>NW_022987689.1:13607018-14207018 GCF_902827165.1 Trematomus bernacchii | reverse complement strand
GGAGTAAAAGTAGCCCCCGACTTGTTTTATTTTTTGAAAGTAGCCCTCACCCTAAAAAAGTTTGGTGACCCCTGGGCTAGAGCTTGTACTGGCATATGATTTGATTGGCTGACGCTTCCGCCGAAGCTTCAAAAGTTGAACATTGCTCAACTTTTGAAGCGAGCAACGCGAGCAAAGCGAAGCAACGCTCCCACAATGCAGTTCGGCAAAGTGTGACGTCACCCCATTCAAAGTGAATGGGCAGAAGCGTTGAAGCTTCAACGCACGCCGCTGTGTGGACGGGCCGTAATGGTTTGTGCTTGAGCCTCCTGTCAACAAAGCAGTGTTTGAATCAGTCCAAAGGCTGAACCGTGTTGTAATGGTTTGACCTATATAATTATCTACTTGGCTAGATAAGAACAGGTTATTTGAGAATTTGTGTTCTGTTTTGTTGCTGGAGGTCAGACAAGATAGGAGGTAAAGAGCACTCTTATCAGTAAAATCCTCCTATACGCACACACAACAGTAGGAATGTCTGTCTTTGTAGCCTTAGCAGAGAAAAAAAACGTTGGAGGGGACACTTGTGATTTCTCTGCGTCCCGTTTTATACCGTCCCCGTCAATTGTTTATAATTTTTTCATCGACTTGGTACCAAATTATCGGTATTGAAAAAACATCCCACTCTTTGAAGCCACATTTGGGAAAACGATATCCTTTTAGCGGAAATACTGCCTTTTTTATTTTCCCTTCTTGATCATGTCCGGTGCTGATATTCCTTCACCCATTCGTATATATTTAAGAATACATTGTTAAAAAAATCATGAACAGAACTACATACAGCCAGGAGATTAAGATAAGGGCAAACAAGTACAATGATCTAGTCGTGTTATATGGCCTATTGTTGTCGAGTGATGCCCTGTTACCTGTTAGACAGCTTTAGTTCACACCCACATACGTGCTGTCTACACTGTTGCCTGGTGCATTAGTTGTAGAAACGTGGTGTTACTTTATACTACTTCTATTGTTAATGTCTCCTTTGTTCAAGCTATATTAAAAAAGAAAGCCTTTCCAACAAAGAGCTATTATGGCGAACAAGGAAGTGATGCCACTGTTATTTTTCTGTAGCATACCACTTGTTGTTCATTAGTTAATTCCCAAATGGGTATAAATGTCACTGCAGTAGTATAGTTTCATTTGGTGTTGATTATTCAGACCTATCACTTCAACTATGGTTGCAGTGAAGCTGAATATGGTAAGCCAGATGGGTCAAAACCTGCTTATTACTTTAACAAATCTCACAAATACCATCATTAAAAACCCCACACTTATCCATTTAAGGAATATCTCCACAATGGAGCGAGCTTTCTCACTTTCGATTGCATGATATAGCCCAGCGCAACACCTTCGTCACACATGTTGCCACTTGTTTGTACCATTTTTAGGCGATTTGTAATCTGTTCTAGAAAAACGATGTGTTATTTTTTTAGATTTCAAGAAGCGTATAAAACAAACAATGGATGTATTTTATGAACATTTATCCATGCTGAAAGTAGATTTAGATGTTTTAGGAGTGAGATAGAGATTATTATCTAATATATGCATCCAATGAAGCTTTCCATGAAGTCTGTTGATGATCAGAGGCTGTTGTTGGGGCTGCATAAACGTTTTTTTATTTTAGTTTTGTAGGCAGACCATGCAGGCCAGCCCGATGGTCACCAAGGTTCATGTTTTAATAGCATTTTTTCAAAAAAGCCCAGGCGAGCCTAACATGTGAAAAAAGGGCTTAGACCTCAGAGAGTTAAACTTGGGCCTGCGACCATAGTTTTACTGTATTTTGTACAGCGGAGGTTTGTCTCGTACTACATGCGGTGTATTTTGCATATCTCGGCTCGGACATAAACTCCGTAATAATAAATGTAGTCTACATTCCATAAGAGGTGTAAAACCTGAGAGCATTTTAAATCGCATTTGAACTAAATGCTTATACAATCTGTAGTTGTATTTGTATTGTTGATTTATTGTGTGAACGAGGCGATATAGAGAAGGTCACGTTAAGCTGTCATTATTAGGCTGTTATGTACTGTTGGAGTGGTAAGCAGGCCTATTGTTTTTGGATATTTGTGGAGTTAGGTGGCTATTTTTGTGTTTCTTACATTACAAACCCATGCCACATTTTGTAAAGCTTAATCAATAGTTGCATTGTATTTGGTGACCTTTGGAATTGGCTTATATAGTGATTCCGGCTCTGTAGTCGGTTGTATTCAGAAAATTCTCACAATTGTTACAAAAGAAAAACCCTTAGCCTGCTTTGGCAAAACAGCAGTAGAATGCCACGAAATGACTTTGCTGTGTCAAATATCAGCAAATCAATTTCCGCTGAGAGGACAGAAATTCTATACTGTCACATAGTATCTCTTATGTGAATTACATGTGCATTTTGGTTTGATGTGATGATTCTACTGATGGTTGTATGATTATAAGCAGGGGTGCACATAACTGGTACGCAGGTACGCATGCGCGGCAACAATCTGAAATGCGTACCGTCACTTGTGTCACAAAGCGCATTTGCGAGTTAAGTCGTTTTTGATCAAACAAAAGAGTTACGGGATTGTTGGCCCTCTGTAGCTGAAGCTCCTCTCATAACCAGCCTTTCCCCTGAGGGCCAACACATGCATAGTTCTTATTTCACTGATATGGCTATACTATATGAAAGAAAATATGTACAGAAGACTTGCATTTCAGGTCTTGTTTCTTCAGAAAAATTGAAACCCTGCTTTGTTTCGCTCCTCTTTGGAATTGAAGCTAGTTATTGTATTTTCGTGGCAAAGGAGTTCACATGGAGGCATGGTGTCTGTGTTGACCCCTGCTGGACACTGGTCTTTTGTGTAGGAACAGTGCTGCCTTTCAAGTTAGCAGAAAAGGAAACCCCGTGGATGTTTGGACAAGAGGTGGGACGTGTTCTTTGGACACCTCATTATTCCCAGAGGTGAAACGGTAACACTGTACACACTGTATTGAAATTAAACCTGAAAAAGTGAGTTATATTATACAACAAATCTATTATTTCAGTAAAACACACTCATCCCTTGAAAACCTGAAAATTGTTCTCCTGAAAAGCTTATTTTATGAATAGCCATCAAGTCTATAGGGGATTCATGTTTAATGGGACATATGCACATTTTCATGTTCATATTTGTATTTTGTGCTTCAAAAAGTGAGTTCTTTTCCTGCTGCACCCCCTTTTTCCACCCTTTGTCTGAAAACTGCTCTGATAGGTTAGCTAGCAGGCTCTGTTGTGATTGTCAACTGCTTAGGCTAAAGGGCGGGAAATCTCTATCACGTACAATGTGTTGGAGCGCTAGCCAACAGAAGCGCAAGTGTTACTAATGGCGCGTTTCCACTACACGGCCTCGCTCGGCCCCGCTCGGTATGGCTGGGCCTCGTTAGGACTGGCTCACTTTATGGCGCATTTCCATTACAGTTTAGGAACTGGGGTAGTATCTATAGTAACGCAGTGTAGGCGGAGCCGTGACGTGATCTTCAGAGGACCCCAGAAAATCAACACAGCCGTTAGCTGTTAGCACTCAGAGCTCACAGCTCCTCATATCTGTTCAGAAACTAGACAAAAGTTAAACAAGTACAAACCACAGACTGCCTGTGTCATGGTGAATACAGTCGCTGCTTTATTTATGTCTGTATAGGCCGTTGTTGTGAGCGTGGACGGTCGGAGCATATACTGCGTTAGCTTAGCCAATCTCCATTTAGAAAACACGCATTTTAAAAGGTTTTTCGCCTGCCGTCTGTCTGCAGACTTGACAAAGCATTAATTCATGGTTTTTACTAACCGGTATCAGTATGTTGTTACTTCGGCATCATTTTGAAACGTGTATTACAATTAAATCACGGTCAAATATGTTCATCTTGTTGTAGTTGTAGCCCCCTTGCCAGCGACGCTCTCTCTAGTTTAGCATACTCAGCCCGACTCAGCCTCGTTGTCTCTGGCCCTGGACCCGCGATTTTATGAGGCCAGAAAAACTGTGAATTAGGACCCGCCGGCCGGTACTAGGCCAAGTGGAAACGCAACCAAAGACGGGCCGCTGACGTCACAGCCCTCTTAAACCGTGCTCCGCGCTGTAGTGGAAACGCGCCAATAGTTATGTTACAGAAGTAAACAAAGGAGTCCAATGAGGCATTTCAGGCAGGGGGAGTGTGTGAGAGAGAAACTGACCATTTGCAGACCATTTACATGCACAAAAACGTATATAACTCACTACAGGGAAGGGGAAAACCCCAAAGAGCATAATAGGGACCCTTTAAGATTGAGTTTAATCTTTTCTTAAAGCCTCAACCACATAGAAAAATGACAAATAACCTATCTTTTGGCCTGACTCTTCACTAATTATATCCTTGTTTGTTTTCCTCTTTTAGATTGACGCAACCATGGACCAGGCAAGGTCAACAATATCTAAAATTGTGAGTATTACAACATAATACTTCATGCTTAATTTCCTTGTTACCACGTGAAATGAGTGTCATTATAAATGCCTGTATTGTATAATTTTAATGTTTTTTCATCCTGGGAACAAATCAATATGACTTTACCTCACCATGCTGAAAGGGTATCCTGAAGAGTGCAGTTATTGTTGCATATTATTTAAATGAAGCTTGAGTAAAACTGTACCACTTTCGAGTAAAGGAAACTGAAAATGAACCAAAATTACATTTTGGTTCCACCAATGGTGAACTACGTCAGACTTTTGGACAAATTACAACAACAAAAAAGATAGAAAGAGGGAGTGTTCTCCATTGTCCTCGAGGGTAGTCTCTCAAGGCAGCTCTTCGTACTGTACTTCTCATTCTCAGTCATCTACCATCATTCTATTGTAGCTCTCCAGAAACAAAGGCTTGAAGGTAATTCTGTAATATGCTTGTTTGACATTCTATATTTGTGCATATTATTGATAAAAAAATAGATTTTTGATTCTTATAGTCACATTAGGAGATTGTGTTCTTTCTAGAGTGTCTGCCTGAATGCCTAACCATGATTTTGAAGAAACCAAAGTCAGTTTGCCGAATGTAAAATGTTCAGATCACATCAGCGCACAGTGAATGCTACGCTAAGTTTGCTACTTTGAACACATGACAGAGAAAGGAGAAAGAAATGTAGAAAGAGTGAGCGATAATGAAAGTGAAATGAAACTGATACATAATGTGGGTGTTTTGCTACTTATTTTACTTAAAAATACAAATAAACTTAAATTGGTGCAGTTTATACAGTAGGCCAGAAGTTCCGGGGACTTTTTTTCCAGAAGCTAAGTAGTCGAATGATTTCATTGGAGAGGTCTTTCTGATGAATGCAAGCTTAAAGAACAAATCAACTCATCCTGGAAAAAGAGATTTCTCACAACCTAGCAAGATAAAAGTTGGTCCGTGTTACTTATTATCTAGGCATTATAAAGGATTTACATTATTAAAGTCATTCGCTAAAATTAGTTTGTTCATTTTTTATTTGACGCACATTTAGAAAGTAATACCAAATACTGATGTTGGAGCATTTAAAGGGGAACCTTTTATTCCAGCTAATGTCCTGCTTCCTTTTTTTAATAAAGATTAAACCCAAACCAAATAATAAACCCTATTTTCTCCTATCTTTCTCTTATCACAGTTTAACGGGGAGCCTCACTCCTACACACGTTTCAACCTGACCCAGAACATGGAAGGGGATAACAGCCAGGTGGAGATGAAGCTGTCGTCAGACATGGATGAGGACACAGGGGGCAAAGGCGCGGGAGAACACCTCAATCACAACTCCAACCGCAAACCCTACGTGGCTCAAAAGCTTGGGCGCACACCAAAGAACCTTTGCTTCATGGCCGTCGCCACCCTCCTCATCTTTATCATCGGTAAGAGGCCGCTGATTGAAGATTCTGCACCTTATAAGAAGTTTGGATGACTCTAAAACACCTTCGGAGTTCCTCTAGAATCTATCATGGGGCCACTCATTTTTTTTATTTCAATCTTTATCTTTCTATAGTGTTACAAGGAAACAGGGAAATCACACAGGATAAAACCAAATCAGTTATAGGCCGTTGTCTCAGATAGGTAAACTGATGTTTCTAGGACCCGCTCTAAGCCAATAGGCATGACAACTGGTGTCACCTACAAGCATTTATATCAAGTCAGCCTTTTGCATAAAATATTTGATGAATTTACTGCATTAGACGGGTGAAGTTTCTCCTGCAGTAAGAACTATACATTACAGTACTTTTAAGAGATTCTGACTGTGCAGTTTTGGAAGTAATACAATGCTACTGGTCAGTCCTTATTTCCGTCAGTGCTTTCAGTTCCTCTCGGTGCGCCTGGCTGTTCCTCATTTAAAGCTGCTGCTATTTACAGGCTACTTGATTGGCTACTTGGTTCATCGGAAGAAGGACTTGGCTCCCACCTGTGATGACTCCACGGTCATTTTTGACAACGGTGCTGACATCGAGACGGGTGCTGCCCCCCTCATGAACTGGGACAAGGTCAAAAAGCTGCTTGCTAAACAAGTCTCTGCAGACAAATTCGATTCTGTCTTTAGGTAAATATAAACCCCAAAGTTGCCTTTTTAAGAGTCTGGATTAAGAGTATCTCTTTAAAAGTGAGCCTTTTCCTGTTTTCTTGTCTCTCTTTTCCCCTCGTGTTTTATTCCCTCCTGTCCTAGAGAGTTTTCCAGTGACAACCACCGGGCCGGTTCTCTGAGTGATGAGGTCCTGGGAGAGAAGGTGGTCAAGAGGTTCAGAGAGTACGGGATGAAAACCTGGACCGACGAGCACTTTGTTAAGGTTCAGGACCCCCCAGCGTCTGGCTCCAACAGCTTTAGTTACAAGGGGAAGCAGGAGCGTCCAACGGGATTCCTGTCCTACAGTGCCAACGGAACAATAACGGTAAACTATAGGAGAAAATGAGTAGTGAATCCATTTCTATGACACCTGTGTCTATATTGCATTATAAACATAGTTATCATGTGTTATAATCTGTTGATTCCACTTTAATCTGTTAATTCCACTTTTATAGTTTTATTATAGTCTTAAGCACTCATAAATCCTCAAAATGCTTTGATACAATATGTATAACGAGTTGTGATTCATTATATAATGACTTCTAAAGTCAGTATCATAATACTTTATAATCGCTTTTCACTCACTGACACTTGTGTTGTTGCGTGGATCATATGTATTTCAATTCCCATAGTTGTAATACATTTCAAACATTACATTTCGGGGTGAAAATAATCATAAAATCTGCAAAATAATGAGTGCTAGTAATTTAAATGGCACAATAGATTATAATGTATTACAATTATAGCAGATAATAAAACAATATGACCCTGTCAAAGAAGGTAAGGGAGTGACCAGCTTTTTGAGTAATGTGTTATGATTTTAAAGCATTATGAATAAGTGCTTATAATGTATATAACTTGTGTGCTAAGCATTATAGAATGCATTTCATGAATTTATTCTGCATGAGGGTCATGGAAGGTATTACAGATGTTTTTTGTTTTTTTTAACTCAGAACTTTACACTAAATGCATTTATTAATCTTTGTTCAAGGATTCCGTCTTGTATGCGTTTTACGGGGAGGAGGAGAACTTGAGGTTGCTGAAAAGCCGTAACGTCAACATGACAGGCAGGGTCATGCTGGTCAGAACTGGTCGGATCAGCTTTGCTGAGAAGGTGGGTGGTTTGAGAAAGAAATTCAAGATGACTTAATATTACTTTGCGTGTGGATTTTTTACGAATTATTTTGTTGTGGACTAATCCTTTCCAAATCCTTTTTTTTCTTCTTCTTTCAGGTAGCCAATGCTGCCAAAATGGGTGCTTCTGCTGTGCTGATCTACCCAGATCCCTCTAAATCCTCTATTGGTGGATCCACTCAGCTCTATGGACATGTGAGTGTGGACAGTTCAGAAACATTTTGTTGGAAGATGAGACCCATTTGTGCCATATAGCAATTTATTGATGAGGCGTTCCCTTTTTGATTGTATCTTGTGATTGACTAGACTTTTAACAATTTTTGTTGGTCAATATTTTGTCCTGGAAATAATTGGATAAATGATATTGTGATTGTAGGCCAGTTTTATACACAAATAATTAATGATAATAACATAACATAATTTATGCAAGAAAAAAGAAGAATTTGAATTCTCTGCAATATTCAGACAATGGAAATGTAATGTATGATTTAAATATAACACAAAAAAACCCAACCAAACTAATAAACAAAATGGTGAACAAAACATTATTTATATTCAGCATGACAACTCTACTTTTCTTTCCTTAAAAACATGTTTCAAGTAGAGCCTGCAATTGTATGTTTAGCCCAAAAGATTAAGTCTTAAAACTAATACGTCATCATAAGTCTGATTTTTAGAGTTTAGAAGTTAATGTGTAAATTACCTTTTTTTCATATAGTATTCTTAGTTTCAAATGTTGACGTTTTAGGCTTGGGTTCAGGCTGCTGGGAAGACGAGAAAACATTATAAACCATATCTTTTGAGCAATCTTATCAATCGAAAACTCCTGTCTTTTCATCCCACAGGTCCACCTTGGTTCAGGGGATCCCTACACCCCCGGCTTCCCTTCCTTCAACCACACCCAGTTCCCACCCGTCCAGTCCTCAGGCCTGCCAAAAATCCTGGCCCAGACCATCACCCTAAACATGGCCATGAGCATTCTGCAGTATGCCTCAATACTCTGTGGACCCCCTGAAACAATGCACTACAGTTGACTCTGTAGCAGCTCACGTTAATATACATTTTCTTCACCCTACAGGCAGCTGGGGGGTGCCAATGCGCCGCAAGAATGGGAAAGCTCCAAACTTGGGGATGACAGCGATGTTATTACCTTGGGGGTCGACAACGTGCTCAGGGAGAAAAAGATAGTAAATGTCTTCGGGGTCATCAAAGGCTTTGTGGATGCAGGTACAACAAGATTTGTATCTAACAACAACGGGTACTGTGATTTCAGAATTCTGTGTATTGAATAAGAGTGATGATCGCGGCTCTGTCTTTTTGTCATAGATCGATATGTGGTCATCGGTGCACAGAGGGACGCATGGGGTCCAGGTTTTGCCGCGTCAACTGTCGGTACCAGCGTCCTTGTCGAGCTGGCACGCTCCATCTCAGATATGGTGGAGAATGGTAAGACTCAGTTGATTCAGCGATACCTGGTTATTCATTTTAGTTCATGTCAATGTTAATGTCCGGTAAATATCAATCACTCCGGGCACAATTTCCACTTTTGGCTACTTTAAAGACGTTACCGTTGTATGTGCCACAGAATATTTTTTTTAGTAAAGGGTTGTGTAAGTCACATGGAAAACAAGATGGGGAACTTTCATTTCATGATTGTGTGAGATGGTTTACTCAGTTTTTGGACCCAGTTGTGTTAAAAGGGGAAGACTACAGTGGGCTCTGTTAGGGATGAAGTTGTTTAGTAATCACCAGCGGATACGTGCGAGGGCCGACCAGTGCAAACGCGCTGCAACGGCCCAAAACACTGTTGGGAGAAATGCGCTGCAGCTTCAGAAATTATTCAGTTCTAAAAACACAAATGAGCCAAAACGCATGCAAATAAAGAAACGTCTTCACCAACTTGACAAAACATGCACATCGTTTAGTAACAGTGCTACATAAACAAGACGCTGAGAAACCCAAACGGCTGTGTCCCCTGGTTTCAGTTTTATTTTGCGCTCCTTTCATTGTTTTTCATTTGCAGCATTTGTTTGTTTGCAGCGTTTGATTTATGCATCACTTTTAGTAAACTCTGCGCATGTTTTGACAAGTTGGTGAAGATATTTCTACACTTGCATCAGTTCCCCTATCTTAGTGTTTTGGGCCATTATAATGCGTTTGCACCTGTCGGCCACCGTACATTCTTGTTGAGGGGGACTCAACAATCTGCGCATTGCTGTTACGCCAGTTTCATTGAGAACTCATTTATATGCACATCCCTTTGATGATGTCATACTGTCCTTATAAAGCTAGCACATCAATTCCCTTTTTTTTGAGCTTATTAAAAACGGATGATTTTGGACCTGTAATTCCTCCCGTATGTCCAAGACATTAAAATCTTGAGCTGATGTTTATTTTTTTATGTGAAATAATGCCATATTTTCACTTTTCTAATATTGATTGGATAGATCTACACTTCACGTCAGATCCTTTCTGCTTGAAATCATTGAAAAGGTTCTCGCTTATCGTTCTGTTAATGTGTATTTGTTATCTCTCTGGCAGGTGGATTCAAGCCGAGGAGAAGCATTGTGTTTGCCAGCTGGAGCGCTGGAGAATATGGGAGTGTTGGCGCCACCGAGTGGCTGGAGGTGAGAATTGCACAATGTACTTTCTTGATCAGCAGCTTTTATGCACAAGTAAACCTGATTGTTCTTCCTTCATTTTTTTTGTATATCCAGGGTTATCTTTCTTCTCTGAGCATGAAAGCCTTCTCTTACATCAACCTGGATGGAGTTGTAACAGGTATTGACTTCAGTTATGTAGGCTTTTAAATAATTAACAGTTTCCAGTATACCTGCAATATGTGATTTTCCAAATGCCTGCATTTTTTTATTGTCTTTTTCAGGTCAGAAACATTTCAAAGTGGCAGCCAGTCCCTTGCTGCATGGCCTGGTCGAGAGCACTCTGAAGGAGGTAAATCCACAGACTTTAACCTGTTAAGCCCTGAGCCTGTTTTTCAGGTCTCAGGCTCGAAAATGACATGCCCAGAACAAATGACCATAACTTCACTTCTAAAAGGGGTAAATTAATAATCTTTTTTCTCAAAGCAAGGTTACATCTGTGAGTTGGATGTAGAAGTGTCAGAATCAATATAGATGTTTTTATTTGAAAGTAAAAAAAAATGTAAATGATAGTGTCCGTCCAAAAAGAAAAAATGACTTGCAGATGTAGCACCTCATTTCGGACGCCCCTACCCATGTGGGCCCGTGATCGGCACGGGGTGGGCCCCTGCTGAAAGGAAAACCCCCCGCAGGACTTGATACGCCCCCTTGATAAATAAATAAAATTATAATGAAACCAGCTGCAATGGATCATGGATCCACCAGGGGGAGCAGTGATTAAAAAGCTGCCACACTACATCTACAGGTATCTGATATAGCGGATCTTTAAGATCCATATGTCACGGATAGGATCATATTCTGTGCTAAAACATCACCATGTTTTTATTTAACAAAAAATAATGTTGTTTAATCCACGTAGGCGTACTACAAACCATCGGTTTGTTTTTTCATCAGGAAATGCAGCCAGGCTCAAACAAACAATTTGTAATCATCCTCACGATCATTTAATGTATCATATGTTCGCCGAATTGACATGAAAGCACTAATAAATAAGTTTAATCCACGTGAGTTTACAACTACAAAAATAATCGGTTTGTTTTTATATCACATCCGACGGGAGGAAATGCAGCACGGCTCTCACTACCGATTTTAAATCATAATTTAATCATCATCTTCACGATCATTTATGTTTATGTTCGCCGAATCGACATGAAAGCACTGACAAATATGAATACTGTAGTCAACTTCATTAAAACGTTATTAACTTGCCCAAACTCAGTAATTCACTAAAAAGAGGTTTATTTTTAATGGAGCCTCGTCATCTCACCATGGGCAAACGGGCTATAATATTATACTATTGTTAATAGTTTAATGTATTATTAGTGTTTAATATTACTGCTACAGTATAACCATCACACATTGAGTTCATTGTTGTGCAATGTTAAAATCAGACCGTTTTTTTTTTTAAATAGTCTGAATGAAACGGCAGCTCTCAGGTGATCAGCTGTGTGTGACTCTCTTTGTTTACACACCTAATGGCCCATCAGCCACAGCTCTCCCCCCCCCCCCCCCCCCCCCACCCCTGATCTCTCTTCTCCAGCAGTAAAGTTAACTGTAGATTTGGGCTTGCATATTTATGCAGTGACCTGTCTCTTCCTCTCTCCCGCAGACAGCTGATTCTGTAGAATACAGAAGAATTGTGATGCCGTGGCTTTATCTGAAAACTGACAGCATAATTGCATTTATGGCCCAGGACACACATATTTATTTAGATATGTTTTAAACAAGTTTAAATAAAAGGCTGGAGTGTTTCTTGCTCTGCCAGGTACAACAAGTGGGAGCGCGGTGCAAAGTATCTAGATAGAATACAGCGCTGGGTTGTTGTTGTTCTTATTATACATCATGTAGAAAACTGTAGTTTCCCCACAGCAGCAGACGCACATTCATGACGTCCGCTGGCGCATCATAAATACGTAGATAGTGAAAGTGCAGTCGGATTCTCAAAGCACTGCAGTCTCTTCTCCTAAATCCTTTTGAATTCTCCTATCCACTATTCATCATCGGTGTGACAAAGCTCTACCATCCCCCGTCTGTTAACAAGAGATAGTAGCCTAGTAGCCTATAGCCGCGTTCACACCGGAGTTTAGTTCCGTTAGTACCCCTTATGTCGCCTTCACACCAAAAAGAGCACTTAATCTCGGGAACTTTTACCCCCATTTTTATGCCTGCTGAGAGATGGTACTTTCCTGGGGAAAAAAGTGCCCCAGTTCTGATTGGCTGGGCGAATTGCAAACCACGCCCCGTACAACTCTGAAATGTTTTGTTGAGCCGCCATTTTATTATCCTGGCATTAGCATTATTAGCATTAGCATTCGCTGAGTGCACAAACGCAGAGAGACTAACTTATGGCAACACAAAAGAAAACATGGGAGCGGTGGAGATGAGGAGGTGTCGGCGTTCTGGCGATTTACTCGGAAGGCTTCAGTAGAAGCTGCTGGGAGTCCCAGCAGCTTCTACTGAAGCCAGTCCTCAACTCCGGGGACTTCCGGCCGGGGACTCCGGGTGGCAGTATACGCCGTGAAGTTGTTTGCGGCCTGCCAGTAAACCCAAAGCAGAAGAAGACGAAGTGACGTCAGCGGCTCATTTGCGTAATCCTCCCTCAGGGAAAAGTACTCCGGTGTGAACGCGATCTGTACTAAATGCCCTGGGGTACTAAGTGCTGGGGCTCTGAGTGCCGGCACTAAATACGGCAAAGTACTTGGTGTGAACGCGCCTTATGTTTCAAATAATTGCCCATCGGAATGTGTGGAGAAAGTCTCCCAAGGGGGATGGGAGACTTTTGACTTTTGTGACATTCCGATGGACAATCGGAATTACATGCAGGGCAGCATTGCCGGTCTGAAAGGGTCTCTGGAAATATCAAACATTTAATTCAAGTTTTAAAAACAGTGACAGGTTCAAATCCGAGGTGGAAGAAGTATTCCGATTATTTACCTAGGTAAAAAGACGTGTTCGAAGCAAATGTCCTGCATTCAAAATTGTCAATCGCCCAAGTGAAAAGTATTATCATCTGAAAGTAAAATTAATCATTATGTTATTAGTATTAAATACTTATAATTTGTACAACTTATATTTAGAAATACTCCGTTGTAATTATTGATGCATAAATGCATCCATTCAATGTGGCATCTGCTATAATGGGGTTAATGTATGATATTACTTAATAATACAACACATTACTGTATAATACGTGATAATGTATGAGTTGATTTACTTCGATCTACTGTACTGTGTACACCACAACAATATTACAAAAAATATACTGCACATTAAAGCAAACTATTGTAAAGGTAAAAGTATGAGCATAACAAATAAAGAAGTGTAAACATTTACATTATGATTATTTAATATATAAAGACTATATATTATTGAATTACAATTAAGATAATACGATTAGATATACTTTATTTGATCTAAAATATTGATGTTTTTTCGTTATAGCAGCCTGTGAAAACCATAACAAATAAGTGATTAAATGCTCTTCAGCAAACACAACTGCAGAGCTGCAAACATTGCAAACAAACTAAGTTCTACAACACCAAGTTGTCTGTGTGTATTTGTGAATGAAGCGCCATCTCATGGTTAAATCCTGTAATTGAACAAATGGGGAAATTTGGCAACGCCCTCTAGCAATTTGGCAACGCCCCCAGCCACTGGGATCTGCTGGGTTTTCGGTTGGAATCTGCTGGGTGGAGTCCTATCTGGAGTGCTACATCTGTATAGTGAAAACCACCCTTGAATGAGGGGTTAGTAGACTAAAAGCTTTAGGAATCCAAACTATAACATATAATAAGTACCCTGTATCAAGATTGATGCAAAACAAGTGACATTTGACCTTTTTAGAGAGATTTAGAAAAAGAAACCCACTTCTGGGGTCATTTGGGTGCATTTTCCATATCTCTGGCCCCCCTCGTTCGATGTTGATGATTGACATCTCTTTTTAACCATTAGAGCCAATATAATCGAGGGAAAGTTCCTAAAATCCATCTAAACATTACCCATTGGTGAATAGAGTGATGTGCAGCCAGAATGCTTCGGAACCGGAATCTGCGATACACTCTGGTGGCTACCATTAGCAGCTAATATAAAAACTCAGTTTTTGACATAAAAATGGAATGATGGATTATCAGTAATGATTTCAAAGTGACAGACACATTGGATTAACCATTGGTTTAACCTTCAGCAGCGTTTTTATCGTTTTAATGCCATTGAACACGACTTTTGATCAGAATAACAGCTAAGGTGAGACGATCTCCCGTAAATGCTCCGTAAAGCTACGTGTTGTGACGTCTGTGTTTGCTTCCCCTGTCGCGAGTTCTGATCGCTCAGTGATGATACTAATACCTATAGAATCTGTGGAATCTCGTACGTTATGCTACATATTAAATATAATATAAAACTATAATAATAAGCCTTTGAAATATAAATTCAATTTTACATGTGAAAAGCGAACGTGGAGCACGCGTGTCAGAGTGCCCCGTCATTGGTAAAAAAAAGAAACAAAAGATAAAAACTAAATTTAAAACTAAACATTGTAATTTATGACGTAAATAAATATAACCAACCAACCAACAAATAAATAATACACGTCAAACTGAAAAACTCAAAAATATGTGCGTCGGCAAAAGTGCCTACACACTGCATTACATCCTGATCATGAAACACAAACATTTAAATGTTTTCTGAGGTCAAGATTGTTATATATTAAAGGTCTCTATATTGGTATTTATATTTAGAGAAGGCTTGGCTGCTGCCTGCCTCACTGCTGCTGTTTTCCTCTGATTATGAGAATAACAGAACACACGTTGTCAGGGATAATTAAGCTCCGTGTTTTGTAGTCCTAATGCTTTCCATATCTTTGTGAATGTTAAGGCTTAACCTGCATAAACATTATCTCCTCCTCAGGTGAACTCCCCGAACAAAGCTGGGTCTCTCTTTTCTGAATTTGCAAAGCCCAGCATGGAATCAAATGTGTAAGTCTGACCGGTCTCTGCAGTGTTTATACATCACCTCCTCGTCCACGCTAGAATCACGTCCTCACGTGTTCACTTCCCAATCATCTTTATTTTACAAATCCTCACCCAGCACAGCTCAAGCTAACCCATCTTGTTTATTTCCCAGGTTGGAGCCTCTGAAGTTGGATAACGCTGCGTATCCTTTCCTCGCCTTCTCTGGCATCCCGTCAGTATCTTTCAGATTCACCTCTGAGAACTCGGTAAGTCATCCCCTTGTAACATACGTTTTTTAATTGATCTTGTTTTGCCAATTTCGCCGTAGCCCAGAACATCCTTCTCTTTAAAATGTGGCTTTCTTTTAAAGGCCATGTCATAACATGTCATGTAAACCTTTCCTTAGAGTAAGACGAAGTTGGAACAGTTTTAGTATTTCACATTTCTGTGTTAATACTCATTTAAAATGGGATGGGGCAAGGCTGATTACACCTACGTCCTTGCACCAATCCGAATTTCGCAACATTTGAATGAAAATGGTTATACATTTGTGAGAGGTTGTTGTTTATCTTGCCAGGCAACTGTCAATCGATTGTGATCAACCTCCGTCACAGAGTATAAGAATTGTATTTATTTAGAGTTGCATAGTATTTATATTACAGTGTGCACCTTCATCATCAGTTTTATCAATACAGTGATCCATCTTTATTCATTCTTTCCAGTATAATTACACAACCAAAGAAAATACAAAAAACAGTAAACAGTGTAGTAAAGTATCAGAATTAGAAAAAACTGCTTTTACAAACTTTAATTAAATGTTTTCTTTTTTAGTGTTCAATATTCATTACTACTAAAGAGTACTTTTATTTTTAACCCTTAACAAAAAGTTCTTACTGTAACTATTATTCTTTAGCTGGAAATCTCTTTAATCAATGAAAATAAATGCATATTTTTTATACGTAGAGTAAATAAAAACTTGAAGAATCAACAAAACAATAATCCAGTTTCTTAATCCTCAATGTCACCATGATGTTTGCTGTTATGCAAATTACACCCAGCTCTACCTCTCCAAAAAACTATTTCTGCAGCCACACGGACATTTAAAACTTGTCTGTAAAACCTTCTCTAATTGGACTTTCACATCGGGCCATTACATCAAAGATTGTGTCATCTCCATTTCTGAACACGTCTTGTGTTCCCCTCTCAGGACTACCTGTACTTCGGCACCACGCTGGACACCCGGGAGAAACTGAACGAGGCCACCAACAACAAGGTGCCTGAGCTGGCTGAAGCAGCCACGCGGGTCGCAGGTCACATGGTGCTGAGGCTGGTCCATGATCATCTGCTGCGCATGGACGTGGAGAAGTACAACAAAATCATACATAATCGCGTGGGTCAGATCAACAACAAGGTCAATTCTATGCTGAGGGTAAGTTGTTTGTTTGCGTCCCAACAATTGACCCTGCTGTTCTTTCTCTTTTACTCCCAATTGATAGTCCAGCTCTGTAAAGTAGCCAAATAAAGGAGCAGTGTGTAGAGGCAAGGCGGAAGAAGTACTTAGATTCTGTACTTAAAGTGGACCTATCATGCTATATTTGAACAATATATTGTAGGGCCATACCTATAGTTTTTTTTTTCAAAATACCAAACAGATCCTGCATTTTAGCCATGCCTCATTTCGCTCTATTTGCTCTTTTCCAGCCCTGATTTTGCAAGGGGCTGATTCTGTGACGTAGCTTTAATGCAAATGAGCTGCAACTGACCACGCCCCCCTGCAGGAGAGGGGAGCGTGCTTTGAGATCAGCTGCTGGGCTGTCAGAAGAGGGGGAGAAAAAGAGATCTCCGTCCTCCGTGTTTTATTATATAGAGTCATTATTCATTTGTTTTAAAGCTCAATAAATAACAAAGAAGACCTTTGACCGGCACTTTTCTAATTTTGTCCGGAAGATTTAAACTTTAACGGACATGTTGACCGGCGAAAAAAATATCTAACTGAAACTCTGCCGCACGGTCCCCTCGTTCCTTGGAAGAGGCGGAGAGGTGGGTGTTTGTCATCTGCTGGTGGACTAACCGGAGAGAATTACAGTGCTTGCCTCGACGGGGAGGGATTGCATTGAATTAAAGCAGCGGGATCAAACGCTTGCCTCGGGGAGGGAGAAAAAAAAGCCACAGCGGAGAATAAACAGAAGGGCAACCATGGCAACCATGCGCGGGAAGTCTTCTTCGCTGCTTTTGTGGCAGACTACAGCACCACTTACAGGCCTGGCATATGTACTACAGCGTCTCCAGCGCTTTCGAGCAGCAATGGCCGGCCGTGGCCCAACCCCACATTCCCCTGATCGGTGGAGAGTTGGCCATATAGGCGGAGCTCCTCGTTCCTGACGTCAGAGAAATTTCAAATCTGGATCAGTTTTTATCAGATCCGTTGCAGCTTTTTTAGAGATTTGGGTATGGAGGAAAATAGAGAGGGTTGTGTTTTCTGACACTTGGTGAGTTCCCTGGAACACCGGGGACACATATTCATGTATAAAAGACGTACAAAAGTGCATTTTGCATGATAGGTCCCCTTTAAGTAAAAGTAGAAGTGTGTGGGAGAGAAACTCCCTCTGTAGGGAACTTTAGGATTGTAGCCTTTGCAGACCATTTACATGCACCAAAACCTATATAACACACTACAGGAAAGCATTAAAGGGTCTCATAAAGTACCATACTTGAGTTTTTTGTTCCTTCCCAATAAAGGATATATTATGTTGCTTGAATGTTTTTTCTTCAATTTAAATTTTTAAATATATTTGTTGACAGCCCTGTAAATTTTAAATGTTCATTATTTTGCAAAACATTACGATTCTATCAGTTTTTTATAAAAAGAACAAAAACAAAGTTATAAATATTCAGTGTTTCCCCTATATACAAATAGTGGCGGCGCAGCGCCGCTGCTGAAATATGCGCGCCGCTGCTATGGGGGCGCCAGCCAGGTACCCAAAAAAAGAAAAGAAAACGTATTAATAATAAGTGGCGACCCTTATTCATTTTTGATTGTTTGTTATGTGGGTTTGTAGTATTTGTGTTACTGTATGTTCAATAAAGGTGTATTTTTGCTGAATCTTGAGACATTGCCACTGTATGTACTAGGCTAGATTTTTGGCATAGGAGACATAGGCGGTCGCGAGTGTATTTGTCTTTTGTAGAGATTTTTCATTTATTCTTTATATATAAAATCTCGCCTAGGGCAGCAAATTGTCTAGAACCGGCCCTGGTACTAGGCCTCAAGAGCCTTTCTTGTGCTGGCAGACACATAGAAACAAATTGGCGGGGCGCACTTCGCACGTGCACACACTAAAAAATTCCACGCGCTCCGCGCTCACATTATGATAGGCCCACGTGCCTTAGCACCGCTGCTATGACTCCATCCTAGGGGAAACACTGATATTATTTTACTACGTATAAATCAAATGCTTCCTGATGAGGTGTTTGGAAGATGTGCAACCCTTTATTCTTCCTGCTTCCTCAGAGCACCTAGCGACCTGTGTGTTCTCTCTGTGTTCCAGATGCAGCCCCAGCTGCTGCCCAAGGCGCTGACCATGCAGTGGCTGACGTCGGCCTCCGGCTCCTACAGCCGGGCCTCCAGAGATCTGGCAGCAGACATCCAGAACAGCAACATGGAGGACATTGAGATGTGCCGTACCCTTAATGACCGCATCATGGCGGTAAGAACCAGGCTAGATGAGTATCTAAAAAGTTAGTTCTGGACATCAAGGTTCAAGGTTCTTTATTGTCAAACTAACATAGCTACAGAGTAATTATGTCGTTGAAAATCTTAGGTCACAGGCTTCTCCAACAATGCAACACAATAATACAGATAAGCAGACAATATTAAAACAATATTAAAATATACTATATTAAAAGTAATACAAAAAGAAAAATAGTTAAAAAAAAGTGGAATAGTGCAATACGAGTCTATATAAAAGTTATTGGAATGATATATTAGATAATAGATAAATAATTACTAAGTAGCAGATGAATGTTATGAAATTGTTTCAGCAGTTCAGGTGTTTAACAGTCTTATTGCCTGCGGGATGAAACTGTCCCTGAATCTGGTGGTTTTAGTCCGGATGCTGCGGTACCGCCTGCCAGACGGCAGCAGACAGAACAGTTTGTGGCTGGGGTGATGGGGGTCTTTTATAATCCGGAGGGATTTCTTCCTGAGCCGCTGGGAGTAAAGGTTCTGTGCAGTTTTCACCACCCTCTGTAATGCCTTACGATCGAGGTCGGTGCAGCTGCCGTACCAGGCCGTCATGCTGCCAGTGAGGATACTCTCTATCGTGCACCTGTAGAAGTTGCAGAGTATCCTGGAACCCATTTTGAACCTCCTCAGCCTGCGGAGGAAGAAGAGCCGCTGTCGAGCTTTCTTGGTGATGGTGGTGGTGTGAAGAGTCCATGTCAGGTCCTCAGTGATGTGGACCCCAAGGAACCTGAAGCTGCTGACTCTCTCCACCGTAGTCCCATTGATGGCGATGGGGGCGTGTCCCTCTCTCTGCTGCTTCCTGTAGTCCACAATCAGCTCCTTTGTTTTGCTGACGTTGAGATGGAGGTTGTTATCCTGGCACCAAGATGTCAGGTTTTCGACCTCCTCTCTGTACGCCGTCTCGTCGCCGTCTGTGATCTGGCCGATGACGGTCGTGTCGTCAGGGGGGACTCCTATAGTAGAATTGAGCAAAAGCGATCTTCGCAACCTTTTTTAAAGAAAAACCGGTTAAAGAGTTTCTGATGACAACCCTTATAGTAAAAGTGAGTTCCGGAAAATGATTATGAGGTGTTGTTTATTTTGCCAGGCCACTATCAATTTATTGTGATCGCACCATTTTAATTATTTTAATTTTAAACCAAAAAACGAAGCTTGCCTTTACAAACTTTCATTTTGTTTTTGCCTTCATTAAACCAAGTTTTAAGGGGCATAAAAGGGAACTACCGTAATTTTCGCACTATAAAGCGCACCTGAATATAAGCCGCAGCAGCTAAATTGAATGATGTGTACATATATAAGCCGCACTGGACTATAAGCCGCAGGTGTTTTAATGTTTAATTACCATATCTAAGGGTTCGTGCACAGAGGGGATTGTCGGGAAAGAGATGGCTGTTTGAGGAAGCTCCCATTTATTAACATTTCAACAAACAAGTTGCATATTTGCATAACGTATTCAAGTGTTACCATTTAGTGCAATAGTAGCTACAGAACATGTACTGTGCTGTGTAAACTGTACTGTATCACATAGCGTTTCAGACACACAAACTTTTCAACTTTCAAACTTAGGAGAGGTTACGTCTTCTTTGTGTTATAAGATAGGACTGGCAGGGTCAGTCAAACCTGGTCGTTATCCCGCGGAGCTCCTGTCCCGGTCCCTTGCGCTCTCTCGGCCCGGTGTCTACAGGGCTAGCCCGAGGATCCCCCGCTAGCATCCCCCGCTAGCATCCCCCGCTAGCAACAGGCCTTCAAAACAATGTTAGAGGCGCTCCTGAAACAGCGTCAAAACGGGTATATTTCCCGGGCTTTAATATACGCTTTGTTTCACTCGTTTGTTGTTTTGTTCCTCCGTGTTTTCAGAGCAAGTCGTCGGAGCTGTAAAAATCCATAGATTAGCCGCACCGTTATATAAGCCGCAGGGTCGAAAAATGGGGAAAAAGTCGCGGCTTATAGTCCGAAAATTACGGTATTTATCATATTGCTTAAACTGCTTTTCAGCAGTAAAACAACGTAATAAAACACTTAAAGACAATAATTGTTCCTGAAAAAAACCTGACTGAGTATTGAAATGTCAACATCAAAGAATCATCCAATCAAATTGAAAACATAGGAAATGACGTCCTTTCCATCATTCTATTTCTGCCTTGTTTCTGTAGGTGGAGAGGAACTTCCTGTCCCCCTACGTGTCCCCCAGAGAGAGTCCGTTCCGCCACATCCTGCTGGGCTCGGGCCCCCACACTCTGCAGGCTCTGCACGGCCACCTGGAGGCCCTCAGGATGGACCACCCCGAGGCCGACGCCGACCTGTTCCGAAGCCAGTTCGCCCTCGCCACCTGGACCATCCAGGGCTGCGCCAACTCACTGGCAGGGGACGTGTGGTCTCTTGATAACGAAATCTAAAAAAAAGTAACCCCCCCACTTCCTCCCTTGTTCATCATTTGAGAGGATCAAACGCCAGTGTAAAACAGCTTTAAAATTCATTTAAGCTTAGATTTAAAGTGGAGCCGTTCAGTAATTCATTCAACTTTGAGACATGAGCTCATGTTCCTCCTTTCTGAAATTCTTTAAAAAAAAAAAGCCTTACGTCTTAACAAAAAGGATGTTTTTTCGTTTCAATGAAATGCAGTATTCTGAATACTCTGGTGCTAGCAACAATTAGCTTCAAATGGTCCTATAGGTGACACTTACAATGTAGTCACAGTAAGTCTGTGTAAAGCAGCTCGGAGAAGAACAAAATGCCAGTATGATAATATAAGATAAAGAGCATAATGATTACAAATCCAAACTGCTGGTAATATTACTGCTGCTGAAGCCCCGTCAGAAATTCGGGAGTTGCCTAAATAGAAGAGATGATGAAATAACACTCAAACAGCAGTTCTGTTGCACTGAATTAGGGCTGGGCAATAAACCATTTTAATATCAATTCCTTGAATATCTTGGATATCGAAAATGATGTCATTTCCTGCTTTTAAAGGCACAGTACAATACATTGATGTTTTTTTCTAAATGTGCCATTACTGTTCTAGGAGTTCTATTTGTTTCTTATTAGAAGTTGTTGAATTGACATTACTGATGCCAATTATCCAAATTCTCATTGTTTTTTTATATGCACCAATGGTCAACCCTACAATATCTTCACGATATTGCGGTTAAAAAATATCGCCCAGCCCTACACGGAACTTGTTTAAAAGTTTGGCGGAATCGTTACAAAAAAAAGTCCACGCAACAATCAATAATAAAAAATGAAGGCCTTTGAAAAACCAAGGGGAGGGTCTGAAGGCACTGAAACAAACCGTACGTCTATTTATTGTGTTATTTATTTATCAGTGGCAGGGTTCACTATAAATAGTATTTTTTATTGCCTTTTATAAAAAATGAAAAAGAATGTGTTTAATTATCGGGAGCAGAGCCTTCCATAATTATGACAGTTATACTGTTGAAATATCAAGAGCAGCATCTGCTTAAAAAGAAGTGTACATGTCGACCTGGACTGAAGTACGAACAATCGTAACGCACAACTCTGGATTGTGTTTTCCTTTTAAACTGACACTGGATTGGTCTCTTAGTTGAGGCCTGGTCACACATCAAGTCACATGTACACTTCTCGTCCTGACAATATTATCGGGAGCAGTGTCTTCCATAATGTGAATAAAAGAAGAAGGTAGTTTTTTCCTACCAGTATGTGTCCGTATCGGAGGCAGTGCCCTCCATATTTCACTGTAGGAGTGGATGTTTTTATTATCGGGAACAGTGTTTCCCATAATGCGTGTAAATATACAGAACATTGCTGCACCATGTCCGCATCTTTAGATCCCATTTCACGATGCTTACGTTGTTTCCCGCTTATGAAAAGCTTAGTCATTGGCTCTTACGGAAGAGGATAAGGGCCAAAAAGGCTTTTTTTTTGGTTTTTAGTTCTGAGAGAAAGTCAGAATTCTGAGAGAAGAAAAGTCTGTGGTAAGAGAATTCTGAGACTTTTTTTCTCAGAATTCAGAAATTATTAGTATTTCAGATTTTCATTTAAGAATTCAGATATTTTTTCCTCAGAATTCTGAATTTAATATCAGAATAAAAAAATAAATAAAAAAAGACACTTTGGTCAGATCTAAAAATCTGTCCCGAATCCTCTGCAGTAGGCTCTTCATAAAAACATTTATAACATAAAAAAAGCTAAGCTTAAATTGTTATGGGTTTATTTATGTATCATTTTAATCTGATAACGTGTCGCCTTTTCTTTCGGTTTTATGCTATGTAAGCCTTTTCTTTTTGTAACGAACATTTTTGCGGCCAGAGCGGTGGTCAACTCTTACAAAAAATGTTTGTTTTTGATGATTCAGCCGTGTGAAAGTTACATTCTACCTTCTTTGTGTGAATTCATTGTTGTTTAAAATTTCCTTGTGCCTTTTTTGTGTGTCATGACTGCATCGTAGAGCTGCATTTCTACATACAGTACTTAAAGAGTTTGCAGAGTATTCTTGTTTGGCTTGTTTAGTTTTGACATTTCTGCGTTTAGTTTGTTTCTGTTGTATGCTAAAATCAAAAGTTACTGGGTTAAAGACCTGTTAACACTTTCTTTTTTTAGATGATGTCACTGGACGAATGTTAATTGTAAAAAATCAATGTAAATGGGATTTAAAAATTACACATTGAATGTTACAGTAGTTAACTTCCTTTAGCTAATCTGCTACATTTGGTCACTTGAATTCTTATTTTTGTATGAAACACACCATGCCTCGGCAAAACAACTTGAATTGTTTTAGATCACCAGCCTTTTTAAAATGGTCCAATAACCATTCAGAGTTTGAGTGATTCAACTGATCTGTCGTGGAAGTTACATTGCTAATATTGCCATCTTGCTGAGGATACAAACATAGAAATGAGGTCGCAATACCAGTCTTTGTTGGACTTTCAAAATTCTGAATTTGTGGATAAAGAATGTGTTTTTTTTTTTTCGACTGTATACAAATTTGCTTAGCTTCACATTTTTGTTGCTTCAATAAACAATCACATCACAGCTGTTGACTCGTATTGTTATGATTGTTAGGTGTAACGTCATCTAGTTTTTAAACCTGCTTTTTAAAGTAACATCTGGACACAATGTTCACCTCATTTGAATGATAACGCATTGCAAACATTCTCATAAAGACGTCTCTTGGCATGAGCTGTAAATTATTTCTTCAGATATACCTTCCATGAATAGTTCCCCAATAACATTGTATTGAATAGAGATAGTCAATACAGAAGAACATTACTAAATCCAATTACATTCATAATATTTGAGGGATCTTTATACTTAAACTTTGAGAAAAAACTTTTGAATACATTGCGTTTGTAAAAAAAAGAAGTTAAAGTTAGTACAATAATGCAATGGGTACAAATAAATCTCTTAACTAAACTCTGTTAAGTCGATTTCATGGAATATTCATGAATACTGTAAAAGCCCGCTAATTTTTAAAACACAAGTTAATGTTGAAAACGGCAATGCGTCTTTAAACACCTTTTTCATCAATGACAACAAAAGTTGTGACAACGTTTGACCAGATGATGGAGACAAAGTAAACATTGTTTTTAATTCCAGTTTGTTACCTTTAGTCTCAGTAGGCCTATGGTTAGTTGTGAAGTGAATGGTTGCGTTTAAAATGGAGTTCGCCATTAGAGGATCTTAAACCTCTTCCTGTCAGAACTAAAAAGTCTATTTTTGTCAGGGAAGTTATTTACCATAGATTAATTCCATCACTTGTACTTCAGCTTGAATTGGAACAACATTGATAAACTAATTTTGTAACGTTTTTACTGCTTGTAGGTGAAATGGCAAACATGATTTGAATATTATGTTTGAATACATTTTGCAAACCAAAGCTCTAAACTTGCTTTTAGAAGTTTAGAAGTTCACCCACTAAGTGGAGAATATTGCAAAAATTGTAGCATGTTCCTTTAAGAGTGGGCAGACAGCCTGAACGTTTACCAGAGATATGAGAGAATTAAAGAGCTCTCACTTCGCTTCTGATTCCGGCTGCAAATAACATCATAAAGAGTGGTGGACAAATTAGGGAAAATAATGCAATCCTATTTTAATGTAGATTGTCATAACATGTATATTTTCTTATAATGAAAGATTTCAAAAATGATGCTTTGTAAGCAAGTGGAAATGTAAAGTATTAACTCATACAATAAAGTATAGAAAACAAAGATGGAAACATATATTCATCACATTCAGCTATGCCCAGCTGTTTCTATAGGAAAATATAACAACTAACTAAAACAAGTGCAGAAAAAAGAGTCGGTTTGTTTTCACGTATTGGAGTGATGCATCTTCAGAAAAACAAACGATCTTTGTGTCGTACAAAGACAGCACAGAACCGACGCCAGCGCTCAAACTCAGACAGTGTTTTCGGAAAGGGCTGACAGTTATACCATTCAACAAGGATTGCTGCAAATATAATTTGGTCTCTTTTGCGCCATTTAAAGCGTTACAAATGTCAGAACTTGTAAACTTGTAGCCTGTTTGTTGGAGTAGCAGAGCACACCGGAACAGCAGGCGACAGCAAGTGACAGTCGCTGAGATTGACAGGTAGGCACACTCACTGGAAATTCGTATGTAGCACATATAACTACACTTGTATTAATAATATACGTTTTAACACGTTGGTTTTGCGATTTATAACTAGTACAGAAGATGCTCATTCCTGGCCACTTGTCGGAGTCGTTTTTTACCCAGCAAGCTAGCAGGTTGCTGAATTTGTTTTGGTGAGCGGGTAAAGTTCTCAAAAATCTCCTTTTTTGACAAAATGTCGCGAGAAAACGTGAGATGATAACATGGTTGACATTGTGCTAACTGACTGCACTGTTAAAATATAACAATCGAAAATATTTGATTTCTATATATATAATGATGATTGAATTACTGATATGCAGTGGTGAAAGAAGTACTCAAATTGTATACTTTAATACAAGTATCAACACCCAATTGTAAAATACTCTGCTGTTATAAGTAGTCCTGCAATCCAAATCTTACTTTTTTTTATTGATTCAGTTCGAATGTATTCACAATAAGTTTATTCAAAACAGAGTTTAATTTCTCATTCATTCAAGCAAATGTGTTGGCACTTGTACAAACATATATACCCTATATAAAGTGTGAGTAGGTACAATATGTAACTGAAAAAGGCAGGATGTCATTTTGTGGCACATGTTGGGGTTAATGTAGGTGACTAATCATGCATCATTATTCAAAATTATCATTTTTTAGAGTTTCTTCTATCAGAGGATCTGTACCAACACCTTTTTTTTGTTAAGTGAGTAGTAGACACGTTTTAGGCTAGGATTCCTCTGCAGCTCGACATTACTTCACTCAAAATGCAATGTTACAGTGTTGACTGCTTTGGTGAAAAAGCATCTATGCCTTTTTGACTTTTTATTTTGCTAATGCTAGCATTGACAAATACACTTACACAATATCTTGATTCGAAGCATGAATTAAACATGTTTAGTGGAGTGCAAAAGTCATGTAGCTACTAACCTGTTAAGTTCCTGTTTGAACAGAGAAATCCTTAGTGTTGTTACAAAAAATGAACATCACAAAAACGTAGGTTTTTCCTTCCATAATTACAACATGTATAATCTCTATAAAGAAGAAAAGGGAATCCAAAGACTACAATTAAGTCTTATAATTAGTTCAGAATGATTTTCCTCACGAGAAATCCTGTATTTTGTTATCTCTCTTTCTCTCTTCCTCTCGCTTCCTCACACCCACACACACACCTGACACACCTGGTGTCAGATATAAGGCCTGAGGGCGGCAGAACCAAACTTTCTACCTACACACCCACACACACTCACCCTTTTAGAGAAGTTACAACAATAAGGAGGTATCAGTTGCTGTCAATATCTTTATGTTTGTAGAAAACGCTATCATTCTCTTTATCTCTGCCACACACTTTGCCAACTATAACAACTTTCGTTATCTGTAGATCTATGATTAATGCTCATGGTTTTATGCTTAGCATTATGTAAGCCATTTGCACATAACTGATTTTTTATTGGTGCAATTCACTTTAATGGCTGCCAGTGTTTGACTATAAAACCAGATTGACCCACTGTCACCCGACAGGGTAAAGTACAGTAGCTTGTTGATAATGCAAATCAGGTAGTCGTCACTACCCTGCACACCAATTTGTGTGATTTGTTTATTTGATCATTTTAATGTTTAAATGAATGTATACAAATGTCTAACAGTCAGTCAATGACAATCAGTGATGATTATTACTAGGGCTGTGCATCTTCACTGGTGTCACGATTCGATTCGATTACGATTATCCTGTCAACGATTCGATTCGATATCGCGATGCATCACGATTCATACCAATGCGTTTCCTCCTCAATTTTCTATATTACTGCACATGGCTTCTTTTTCATCAATGAATACATGCAGTAAATACATACAGTATGAACTCTCTTTTTATTATTTAGAAAGTGCCTCAGAAATCAATAACATAAATGTCAAAATAAATCAATTGTATAGCTCGAGCATCCCTATACAGTATCTGTGTGTGAAATTGTTCCATCCTCAAAAACAAAAAATCTAATACTTCTGCAGTCTAGCTGCAGCTTCTAGCAACGGTCTTCTGTTAAAAAAAGGACACTGAAGGTCCTGAATGTGGCATCACTAACATGACTTGAGTCTGAACACAGCAGACAACAGGAGTATTTACAACAGCATATACAGTAAAAACAAAAATACTGCATGTGGGTGCACAGTTATTCTCTGTCTTACTGTTACATAAATCCCATGAATGTAGGAGATTAAGTTAGCTTCATCATATCTCAATCGGTGATTAAGTGAATAATAAAGTTAACTCATTATTTTCAGGGAAGGGGCGGGGTTTGGCATGGGAGCATGCCTGCAGGCGCCAGTCTCAGGACACCTCCACTCTGAGGACACCTCCACTCTCAGGACAGGAAGTGCATGCACGCTAAGAATTACAAAATAAAATCGCCACTATCAGTACAGCGCCACTTTCCGAACAGGAAATGCACGCAAATACAAAATAAAATCCTTACTGACACTTATTGTATACATATGTATATATATATATATATATATATATAAAAATAGGGACACCTTGTATTGTTTACTCTCAGTACAGCACCACTTTCCGAACAGGAAATGCACGCTAATGCTAATACAAAATAAAATCGCACTGACACTTATTATATCTATATATATATAGATATATATATTTATATATATAAATAACGACATCTTGTATTTTAGTTACACCCGCTAGACAACAGTGGAGGGTTCGAGAAACAACCGTATTTGCCGTGTTTGCCGGGTGCACCGCGGCGGAGGTGGGGAGGTTCCAGCCGGGAACCTCCACCCTGCTGCGGGACCCGTGGTGGGACCCCTGAGTCAGAAGTCGGTAGAAGGAACCGGGTGAAATATAAAAAAAAAAGAAAAATGTATAAAACCGGGGAAGATAAGATAAGATGGTACTTTATTGATCCCAATTTGGGAAATTGTTTTTGTTGCAGCAGCATAAAAGACAAGGCATTTTACAATAAAACAAAACTAGAAATAAATAAACAAGAGATAAATAGGGGGAAATAGGCACTCGTAAGTCGGGCAGAGTCCCCTGTCAACTCCCGTTACATTCCTCCATGGTGTCATTTGAGCGAAAAATGGCTAAGTCAACTTTTACGAGAACCAGGCTGGGGGGGTCAAAAGGGCTTGACCAAGGCCGACCCAAAGTGCATGGTGAGCGGACTCATCACCTCCGTGATGAGTCTCCATTGTGATTTGAAAATTTCCATCAGACGAGTCCTTCGGGGGGCGGGGAAAAAAACGTGTTCGTCAGAATCATCACTTCCTGTACTGAGAGTGGAGGTGTCCTGACAGTGGAGCCTACACCGGAACTGTCCTGAGAGTGGAGGCCTGCAGGCAGACCCCTCTCGGGTTTGGAGGAACAGAGGAGACGGTGATCGCGGAAGCTTTTTTCCTCCTGCCTTCACAAACTTTACACACGTATATATCGTCTGAAAATAGCAAGAGGACATTCATACTCTGCAATCCAAGACTTAAAGGAGAGGTGTCATGCTTTTCCGGTTATTACCCGTCCCCTTGTGTGTTATGAAGGTTTTTATGCATGTAAACGGTGTGCAGAGTCAAAACCCTCAAAGTACACCCTGTAGCGAGTAAAACTCTAACACAGAAAATACCTCCCCAAAACGCCTCGTTGGAGATACGTCATTGTCCATTTGATTCTTCCGGGACGGCATGATGTCAAGCCGTACCCGGAACGAAATGGACCAATCCGTGGAGCCGTTACGTTACGTCCGCGGAGCCGTTACGTTAAGCCCCCGCTGATTGGTCCAAATTGACCAATCCACGGACTTCCTCACACACACATCTGTGTGCAGGGAGCAGGGAGCTCTGCTGATTTCTCCTCCCTGGCTGCAGGCTGATAACAGACCGTTGGGATCGCGGCGAAATTCTCTCTGCAGACCCATTCTCACAGCGTTTATCAACCTTTTTCTTACTCAATATCAAGCCACACTTATTGTTTTTACTTCGGCTGTGACTTTGTGTGTGCTCAGGATGAGTTTGGCTGTGTTTCGCTATGTATCCTAAACAAGGAAACCACACCTCCACGGAGCTCAGCGCGATTCACAACGTCCCGACCAATCAGAGCACACTGTGCTCATAGGGAGGGTGGGGGCTGGAGCTTTTGGAGCTACAACGAGCCGTTAAAGGCAGAGAGTGAAATTCAGTGAATACACGTAGTTGACAGAGATGCTGTATGCCAAACCAATGTGAGTTTGGAAAAATGCACAGGATAAATCTATTTTAGTATACCTCAACAATGGAATTATGATCAGTGGAAATGGCCATGACACCTCTCCTTTAATTAAATCCACCAAAAACCTGACATGATTGTAACGCGAGTATTTTATTAAAACATAAATCCCTGTGTGTCTGAGCCGCAGTGACACAGACTGATTCAGAGCGGGTCCTTGTGCTGTTGGTTCTGGACTGGTGTTCTTGTGTTGGTGGATAAGGCAGACTGCCACTGTCACGTCTGTTCCCTGATCTCTGCGTCACCGACCGATTTGATATTAAAGTGACAGAAAAAAATACGTTATTGTAAAGCCGCAGCCGGAAAATCAGGAAGCAACGTTACTACGCTATAATCGATTATGTTCTGTCACTGCATCGATGCAGAATCGTCCACGTCCGCATCGCGATGCATCGTAGAAACGATTAATTTCAACACTCCTAATTATTACTGGTTTCAGTTTGACACAATCATCAATCACCTATTTGTATGTATTTTAAATCAGTGTTGATGGTAAATATTAATATAACTTTAGAATCAGCTTTTAGCTCATTTTACAACTTTTAGGATTTAAATAAGGGGCTATTCAAGTGTACTTGCTTGTTGATTTACTTCGCAAAAAACGTTATTTAATTTTTTTTATAATTACTCGGAATTCAACTTTTAGCGTATTTGACACCTTTTAGGACCTAATGATTCACACAAGAGGCATTAAAGTGTTCGAGCTGGCTAGTTGATTCATACAAAGTATTGGCTGATTTACAGACTTCTCTTTCCCAATGTAAGTTAATGTAAAAAAGTATTTTTGGGCCCATCCTAGGACCCCATGCTTGTTGCGTTTGGTCTGGCTTGTACGGCTGGTCGAAAGAAGCAGTGCGAGGTTATCTTAAGATCTGCCGAGCTTAATTCAATTTCTACGCTTCCTTTTAAAAGACAACGTGTTAAAACTAAAATGTAGCAATGTTGATTTAAAATACTTGTTTCCTCCTCATTTGATTGGACTTAGGTTCTCCAAAAAAGACAAAAGAAAGAATAAAAGGATTTTTTAAATATCTATTTCCTTTAGTGTTTTGTGCATTGTCTCAACTGAGCCAATAGGTCTGCTGACAAACCAAGATGTCTGGTTTGGGTTTTAAATACTTGTGGTTGCATTTTACAATGTGTATCAATAGATTCCTGCTCCTACATTGAACTCTGGCTGGGATTTGGGCTATAACTACTCCCAGTTTTCCCATGCTGTAGCTTGTAAATGTCTCACTAAGACCACAGTATGTTTGAAGTGGATACAATCCAGTTTTCAATCTCTGTCTTTGACTGAATATGATATACTGTTGGTCTGTAGTGAGTACTCGCATAAATACACATCATGGCAGTGAGGGATAGTAGAGAGCTCTGTGGAATGAGCGGATCATTGAGAAAACCAAATGTTGTGCCTCCCAGCTTCCTGTAAATCCTTTATATCGCTCAGACCACATGTTAAAGCATCTTTGAGTAAAACGTTACAATTCCAACTCTTAAGATGTTTTTTTTGTACTGGAACAGGCCATGTAGCATACATCTTTTATAAAAGTTAATTGTTTGCTATTGTATTATTTTACAATCTATTCTTTTTCTTTTGCTGTTCTAAAGTCAGAAGCCGGCCCTGATCTAATTACTCGCGGGATGTTCCATTAGTGGCTAACTAGTATGAGCTGACAGTCATATGACATAATGCTGTTAAACACATTGACTGTCATGCTCTCCTCACTAAAAATTGATTTAGTGACGGACGGACATTTGCGTGACTGATACTGATTTTAAGATTACAAAAAAGCAACAACAGTTAAATAGATTGTTAGTTTGGGTAATTTGAGGTAGCACACTCGTTCAGCATCAGTAGAGTAAGCTGTAGTATATTTTGTTAATATTAAATCATTTCATAATTCAATTCAGTTACATTTATTTGATTCCCCAAAAATTCAAGTACAGCCAATAAACCGAGATTTGGGAAATGGGACACCCCAATAACCTAATGTAATCTAATTATTTAAAATAGAGGCCAAGACATCTTTACACTAACCAAGTACCCTTAACTAATCTAACTAAATGGTCTGAAAACATTCATTCAATCAGTCTAAACATTGGTTGGGAATCGGTAAAATATAATAAACAAAGACACATTATAAGGAAAGATGATAATACAAATTAAATGCATTTCCAGGTAAATTAACTAATCAAGATGTCTCGAGTGATTTAGTGTAAGCAAATAAAAACAAATAAAGCAATTTTCTATAGTGTTATCAATCTCATACCATAACTGTGGACTGCTGCAAACCACACAAAAACTGTTACATTTAAGTATTTGTTTTTACCCTTCTAAAGGATGCGTTTTCCTTGTTTTACATGTATTTTAGGGATGAAGTCACACAGTTTGTTGATGACCAAATACATTAATCATTAAACAGGCATTGGGAAAGATATTCACATTTTCAGGGGGAGGAAGCTGTGAAAAAGAGACTGCATCAATCTCCGACCACATATAGAGTGAAAATGATTAGAAGGAGCTGAATTCTATTAAAGGTGGGGTAGGTAAGTCTGAGAAACCGGCTCGAGATCGCTAGAATTTGAAAATACACAACCGGAGAAAATCTGCCACTTCCTTACAGAGCCCCTCTTCCAACACACACGAACGTGCACATGACCAATGAGGGCACGAGATAAGTTTGTGCACAGATGGAAGGCTGACAGGCAGGTAGGCCATCCAGTTACTTTAGCCGGGCCGGCTAAAATGATTAGTCATACTTTTTACAGTATTACGGCTTCCACAGATGACATTTTTTTATGGATTTTTTGTCAAAGCACTTAAGATATTCATTGCTATCGGGATGTTAAGAGCATTCCATGGAATATAACAAAAAGTGTATCTCGAGCCGGTTTCTCAAACTTACCTACCCTACCTTTAAGCCATAACTCCTGTGTCATTGTAAGGCTGTGCTTCCTCCTCATGTCACCACATGGTGGGATAATTATTATTCCTAAAAAGGGCCTTTGAAAGTGAAAGAAAGAAGACACTTCTGACATGTTAAAACACAGATATTTAAAGCTGTTCTCATCAAAACGGCCCGAGGCAGTTGGATAACAGTTGATTGGACATGATGCAATATGGATTGAGAGGAAGCTGTCTGTTAATACTGGCTTGATGCCCCAGCGAGCAGTTACACACGGATGTCACAGTGTTTCAACACCTTCCGGCCGGAGGAGAACTCTTCATCAAGTCCAAGTCAATAATTAAGAATGTCAGCGTGGGGTGATGGTGTAAGCGTGCCAACGAGCAGAATGTGAACTATTAGCTATTAACTATTATCCGGCCTATATAGCTGAACTCCTCCAGCGCTACACCCCAACCAGAGCTTTAAGGTCTGCTGACCAGCTGCTGCTGGTAGTGCCCAAGACCAGGCTTAAAACCCGAGGGCACCGAGCCTTCGCAGCAGCTGGCCCTAGGCTCTGGAACACTCTGCCCCTCCATGTGAGGTCGCCCCAGAACCTAGGGGTTTTTAAATCTACACTAAAAACACACTTCTTCTCTCTGGCCTTCTAGTTAGAGCGGAGCACGACTCCTGACTTTTCCTTGTGTTTTATTTTTATTTTTTATATATATCTGTTGTAATTTATTGTCTTTTATTGTGATTGTAGTAATGTGTTTTTATTACATGTACAGCACTTTGGCTCGACCAAAAATTGCTTTTAAAGGTGCTTTATAAATAAAACTTGATTTGATTTATTACATTTAAAGACATTAAGCCATTTGACTCATTTTAGATAAAGAGGATGTTGTATCTGATTTTCCACTAGCTTGTATTGCTTACTCATCTGTGCCAAAAACATTTAAAAACCAATCATTGAGCCACACTGTTGACATGTTCCTTCATTATGATTATCATGAGGAAGGTAGTTTATTTTACGGATATCTCGTATACACTGTCTTGGGCCGTAAACACTCACCGGAGGACCACACCTTTATAAATCTGTGGCTAAAAATAGTTCCAAACAAATGCACTATTTACTCATGTTTATATTACATTTGATAGAAAAACAACCTTCCTTATGTTCAAGAAATGGGTACCTCTTACCAGAAGCGGGATAGAGATGTTTACACTGTGTATTTTTGGGGTTTGTTGACAGTAGGAAAAAATACTATCAAGGTAAGTTATTTTCTGCCAGTCCGATATAGTTACAACAAACTAATAACGTTGATTCCCCCTTCATTCATCATACCATAAATGAACCACTGTAATGGTAGACGTGTGCGACTGAACGTATATTAACGATGTTACATTGTGATTTATTCTCCTTTTCCTTCCACTATGTTACTCACACATACTATAGACTATATCTGTGGGTGTGAGACATGGAGCAAAAGAGAGAAATGTGCTGTCTCCCCTGTTGTAGAGAGAAGATTATGTTTCCCCCCTCTCACTTTTCATAGTGTCTCGTCTTCTTCTGCTTTGTCCTCAGAGACAGTATAGTTGGCCTGGCCCCTGTTAGTTCATCTCTTTTTACCATAGACACAATCGTTATGAAAGTAATACCATTCAGTTTCCACAGAAACATCATCAAAACAAGACTTCTGTTACAAAACTTAGTTAAATATATTACACGTATATATCATGTTTTATTTTTATGGTTAAGCTAGTGTCATGAGTACCTGATTTATTGTTGGCAGTGGCAGAAAGTAATTTAGTACATTTACTGAAGTTCTTTACTTCAGTATTATTTCGACATACTTGTACTTTCCCTGAGTATTTGAATGTTATCCTACCTTATATTTGTACCCCCCTCCCTTCTAACCCTTACTTTTCCAATATAGGCTAGTACTTTTTTCCACTATATTTTAACAATGATATAGTAAAGTATAGTATAGGATAGTTGAATAAATATGCATTTATAAGTAGCTTAAATTGAATTAACCTATGCAAACTAAAACATTAAAATGCCCTTACATGTATTTGTAAGTAATAAAAACATTACTACTATAATACTATATTAATATAATACTGCATGCTGAGTACTTTTACTTTTCATATATGAACATTAGGCTGATAACACTGTAACATTTGGAATTCAGGACTTTTACTTGTAAGGAGTAGGTGAAGTGATGAGTATTTTACAATCTTAGTATATCTACTTTTTAAGTAAGGGATCTGAAGACTTCTTCCAACTCTGATTGTTGGTATGAAAATGAATTGCTGTATGAATGGTTAGCAGACAAGCTAAAAATACAGAACAGTTCAACACAAAGACAATTGTCAGTGTTCAAGAGGTCCTGGTAAACTAAAGATGCAATTCAAAACACTTTCTTTTGGTGAGTGGTGCCATTTTGGGGATGCAGCATGAATGAAAGGCTGTTGTTCACAGTGCATGAATCAGCAGTAACTTTGCAGTGGAAATAACAAAGGAGGAAAGCCTACAATTCATTCAGACCAATCCTGGTTTTTTATAAGCTTTTATAAATAGACAAAGAGATGGGAGGCTGGATGGAGAGCTTTATTTATTTATATTGTTTTGTTAATGCTGTAACATTTACAGGATTACTCTCTGTGGTAAAACAGTGTAACTAGCCATAGTTTTATACAGTTGGACTGTGGGAACAAATGTTGCTTTGTTTCAGACTTGAATTTGCATCATGTAAGGTGATATGCAAATGTTAACTGCAAGGTCACCACTTTAAGGCAAATTCTCTCAGCATTTCCGTTGCCAAATACTGATGAGTTGATGTTCAAATAGCCCTTAAAGGAGAGGTGTCATGGCCATTTCCACTGATCATAATTCCATTGTTGAGGTATACTAAAATAGATTTATACTGTGCATTTTTCCAAACTCACATTGGTTTGGCATACAGCATCTCTGTAAACTACGTGTATTCACTGAATTTCACTCTCTGCCTTTAACGGCTCGTTGTAGCTCCAAAAGCTCCAGCCCCCACCCTCCCTGTGAGCACAGTGTGCTCTGATTGGTCGGGACGTTGTGAATCACGCTGAGCTCCGTGGAGGTGTTGTTTCCTTGTTTAGGATACATAGCGAAACACAGCCAAACTCATCCTGAGCACACACAAAGTCACAGCCGAAGTAAAAACAATAAGTGTGGCTTGATATTGAGTAAGAAAAAGGTTGATAAACGCTGTGAGAATGGGTCTGCAGAGAGAATTTTGCCGCGATCCCAACGGTCTGTTATCAGCCTGCAGCCAGGGAGTAGAAATCAGCAGAGCTGCCTGTGTGTGAGGAAGTCCGTGGATTGGTCAATTTGGACCAATCAGCGGGGGCTTAACGTAACGGCTCCGCGGACGTAACGTAACGGCTCCACGGATTGGTCCATTTCGTTCCGGGTACGGCTTGACATCATGCCGTACCCGGAACGAAATGGAAGAATCAAATGGACAATGACGTATCTCCAACGAGGCGTTTTGGGGAGGTATTTTCTGTGTTAGAGTTTTACTCGCTACAGGGTGTACTTTGAGGGTTTGTGACTCTGCACACCGTTTACATGCATAAAAACCTTCATAACCAGGGGTGCACATAACTGGTACGCAGGTACGCATGCGCGGCAACAATCTGAAATGCGTACCGTCACTTGTGTCACAAAGCGCATTTGCGTACCGACGTACTTGTGAAGCTTTTCCAGAAGGCGGAGAGATCACCGGACGACAGAGTCGGTCTCCGTGTGCACAGACAGGGCTGCTGTTAACGTCGGTCTGTACAGCAGCCCTGCGCTAAAACAGCTGATCACAACGTTCACACGCTCTGCGGTCCCCCCCGTTGACAATCGCCAGAAGTTGGAGTACCAAACACTGACTCCAGGTACTCATCTGAGTACCTCACTGAGAAAGTTGTGTGCACCCCTGTTCATAACACACAAGGGGACGGGTAATAACCGGAAAAGCATGACATGGGCCCTTTAAGCCATAACTCCTGTGTCATTGTAAGGCTGTGCTATTATTCCTAAAAAGGGCCTTTGAAAGTGAAAGAAAGAAGACACTTCTGACATGTTAAAACGCAGATATTTAAAGCTGTTCTCTCCAAAAGGCCCGAGGCAGTTGGATAACAGTTGATTGGACATGATGCAATATGGATTGAGAGGAAGCTGTCTGTTAATACTGGCTTGATGCCCCAGCGAGCAGTTACACACAGACGCTGTGCCAACTCCCCAAAAGGATGTCACAGTGTTTCAACACCTTCCGGCCGGAGGAGAACTCTTCATCAAGTCCAAGTCAATAATTAAGAATGTCAGCGTGGGGTGATGGTGTAAGCGTGCCAACGAGCAGAATGTGAACTATTACATTTAATAATTTAATAATTAAGCCATTTGACTCATTTTAGATAAAGAGGATGTTGTATCTGATTTTCCACTAGCTTGTATTGATTCTTACATGATGTCATGCCGTACCCGGAAGAATCAAATGGACAATGACGTATCTCCAACGAGGCGTTTTGGGGAGGTATTTTCTGTGTTAGAGTTTTATTCGCTATAGGGTGTACTTTGAGGGTTTTGACTCTGCACACCGTTTACATGCATAAAAACCTTCATAACACACAAGGGGACGGGTAATAACCGGAAAAGCATGACACCTCTCCTTTAAGCCTAGAGCCCTCTAGAGCAGGGGTGGGAACTTCCGGCCCCCGGGCCGTATACGGCCCGCGAGACCATTTGGTACGGCCCTCGAGGTAATTTATAAACACACGCAAAAAAGAAAAAAAATTAAGAAATCTAGACCGCAAAATAATTAAACAAGCGAGTGCCTGTTTTTCCTGGCCAAGGTCAGGGTCCTTGAACACAACACGAGCCTAACGTGTCATCACGTGGTATATGTCTCGTCTGACAGGGGTGTAGTTCTGACGGCGAGCACCAGAACGCCGCTCCGGGCCGGGGCTTCACAAATTGCAGTACCCATAAGGAGGCGTACACATGCCGCAGTTTCTGCGTGGCTGTGTCTTTAGTTGAAAGCCCAGTGGCATCTGTTCATCTGTCATACTGATCATACAGTCAATAACTTTGTTGTTATTAGCATCTGGTTAGCTAGCTATGCTAACGAATATAAGAAGCTTTTTCTCCAACCAGTGAGGTAAAGGCACATCTTTATATGATCATTATAGTTATAAAAACACAAGAGAATAAAGTAAACAGGTATAAAATACTATATGACAGTAAAAAAAAGAGTTGTTATTAATAAACAAGAATACAGTTTGAAAGGAGAGTGATTTGTAAAATATCCATAAAGAAAAAGAAAATCTGCTTACAGTTCTGTTTCATATGGGTGTTGAGAGATGTATCCATAGATCTCCTAATGTTGCTCTCAAAGTGCACCAGACTGATGCTTTTAACTTCAACATTTACATTTTTTATTTTTTATTTTAGTATTTTTAAGCAGAGGTCAATCATTTGTACGGCCCTCGGAGGATGTTGAAAAAATTGAAATGGCCCTTGAGAGGAACATTTTTCCCCACCCCTGCTCTAGAGTGTGTATGAAAAAGGTCTAAAGTCTAGCTGGCCTATTTGTGAGGATAGAGCTAAAGGCTAACATTAGCATGCTAACATGCTCACAATGATGATGCGAATATGCTGACAGTTAGCATGTAATGTTTAACTTGTTCACTATCTTTCATGCTAGCAAGCTAACATTTGTCATTAAAACATTTCAATATCTTTCATGTAAGCATTCTAACATTTGGACTTTATAAAGTTTGGTTTGATACTGAAATATGAGAGGTGTAGGAATATATTTTTCTTAGTTTTAGACTTGGATTGTCATAATGTCAACTCTTTAAGGCAAGTACCCTTGCCATTGCTAAATTCTGATTCAGTAATGTTTGACTAGCAATTTAGCCCAGACCCCAACAAATTCTGTATGAAATAAGTTTAACAGTCTACCACCATGCCAGCGGCTATGTAAGGCTGTGCTAAATGCTAACATCAGCATGCTTACTTGCTCACAAAGACAATGCTAACTTACCAATAGTTAACAGGTGTTGCATGTCTTGTTAACTATATTTTATGTTAGCTTGCTCATATTAGGTTATTACCAAAACAGAAATTAGTGCGGGAATGTTCACACTAATATGTCTGATTTAATACTGTAATATCAGAAGTGTGCGAACCATTTTTGCATTGTTTTATGCTTGAATGTGAATCTCGTACATTCGCCATGTAAGTTGCTAAAAACTGATGAGGTGATGTCTAAGTAGCCATTTAGCCCAGACTAAAGCCTTAATAAAAGAATTATTGAGGGCTACAGCCATTCTAATGGCTATGTAGCGCTGTACTTTGAGCGTAATGCTAACATCAACATGCTAACATGTTAACAATGACAATGCTCACATGCTGATAGTTAGCAGATAATGTTTACCTTATTTGCTATCTTTCATGTTAGCATGCAAACATTTGCTAAATGGCACTAAACAGAATCGCTGCAAAATTGTCTTGTTTTTCAAGTACAATATGTGGTCATAAAACAAACTAACGGAGCATTTTTACACTTCATCCTGAGGGGAACATGAATGTCTACAGAATTTCATGACAATTCACCTAACAGCTGTCAAGACACTTTGAAACCACAACGTTAACCTTCTGGTTCTGCAAGAGGAAAATTCAAGAGGATCATCAAAGTCATTAGGAGTTATTCTCTGAGGAACATTAACGTCTGTACAGAATTCCATGGTAATCCATCCAACAATATTATTCCACTCTGGTCCAAAGTGGCGGGCTGAAGGAAATATTTTTAACATAACTTAAATCACATTAAATTCCATGAGTGTGTGCTAGTAAACAGATAATAAACACAGCTCTTGAGGGCGCTAAAAGTCACTGCCTTCAGTTTCTTTCCCTCAGTTAGGCCTGACAGCTGCTTTTCTTGTACATTTGTAGTGTTCTAAGTAGCCTCTGTGCTTGACCGTGTTTGCACGGTTTATTTTGGGCCTTTCTTACACTCTCTGGGGACTGGGTGGTGTTTGTGTGTCTTTATGTGCCAGGGTGGGGGCTGAGGCCATAAACTACCTACTCCTCTCTGCCCTGCCCACTGACAAGAATTGCGTAACAAAAATGTAAAAATCCACTTGGGTCATGTGATGTCGCCCTCTGGCTTGTTACGGATTGTTCTCAGTAGAAAGAGATGCAGCTTTAGCCATGCAGAGCCACTAATGCATTAAAAGTGCATGTGTCGATAAATGAATGACATCCCATTGGCTATTTGTCACTGGAGAGTGTGTATTTGTTTATTTTTAACGCCTGTGAGCTTGTTTGTGATTGATTGGCGTGTGTTACTGTGCATCAGGCTTGTGTTTCTCCGCGCACAGTTACATACGTAGTCTTTTATTCTCAGAGACAAAGGAGTCATTTGTGTATGCGTATGCAGGGAGGAAGAATAGCCTGGTGTTTCTCCTTGTTGGGAGCTTCTCATCTGACACTGTAGGCTCCAGTCTGCTACTTCCCTAGGTGGTGGGTGGACTGTGTCCTTGTGTGTCCGTGTGAATTGCATTGATTCATTCATACTGCACTCTCCTGCACAGGGCCCCCTACGGCATTCCTACCACAGCCCCCAGACCTGGCCGGAACAATGTCCAGTTAATTCACATCGAGCATCGGAAGTTGCTTCCGGTTGTAGCCTACTGTATGTTATTAACAGAGTTGGCACTAAAAAAGTATTATTTTACAGTTACTAGTGCTGTCAATCGATTCAAACATTTTTCTGTTTACCACAATTATAATCCGTGGATAATCATAAGTTTAAAAAAATAGTATTTGGGGGGTGTTAACACAAATATGTGTGGTGTTGTAACTGGTTAAAGAAATCAGAGGGTTTTTTACTTAATTATGAGATGATTTTTGAATTATTGGCATGAATTCAGACAAACCCGCTGTAGAGCCATTGTGATCCCCCTCTGTATAATGTGGGCTACACAGGGCGTATGGCCGTACGGTAATTTTCTCCTTGCTGCTCTCATACTGTTCGGACTATCTGTTCGGACAGCGGTGGTCCGCTATCTCCTAATGCTATACAGCTTCAAGAACTGCCTAGCGCAAACTTCAGCAAAATCCCAGTTCTCCGTTTTCATCACAATTTAAGAAGGAGTTTAGAACACAGTCATGGATTAGGTGTGTTGTTACACAAATAGGGATGTTTCTTACCGATGTCCAGTGGTCTCCAGTCAGTGCAATTCATGTAGCTTGTGCCATACTTGGTCATGTGATTAATTTGCAGTGGGTTTCCAGATGAATCGCTAGCTTTAAAGCATCAATGTTGATAACCATTACCTATTCAAATGTAATCGTTACCTATCTAAGTATATAAAAGTAATGTAACCTGTTTACTTTCCGATACTTTTGTTTTTTGTTAATATGAAATGCAATGCAAATAAATACAAGAGAGAAGAAATATCAGTTCAAGATTCAAAGGTTTTTAACTATTATCATAACATATACACAACTACGGTGTATATGTATGAGAAACTTAGATCACATGGTCCTCAACATCCTTTTTTTTGTTTTACTGCAAACGTATAATAAGAATATTATTCCCTCATCAACACGGTTTCACTTTGAGTCTTGTTTTCAGGATTTATATTAAAATCAACTGTGGAGTTATAATAATAATATTATTCCCTCATCGACACGGTTTAACTTTTCAGTTTTGCAATGGTGTTATTGTAAGAGGATTACTCATGTGTGTGGTTGAGTCAGTTCAGGTGTTGCCAGCTCTGTTTGGCCCTGTGTGTAATGTAGTGTGAGTGCGTGGGTGGAGGTTTGTTGCTAAAAGCTCAGCGTCCGCTTTTTGTAAAGTTTCAATTTCCTTGAACTGGAAAGAAAGAAAAACGTTAAAACAAGAATCTTAGAATAACATTTATGCAGTTTCTATTTAATGTGTTATACTGTATACAAAAGCGTGATGATATTTAGATTGATTTGACTCCACTTTTTTTTTACGTTTGTTTCTTTATTGTTGAATTAATTGAAGTCATTTTGGATAAAAGCTTAATCAGAATCAGAATCAGAAACAGGGTTATTGCCAAGTAGGTAACGTATACGAAGAAATTGCCTTTGCGTATATGCTGCAAACATAAACACAGTCAAAGAACATACATGTTAAGAAAAGGATAAAACTAATACAAATTTATAAAAAAATCATAACATTGAAATATAGCAATATTTAAATGAAATATAGATATACCTGTCAAATAAAATATGTGCAGTATTGGTATGACAAGTGGAAACCATGCAGATATAAGAGGTAGCTTTGTGTACAATATGCAAGGTATTGTTTGCATTGTGTGCATACATGTAATGTAGTTAAAGCATGTTGTTAAAACAGTTAGTCTCAGTGTACAGTCCCCTGAAGTGTCTCTTAGTATAATTTCAGCAGAACTGTTGAAAGTATATTTTCTTATTCTCTGCTGTGCTGACTCCTGTGCTCATTACCAGCCTGTGTTCAAACTCAGTGTGTGTCTGCAGGAGTCCTTTTCAAACCTTGTAAACCTATCCAGGGCCTCTCACTCATTCTCTCATCACAATATTAGGTCTCTCAGTGGATGCACTAAGACCCATGGTTGCTCACTTTCCGTCACTCAAAACAAGAAGACCAAGTGTTTGTTAAAGTTTTTGTCTGCCTCAGGAAACACAGAACATCTGCTATTAGAGGGGACGAGACAACCTGTCCATGATGCTTTAAGGAAGGATATCTAGTCCAAATCCGAATACAACATAACCATTTTTGTTTCTTTTATTGTTTTCTTTTCAGGCAAGTCCTGAAAACATACTCCTGGGTTAGTGTCGACCAATGGATGAGGATGAAATCATGTGAGCGTGTGCTAGTGTTGCATCACCATGGACTTGTAGCTTGGCAGAATCTCACCTCGATGGACTGGGGGCCTCGCCTGCACACGGTTGATCGCCTGTCATCAACCTGAGGGGAGCATCTACGGTGTCATAGCAGACCAGGGAGAGGAACCAGGGTTCTATGGATCAAATATTGCAGGTAAGAATGTTGTTCTGACTTCCCTGCAGCTGGGTGTGACTGTTCTGTGCATGTTTTCGCTGACTTGTACACTGTACAAACACACAGCGCAGTGTGGTTTGCTATTCTGTCTCGGTGTCTGAGCTATGCAGACATGAGATCATTCCAAACGGTGACTGTGCTTTCCTCAGAGCCATGAGGTCGACAGAGCAGCTCACTGTGTGTCTGCATGGGAACTGTTCACCTTTGAAATGCAGCAAATACCCAGGGTGACATCATCTTGGGTCAAACACTGTTGGTTTTTCGTGTGTGGGTTAAAGATATCATGGCAGGATGATGAAGGAAAGAGAAACATTCTCGACGTCTTGCTAATGGTTTCCTTGCAAATATATTCCCTAAAAACAGAAGATCCATGTCGAGATCCAAGGAATGGCTGCGAGCCTAGAAGCCACATTTCATAGATGCAAAATCGTGGAATTATAACTTCCAGATCACGTAATGCCATTGGGCCCCCCGAAATACTTTCTACCATAGGCTAACATCGAAAAAAGGACGTCGTTAAATCAGCAGATATTTCATTTGTTAAGGTAAATCAACTTCCCAATGCGAACACCAGAAAAGTCCTCTTTTAAAGCATTAGGTCCTAAAAGTTGCACCGTTAGCCGAATCTAGATTTTTGTCATGGAAATGACACCATCGGCTAGGAGGCGGGGTTCAATGAAACGCTACGCTAGCTCTATGGGCGCTATTGATGCGAAAGATTGCCGGAGGATCTATTTCATGTTCAGGGGGTGAGCAATTTGTTTTAAATATTTCATTGTAATGGCCAGTTTTGACTTTATTAGAAAGATATATTTAATAAGGGAGAAATAGAGATGACACGGGTAAAATGACCGCAGGACGGATTCAAACCTGTGACCGCCAGAGCAGGGCATGAGTCCAGGTTGAGCAATTTTGGCTTCATGAACCAATCAGAACGAAAACCAGTCTACAGCCAACATCCATTTGTCTTTATTCATCCGTGGGGGATGTGGTTGACCATTTCCTGTTTCATCAGTCCTGTGTTTGTGTTCCCAAATCATGATCTGCCATGTCCCAGATTTGTTTATTGTCTATTTGTGGGATATATTTAGAGAATAACCATTCCTAGCTGATGAGGTACAGTATCAGGAAGTGAGAGTCACACTGGTGGCTTTTATAGAACCCACTTTGTTACTCAGGCACAAACAGACCCACCTACAGGATGTCAGCCAGCCAGACGCCCAAACAGGTGTCTGCAAGCATCGGTGCAAAAGAAAGGATAATCAAGTGTGTGTTTGAGAGCTACGAATAACAGAGAGTGAGGAACAGACAACAGAGTTAATGAGTGTGAATTCAGGAACTGTGCCAACATGCCTTTGTGCGAGTGTGTGCCCTCAATGACACTTTGTATATACTTTTGTTTCGTGAAACACCACCCAAATGACCGCATGCTACTACCAGGCCCGTTGTTCACTTATCTGAGGCAGACCATCAATGTTTAGCTCTGTAAATGGCTCTATAATTGGAACAGGTAGCATGGCAGCCCTGTTAAAGATGCTTATCTCACACATCTCACAGTAGGCCAGGCCTATTTCCTCTGAGAGAGGAAGTCATTTAAAGCTAAGCAGAATGCAGATTTGATCGGTTGGCACCTCTGCTTTGATTTATTAAATGCATACACTGTGCTGTTTATAGTGTGACTGAGTAGCAAATGTACACTTATCAGAGAGGATTTTTTTATGCAAAGAGAAAAGTTAACCTCTCAACAGGGTCATTCAGTCATTTTGCTTTAACCCTCCTGTTGTCTTCGGGTCAAATCTGACCGATTTACTACTTTCATCAATCATAACTTTTTAGTTTTACATTCAATTGCATTAAGGCTTTATGATATCCTTCACAGTAGACATTTGAACATATACAATTGCGGATCACTACTTTCTTTGAATTTTGGATGATTTAGTCAACTTTGTAAGAAAAGGAATTAGTAACCATCCGGATCAGATAAAACACACACACACACACACACACACACACACACACACACACACACACACACACACACACACACACACACACACACACACCACACACACACACACACACACACACACACACACACACACACACACACACACACACACACACACACACACACAGAACAATTTGACACATTTCCCGCTCTTCTGTGCCCATCCCCCCACATGGATCACACCTGGCACACGCAATACATGTTCAGTGTCTATTCTTTGTATATTTACTGCAGTTTCCCATGTATACCAGTAGTCTGATACAATATGTACAGTTTGAAAGGGTGTTAAATGAAATGTGGTGATGATTAATGGTTTTTGTGTTAATGTAATAGCAGTTAAAACAGGACCGGTAAGTAAGGGGGGGAAACGAAGACAATAGGAGGGTTAAATAGCAGATTTAGGGATATCCAGACAGAGACGAGAGCTTCAGGAACAACATTTTATTCTGAAGATGTGTCAATAGAGTGATGCAGTGGTGATCTACTTTTGTAGGTTAGCATTGCAAATGGGTCCCACGACAAAAGGCTTTTCTGTATATTGCAGAAAATAAGCTCTTTGGCAAACCCACACACTTTGTTCAGCAGGATAATCTGTGCTTATTAACGCCATTTTTTAAGCATAAAGCTAATGCTAGGCTATAAACAACTATGGCTGCGCTTCACCACCGCTAAGTTAAAGGTGGTCTGGTGTCGAGTGATGATGTTTAGTAGTCTCCATTAGTCACCAGTTAGCATCCACTGTTTTATCCACCGCTGGAGGATTTATTAACATATTATATGTCAGAGAACGTCATGTAAACATATCTAAGGCTTGTTTCAACCACATATTTCAGGCTTCAAACCACAAACACATTAAAAAACGTTGCCTTTAAGACGAGGGAACCAGAAGTGGTAAAATGCTAAGTTATTTTCGGGTTTATTAAAGTCTGGTTGACATTGAACAATTTAAATGGAAAATAGACAACGGGTGGTAGAAATGTAGGACCGTTTCACATTGCACAAATTCAAGGAAATCATTCCTGTAAGGTTAACTAACCTAAAAGATATCAGTTCCCAGAACTCCATGCGACTGGTGAAGCAGTAAAGAGAATACTTGGTTTCACTGGCTGTATGAGTTACTCTGGATTTAAATAGACACCTTCTAGTGAAGAAGAATGGCAGGCAGGGAAGTATGAGGATGCAGGGAAAGGGACGAAAAGAGAAAGCGGAGAGGAAGCGTCCCAGAATAGCAGCAGTGAGTGTGCTTTTTGTGGAGAGTGTCTCTGAATGCTTGGAGGGCCTCGGGGGCCCAGACTGACAGAGGAGAAGTCGAAAGGAAAGGGAGCCTCTGGGAGTCGAAGCCAATGAGTGTGTGCGTGGGTGTGAGAGAGAGGACAGTGTTATTTTAACCCTGAACTTACATCCGGCTGTCACCCGGCTGACTCCTCAATCAATCTACCTGCCGACCAGTTGTCACACACTGTCGCTCCTTCTTTGGCTCCCTCTCCCTGAAGCGCTTCTTTTCTCTCCCTTATCCTTTCTCTTTTCTCTTTCCCTTTATACGGATACGCAGGTATTGCGTTACCACCCCCCCTGAGGACTGGTGTGTTGTCTGTCGCTTCCTGTTGTATTGTATTGTATCAGTGTTGTTAACGCATCAGATTTCATGATTAGGGGAACTCGAACAGATCACATTGCGACAGTGGCAACTGACGCCACCGGCTTCCCGTTTTAAATGTAAGCTCTGCTTGAGCGCTTTCTGCGATTAGGTATTGCACTAGTCCATATTGTGATCTTGATCAATTGGACAGACCTCATATGGACCTTTGATTGGATTTGATGTGAATAGTTTTGTCATCACAATCTTGCGCAGGAAGTGCAAAAGGATATATATATATGATGACAGTGTTTCCCCTACCATTGTCTTGGAGGGGCGCTGCATTAATCAATAACAATAATCCACAGTTCCTCTCTCTGCTCCAGAGGATTTAAAAAATATATATCCCAATGACCCCCCCCCCACGCTCAAGCAGTAAACCTAGGGGAAACACTGCTGTTTATATCATTACTTTTACGTCGCAATTCATTAGAAGACAGATTTCAGCTTAACACTGTCAAAGGGTTGGGCTATATGGATAACCGTCTATATGTAATTTCAGAAAATGCTATAAAGCAAAGTTTCTGAAAATTATATTCATAGATACGACAACGTGTCTCAATTAGGACTGTTCCCCTAGTTTACTTTCGTTCACTTTAAATAATTGCGCAGTGCGTGAATTGTGACCGTGTAGTGTTGTCTGAAATCGCACATGGCTGCTTTGCCCTCACTGTACAGTAAGTGACGAGTGCCGCTGTTTGCTAGTTAGATAGCTAGCAACGTAATTGTTTGTGGTAGCTAACAGTTACAGACTGCTCAATTGACCAAATAAAATGAAAGATGTCTTCTTTCCAACAGTTGTATAGTGTAAAAGGGAAGAAAAAAAACATACGTCCATTTTTTATTTGTATTGTTCTATGTTTACTGGAGAAACCGGCATTGTGGCTGGTTGCGCAACTTCCGTTATGTAGCCAAGATGGCAATCGTTGAATGTGAGTGTCCATCTTTCTGCACTCAACGTTTGGTTGTTATGAGTGCACCGTTTTGCAGCTCTTAGTGCATTTTGCTATTCCCCATTGGGACGCACTTATGCACTCAAAATAGCAAGTGTAACTACAGCAGTATGGTGATTGAGACGGCAAAAGTTTACAGATTATAAGACATTCGTTTTTTTTGCTAATTCGATTACATTACATTACATTGCATTTAGCTGACGCTTTTATCCAAAGCGACTTACAATAAGTGCATTCGACCAAGAAGATACAAACCTGAAGAAAACAGAATCATATAAGTACATTAGGTTTCATAGAGCCAAAACATTTCAAGTGCTACTCAACTGGCTTTAGATAAGCCAGTCCTTTTTTAGTATATAAGTGCTTTGTTAGTCATTTTATTGCTCGAAGTGGAGTTGAAAGAGATACGTTTTTAGACTGCGCCGGAAGATGTGTAAGCTTTCTGCTGTCCTGATGTCAATGGGGAGCTCATTCCACCATTTTGGAGCCAGGATAGCAAACCCACGTGTTTTTGCTGATGGGAACTAGGGTCCCCCTCGCAGTGCGGGTGCAGCGAGCCGTTTGGCTGATGCAGAGTGGAGTGCACGTGCTGGGGTGTATGGTTTAACCATGTCCTGGATCAGCGTTTCCGCCAGGGGGGCGTCTTGCCGCCAAAATAAATAATTAGAGAGAAGATCGAGAGTTTTTATCGCTTGAAATGACGAAAAGGAAAAAGGACAAGGACATCCCTCTGTTGGAGGGGCAAAGGAGTCTGGTGGGATTCTTTTCGCCGCCAGCAAAGCGTGTTCCTGTTCTGAGCCTTGACGGGGGGTGCTAGTGGAGCACGCGCGTGAACTGCGAGCGCCGGAGCCTCGCAGCGGCGAAACTGAGGCTCCGTGGTAAACTGTGGTAAAATGAAGAGCCGTTTAGGAACCGAAAGAGCCGGCTCTTCTTAGTGAGCCGAGCCAAATGATCTGGCTCACTAAAAAGAGCCGGAATCCCAAAACAATATTTGCACCGGGGCCAATCACAACCTTGTTACGCCACTGCCCACCCCCCCGCTCTCGGGGTGGACGCCCTCTCAGCCCTGGTCTGGCGAAAACACTGTCCTGGATGTAGGAAGGGCCAGAACCATTCACAGCATGGTACGCAAGTACCAGTGTCTTGAAGTGGATTCTAGCAGTTCGATCAATCAAATACTTATCTTTTATATAAAATTATCTGACAATTCGTACGTTTTTATTGTCTCGTGGTCTATTCTGTCATGTCTCTACAGCATGCATGATTACAGCATTTCAGGCAGCCGACAAGTTGACCTGCTATGAAGTTCGCTTGAGCTGCTTTCTGTTTACCTGTAGTTAAAATGACCAAATGTCACCATGGACAAGAATCTGACTGACACCCTGTATATAAAATACTGGAAATGTGTATAAAGTGCATACACATTTCACATTGTAAACAGCGACAGGCTTACCATGAAGTTTAGGGTTCATACAGTTCACACCACGCAGCACAGTCACATTTTATTTGTTTGTGAGGACTGGATTCAGTTCAGCTTCCTTCATGATCATTTTTAATTCATTCTGTGCGCTTCTGTAAAAAGGTTTGCTCCGGATTGTGAACAAGCTGCCTTATCTTTCTTATCTTTTAATCTCTCCCTCCCTCTCTCCGTATTGTTGTCACTCTCTTATCGGTTGTTACTCTTCTCTATTACTCACTCCTTCTGAGTAGGGGACCGGAAGAGCAGCTTATACATTGACTAGGCACACACACCCACACACACACGCATGCCTGTGCACTACTGTACACAGCGATGATGCAATATTACACAAAAGACAAGGGTTAGTTAAAAAACACATTCCATTTTTTTTTGTTCGAGGCAGTTTGTTAAAAGTTTAAAAGTCTTGACATTTTATGATGACATTATGTTTTAGTAATGCTTCAATTTGATTAGAATGTGTGTATGGAAGAGTTATCAGAGCATGCATGTGATAAATGTTGAGGATTTCCAATGTTGCCATGTTTGTTGTAATGTTGTAGTCCTTAAAATGCAATCTGTTTGGTTGTTTGGAAGGCCATGGTGAGTGTGTGGATATAAATCCTTCATCTGGCAGTTCAAAGGATAATTGTCATGCTGATATGAGTTCTAGGAAGGGCTGTTGGCTTTTTCCTAAAAATAGAAGAGACATAATCGAGAATTATTAACATTTAACTTGGCATCGTCTGTTATCTATTCTGGTTTCTACTGAATCATTTAAATTACTTTACTACTACAATATGTACTAGATTTCCAATCTGTTTTCAATGTTATTTTAAACCCTGGTTATATATTCTCCACTGTAATATAGTCTACAGTTATTAAGACTTATGTCATGTGAACTCTGCTCAGACCGTTTAGAAACATAGATGTCTAGATACTGGGAAATCAGGCCAATTCAGAATTGATTGAAAATGTTTTGCCCAAAGTGTTTTTAAAGAAACAGATTTGAGTTGCATACAAGGAATACTATCTAGTTTGGGCCTACTTGCACATACCTTATACAAATGAATGACAACTGCTTCAAAACGTCTTCTCACTGTCTGAGGCTGCCCCCATGTGGCCAGATCAAGAAGTAATAGTAGCAGATGCATTGGAAACTGAACACTGTTGTATGTGCAAGTTCAATTAAAAATGGGAGCTCATTAGGCCTGATAGAATCCCATTTCTAGAGTTTGCTTTGCGTCTGGCAATGCAACAATCAATTTCTATTAAATGTTTCTTTATGTTGGTACATATGACAGTATGGTAAAATAATATAAGTGATATTTAATGGAATGCACTTTGTTTGCTTCTTTATATTGAAAATTATCAAAGCAACCAATTTAAAAAGAAATCCACTGACATTTATTGAACTAAATTTGCGCAGACCTCTGCCAAAGCAAATGGTGCCTTTAAGTGCTTCCCATTTACCAAGTGTGGAAGTTGTTCTTTTTCTTATGTCGTAATGTGAAAATAACATGGACGCTACAAAGAATATGTGTTGTATTTTGTGTTTACTCCACACTTTTATCTTTCTATCTTTCGAATTGTTCCAATTTGGTTCCCATTAATTTTCCAGTTTCCAAGTCCATCCATCCATCCATCTTCTCCCGCTTATCCGTGGTCGGGTCCCGGGGGTAGCAGTTCCAGCAGAGAGCCCCAAACGTTCCTTTCCCTGGCCACATCAACCAGCTCTGACTGGGGGATCCCAAGGCGCTCCCAGGCCAGCAAAGAGATATAATCCCTCCACCTGGTCCTACTGTAGGTCTACCCCTTGGTCTCTTCTCAGCTGGACGTGCCTGGAACACCTCCCTAGGGAGGCGCACAGTTTCCAAGTCATTTTGATAATTATTTCGACACCACTTGGTCAAGCACAAAAGCCCCGTCTCGCAATGTTAGCGAAAGTGAAAGATAATGCCTGGATCTGCAACGTAATTCGAATCTGCTTGAAAAGTGAATGGGTTGTAGCTTCACTCTCGCACCAAGTTTCCTGAATATGGTGCCAGTATTTTTTCCCATTATCCAGTTGACATAGAAAAACCCAGCCAGAATGCATATACTCCTCGACGTAGATAACAAATCAAAATCTGCTCAGGATCTATTTTGATCAACAGTAATTAGTAAAACCAGAACACATAATGTGCTTTTGGTCATAATAAGAAAGTTGATAAAGATAGTATGGGTTGATATCATTTCCCTGCCCAGCATTGGATTATGTTACTCACATCATGAAACTGAAGGAACCGAAGGGATGTACCTTGATTCCACGACAGCAGGGTTGGCATGTGAGCTGAGGGTGTGAATACGTTGGTATTCTCAGTGTCACTTCAATGTCAACACACACACACACACACACACACACACACACACACACACACACACACACACACACACACACACACACACACACATGCACAAAGCCCCTGGAAAGAGGCATGAGCAGGCACCCACGGCAGTGAAACACAGAGAGCTTTGGATTCTGATCATTTGCATACCTCATCACCTGTGACCTTGGCACCCAACACAGATGAAGTGAGACAGCGGGACCCTCGTCCCGGCCTCCTGTCCCCCCTAATCCTGTCCTCCGCTTGCCTGCATGCCCCGGTGTTGCCCCGCAGGCTTTAGATCACCCTCTTAAATCCCACCTGTTTGGCCTGAAGGGACGGGGAAAGCCAACACCACAAACACTCACGTGCCCCTTCAACACTTCCAAGAAAGACGGCCTGAGAGCTGAGGATTATAAAGCGTGGAGGTCTATCTATCTCTCACTCTCTGTCACACTCACACACATGCATTCCCTCTTTCATCCCTCTCCCACACCTCTGTCCACAGTGGATTTGTTCGGCGTGCCTATCCGCCTCTCATTCAGCCGAAGTGGAAATCTTTCTGGGAAGGGGGCGATGAGAGACGATTTGTCGAGGATATTACTTTTCCTGACAACTCGGTATGAAAAATTGTGTGTTCTACGATAAATGGAAGTCATTGGGGTTTTTGACTCCGTGCCCAACCATGATTGATCCCAATTGCGCCTGCTGGGCTGTGGAGAAGACATCTTTCAACCACATCATTTTTCATTTGCTTTTCAGTTTTTTTACTCACTTTTTGAAGCCCTACATAGTTTTTTTTACTCTTGATGTAAAGCTGATGATACAGAATGTTATGTTTTATGAATCCACCAAAAATAGGACCATTTGTCACCATGCTCATTTCCTCCCTAGGACAGTCAAAGTAATTACACTAATTCAGAATGAAATGAACAGATTTGTGAACATTTTTTATGATCTGGTATTTTACTATTTTATGTTCGAACTGGACACCAAAAGTAACCTTGAAACAGTAAATTAAATATGAATTAAGTAATTTAAAGGTCCCATGTCATGGCGATTTCTACTGATCATAATTCCATTGTTGAGGTATACTAAAATAGATTTATATTGTGCAATTTTCCAAAATCACATTGGTTTCTCATACAGCATCTCTGTATAGTATGTGTATTCACTCTCTGTCCTCAACGGCTTGTTGGAGCTCCTGCCCCCCCCTCCCTATGAGCCCAGTGGCCGTCTGCAAGACAGCGAGACACAGCGAAACCCAGCTCGAAACCAGCCCGAACACACACACACACCCGCAGCCTGGCTGGGAGTGTGTGTGTGTGCTCACACACCGACTCACAGCCTCGCCGCGTCCCGCCGTCTCAGGGAGGAGAAATCGGCGGAGCTGCAGCTGAGAAAAGATTAAGTGTGTGTGCGAGGAAGTAACGTAACCGCTCCGCGGACGTAACGTAACGGCTCCACGGATTGGTCCATTTGGACCAATGGGTCCATTTGGGTATGGGCACGTCACTGTACCCAGGAAGAAAAAGAGAAATCTTCAACGAGGCATTCTGGGGCAGCATAGACAGGTATTTTCTGTGTTAGAGTTTTACTCGCTACAGGGTGTACTTTGAGGGTTTGTGACTTTGCAGACCGTTTACATTCATAAAAACCTTCATAACACACAAGGGGACGGGTAATAACCGGAAAAGCATGACATGGGACCTTTAAAGATTTCACCTTGGACTTCGGCATTTTCTGACATTTTATAGACCAATAGATCAATTGACTAATGTTAAAAAACGACATCAATGTATTAAAAGTGTAATTTAGTTTTTGTTTGAACAATTTCCACAAAATACAGTTTAATCCTATATGCCATATATTAGATTATTTCACATATATTTGTGAAACAAAGTAATTATTTATAATTAAAATACCAATATGGACAAAAGCCAGTCACACCAAGTGGAATGTCTTTAGATTTTTTTTTCTCCAAACAACAATTAAATTAACATTGATGATAGTCAAGAAAATCTAATTGGCAATTGAGCTTGAAAAAATACTTACAATATTCAATAAATAACTAAACGGTTTAGCCAAATAACTTTCATTGTTAGTTGTGGATTGGGCTTTTAATATCAGCTTTTGGGAACTTGTTTTCCAAGATAATCTTAGTTATGTATTAAAGTATCATGGACATTGAAAACGATTTTGGTAGGTCACCTTGGTTTTCCTGATTTGCTGATGTCCAGTATTTTCAGCAACATCATATTTTCGCTTGACAGTCTTATTAAGGCTTATCAGCATATGGTGCAGATTTAGGGAGGGCAAAGAGGTTTAGCCTTGACCCGCAGCACATGGATCAACAGTGCACTGGTGTTGTGCTAATGATAAAAGGGACTTTTGAATCAGGAGAAAAATGCTGAAGGAGCTACTGTGCCATTACTCCACAGTACCACACCCTGACCACAGCTACATCATTTCCTCACCAGCCGATGACGCAGAGTCATTGGTCATTCTTTACGTTTATTTTCATAGTGTAGAGTAGTGAATCATCTGGCAGCATGTGTACCGTCTTTTCACTGTCGCTGAGGTGAAGTCATCGTTTAAGTCAACAAGATTTCGTCTCTGACCAGAAGTCGTGGGTGGGTGCTGCTACCATGACCTACAAGAGGAAGTATTTCATGGGTACTTTCAAGTGTCGGAGGCCAAAATTGTTCGTCAAAAGGAGTCATTTGCGGTTCCACCAGAAACAGGTCTGTTTCCAATTTTCAATTCAGTAATAGCTAAAGTAATCTACTATTGACTTATAGTAGATCAACTGTTGGAACTTCTAAGATATTTTTTATAATAAGAACGTTTTTTCTGTTCGATTTTATATAAAAAAGAGCCCGTACCAGATGGGTTGACGAGACGTAATACTTGTGTTGACAGGATGGGATCTTGGAGAGTACATTTTTCCAAACAAAACTTAAATAATAAAATGTTAATCTCAAATGTTAACACTTCTAGGTTCATTTGGGAGTACTAGGTGCTGGTTCAAACAGTTCTATAATGATTTCTGGGGCTCAAGAGGAGCTCTGTCAGATATGCGAAAATAACTCTGAAGATGTCATTAAGGAATGGAAATATAAAAGAGCACTCTTTATTTTACAATAAATCTGCAAAAAAAAGTGGAGTTTGTAAAGCATGCCAATCTCATAAGTTATAGTGAAACAAATACAGTAAAGGAAGTGTTTAGTGATGTTGAAGTTGTTATGTGTCCAACCAATGGTCCAAAACCAAAGGATATTGAGTTCACAATAGATAGGCTGGAACCAGAGAATGTTTGACATTTGTTCTTAATAAGTGACTTTTATAGACAATTCATATATTTTCAAAATAATTGCTCATGAACTCTCTTTTGATTGGCTAATGGATTAATTTACCAATCTTCACCTCTCTTTTTTATTCCTCTCAGTCCCCAATTTTATGGAAATGCTATTCTTAAAAGCTTAACATATATCCTCCACAGTGTGTACACCAACAACACGTGTATTTTTAGTGTGATGATTTTATTTTGTATATCTATAAAGAAATCTGCACTCTATTTGACTCTCCCATAATAAATTAAAAACAAAATACAGTTTAATCCTATGCCATATTTGAGATTATTTAGATTTTTATTTTATAAAAAATACAATTTCATAACGTTAGTTCTACGACTTCAAATGATGTCCTTGTTACAGTATTACTCTATGGATTATTTAATCAAATATTCAATCATATAGTCTTTTTAATGGGGGGAAGAATATCTTTTTCAAAAAATATAATTGGATTGTTGGTTGAAAAAAAGAAAAGAAACGTGAAGTCATGAGTTTCTGTAATTCTGATATAATTTTTTCTTGACATTTAAACACAAACTTAATTTGGAAAAATCTTTATTGATACGTTAATATTATAAGAGGATATATAGTAAATGCTTTATTTTCCACAGACGTATACTCACACACATGCACACACACACACACACACATAGATAGATAGAAAGATACAGTACTGTCCGGTTCCTACCCTGATTATATTTCCACCCTGAGTCCCACATCAGCACTAGACATCAGGGATTACATCCAGCTCCTGTTCTAAAGCTTACCCCTGCCCCCAGAGTCTGCAGTCTACCCACCGTTAGTCGTAAAGAGACAGGAGGGACCCAGGAGTTGCAGTCCTTCTAGTCTTTAAGGACTTAAACGGTCTCCTAAAGGGAGCCATTAAACGGGAACACCATTACCATTACACCCACAGTATGTCTGCTCCGCTTCTCCTCGCTCTCCATCACAGGGACGGAGAAGGCGTTCACACGTTTTAACAGGCTCAACTTTATTGTCCCCCTGACACAAGATGGCTGTCAAATGAAGGTTCTGGGGTCAACGGTCAAAGTCCCAGCATTTGGTTATTAAAGGGGTTTTCCAGGTTTCTGGAGGAGAAGGCGTGAAATGTGACGACTAGTGGGAGCAGAGAGGTCAGAGGTCAGAGGTGAAGGGCGGGGTTCACTCTGAGTAACTTATATCTCTGGGAAGATTTTATGCTGTGGTTGAATACCTAAAATACATAACATATATGAACTGATAAAGTTTGGTTATAATATGTCTTTAATATTAGGAAGAAAATATTTAGCATATCCAATCACACAAAAAGGGCTTAGGACACATATTTGTACATAGTAGATTTATTTTAATAAATAATAATAATATAATATGGTTTAATATAAAACAACATTGGATCAAATCAACAATACACCAATAATGACAGGAAAAATCATGCTTAAAGGAATTGGCGTAGACAATGGTTGGTCTAATCTTAACTCATTGCTGACACTGGTTAAAACAAATAGAAACTGGGCAAAGGCCATACTTCATAGAGTAAGTGATGACATATTTTTGCAGGCCGACCCGGAAGTTAGCATCGTAAGGTCTCCCTTTACAAAAAGCACTGGGATTTCCCCATTGGATTTCAGTATATGCAGAACATAAGCTTTGTGGCCAACACATATTTATGATACTTACACATTTAGTTCAGCAGGATAATCTGTACATATTAACACCACTTTGTGATTTATGAAGCGTAAATACAATCACCAGAAGTAAAAAGCTATCGTTATGTTATAAACAAACTTCCTGACAGTCACATCTTACCTCCGCTTTGCTTAAGGCAGAGTTTTAGTGGTATTTTAACAACTTGTTAGCTTGTTTTATGAGAAATAGAAGCTTTGGAAATTCACCAGTTGGGTGTTTACTGACGTGTTTTATGTTGTTGAAACAAAACGTGAAAGTCTTTTCAGCTTGTGTAAACCGCATACCTTATTTCAGGCATCTTACCAAAAACATTTAAAATAAAGTTAACTTCAAGACAAGGGAACCGGAAGTTGTAAAATGCTAACACATTTTCGTGCTTCAATAATAAACCATGAATTTAACCCTCTATTTACCACTGACCTTTCTACCATGCTATTGTCTTTTTTTTTGCCTTTGAATCACTGTCTTTGCGTAAATCATATTGCATGGAAAAATGCAGCGACAGATAACATGATTGTTGTTAACAATTCAGCCTTGCCCTCTAGTCTTACCAAGCTGCCATACAGTCAGTAATGGAGTGTGTTAACTTTATCGGGGGGAGCGAGGGGAAAGAGTAACCCCACATGACACCACAGCTCAGCCCTGCTCCATTTATCATGGCCTCAATTGGCCAGGATGTCCCCTCTCTGGCTTTGGTTTCTCCCCTGCTTCTCTTCTATTTCTCTGCTATCTGACTGTGTGTAGCTTCCTTCTTCATTCAGATTTTACACTTTTATTTTACACTGAATCCGGATTATGTACTCTTGTGGTTTGTGTGTAACCATGTATAGTATTGAGGTCATATTCAGTGATAGTTTACAGGTGTTGCTTTAATTGTGTCCACCGCGTGTGTGATGAGTCATTGTTTGTTGATACTGTCTGACTGTTACCGATAAAGTGGACCTGGAGACTTTGGTTGCAGTCCAATTGTCAATCTTGCTCTGGAAGGTTCCTAACAGAAGGAAATGAACTGGAAGTACCTAAGTTCCAGCCATTATAAGAGCTGTTTGAATTCTCCTAGTTAAATCAAAGTGGTTACTTTTTTTTGGCTGGGCAGTGTAGTTTTACACACCGTCTTATTTGACTTTCTCAGGACTTAAAATCGTTTTTTGGGGGCAGACCCCCACAAAGAAAAAAAAATATTTACACACGTAAGGTCATCATCTTAACAGTTGTTTATGCTCATTGAGTCATCCGTGAGCAGAGCATCAAGTTGGCATGCCTATAACAGCTGAATGCGGCGATTACCATCTTGTCCAGCAAAACGCCTCACAAACTTATTAAGATCTAAAGCTTTAGTGCATTTTGATTCAATGCTGAGTACAGCCAAACTTGACAGTCTCTTCTCTGTCATTGTAGACCGCAAATACCACTACCAATACTACCGTAATTTTCGGACTATAAGCCGCGACTTTTTTCCCATTTTTCGACCCTGCGGCTTATATAACGGTGCGGCTAATCTATGGATTTTTACAGCTCCGACGACTTGCTCTGAAAACACGGAGGAACAAAACAACAAACGAGTGAAACAAAGCGTATATTAAAGCCCGGGAAATATACCCGTTTTGACGCTGTTTCAGGAGCGCCTCTAACATTGTTTTGAAGGCCTGTTGCTAGCGGGGGATGCTAGCGGGGGATCCTCGGGCTAGCCCTGTAGACACCGGGCCGAGAGAGCGCAAGGGACCGGGACAGGAGCTCCGCGGGATAACGACCAGGTTTGACTGACCCTGCCAGTCCTATCTTATAACACAAAGAAGACGTAACCTCTCCTAAGTTTGAAAGTTGAAAAGTTTGTGTGTCTGAAACGCTATGTGATACAGTACAGTTTACACAGCACAGTACATGTTCTGTAGCTACTATTGCACTAAATGGTAACACTTGAATACGTTATGCAAATATGCAACTTGTTTGTTGAAATGTTAATAAATGGGAGCTTCCTCAAACAGCCATCTCTTTCCCGACAATCCCCTCTGTGCACGAACCCTTAGATATGGTAATTAAACATTAAAACACCTGCGGCTTATAGTCCAGTGCGGCTTATATATGTACACATCATTCAATTTAGCTGCTGCGGCTTATATTCAGGTGCGCTTTATAGTGCGAAAATTACGGTACTTTGGTCAGAATAAGCCGTCCCGTTCAGATGAAATCGCCACCAATCACATTTCCTCGCTCGCGCCAGGGCCGGGGGAGGGGTTACAAGGCTCGCGTCTTGTGCTGCATTCACTTGCACTCGGACATTAGGGATTTTCTCTCATAAATGTCCGATGAGCCACAACTTTTATTTCAAAACAAAGCTGCCAACTGGGGTGGCAGCTGGGGTGGCAAGGCTATTTTTATGGTGGCAGTTTCCACCCCATGCCACCCCGGTAGATCCGCCCCTGCTTGACCGGTACTTGCTTTTGATCAAAGTCAATGCGGAAAACCCGCACTCACACAGGTAGGTGGAGGTGAAGGGAATGAGCACTTTTACAGCCTTTTTGGCGAGGTGGGGGAACTCGGTCTCCAAAGACAGCCAAAAGTGTGCAAGTGACGTTTTCTGCCAGACGCTGTCTCCTCTTTCACTTTAGGTAACTTCACTAAAAATCGATCTATGTTGCCGCTCGCATAAAGTTAGCTGAAGTTAACTAGCTAGATTTCACTGTTTCTCGTTATTCTTTTCTCACGCTGCGCCTCCCCTGAAGTTCTCTGGCTCCCCTCAGGGGAGGCACGCCTCACACTTTGAAAACTGCTACTCTAGATGATAAGGAGAGGAGCCTCAGTTTCCTTTATTATCTACTTGAGTTTAAGATACACAGGATCAATTATCACATTTGGCTGTTCAGGGAAACAACCAACTGACCAAAAACCGTAACTTATGCCGTCACTTTGGGGTACTATGTTTTACATTTCAACACTATATTAAACAAATAGCCAACATTTGAACGTAACACTTATTACTACAAAATGATCAAATAAAGTTGACATTTCAAGGTGTTTACTGAGTTGTGTGGAGTAAATCTAAAACATTTTTCAACATGTTTGCATGGTTGATTTTCGTACAATCTTACTGATTGGATTAATACGTTGTGACAGCAGATTGAGGGTGAGTGCGAGCAACCATTAAGTTAAAATTTCATTTATTTATTTCAATTCCAACCTTGGTAATGAAGTTATATATTTTTCACGATTATAAAGCCTGCATAGAGCAACACCAGAAAAAATTGATGGGGCAAAATATCTAGAGGCGGTTATTGTGGTCAGCTGTACGGAAAATTGTAGTTTCCCCAGGTCAAACGCACATTTAATAAAAGCCGCTGGCACGTCATGAATATCTCACCTAGTGTAAGTGCAGTCGGATTCTCTTGCACTGCAATAGACTTTTCCTAGTATCAAGTAAAGTATCACGTCCTGATGAAGTGTCTTCCACATCTTTCTTGACCCCAACTTTGGATGAACTGTAAAGGATGAATTGACAAAACCCGTCCGAGAGGTTGGAGCAGTCGATATTGTTGGGTGCAGCTTGCACAGTAAGTTAATAATCTTTGAGTTTTGCAAACAGAGATTTGAGATGATGATTTATTTGGGATTCAGTTGTGATACAGTGTAGCCCAGAGACCAGAAATCAAAGCTATATCCATAAAGGCAGAGAGTAAAAAGGAGAGGTCAGCTGAGGCTCATTTAAGACAGATGGAATTGTAATTGCTGGCAATCCCCTCAAAATGTTTGGATACATTGAGCGTTATGTCCGGTCGTAAATACAGGCACAGTGTTTCTGTGTTCCCATTTTCTGCGTGCATGTTTTTGTATTTACCGTGGGATGTTGCGTGCCACTCTCACGTGTGTCAGTCGGTCTCTAGAGGAAGAGAGGCGAAGGAATGAGAGCAAAAAGCAAATGTTGCTCAGCGGGCTGAGAATAACCGGCCCGAGGACATCAACAGGACTGGAATGGAGTCAAAGAGAGAGTGCGAGAGATAGGGGAAGAGAAGAAAGGGTGGTGGGGGCACGAGAGAACAGGCACAAACGAGAAGGGAGGGAAAGGGAAAGATAGCGAGTGCTTTGTATGGGAAGAGAGATTAATGAAAGCGACATGGATTGAGGAATGGAAAAGACGATGTCATTTAGATGTATGAAGATTTAGCATTTGTGTTAGGACTACGGTTCGCAACATGGAACGGAAATGCAAAAGGTAGTATTGGATTATAGAAATGGCAATATTTGGTAAAGGAAACATATAATTCTGAATTATGTATTGTAGTGTTTCAGTAAAGTACTGGCCTACAAGCAGTATTCTACATAAATAATAAAAAACCTTCGTACAGATCCTCTTAAAAATCTTTTAACACAATGCCCATTTCGATTTTTTTAATGATGACGTAAACCATTCTATAAAAATAATTATTTTGCTAATCATATCACAGTTGCAATATCAGTCAATCTTTCATGTTGATTTACACAATCCAACTTGTGAAAGACTGGGAGGTAGACACACACACACACACACACACACACACACACACACACACACACACACACACACACACACACACACACACACACACACACACACTGTTCTTTTATTCTATTTTCCCCTCCATCCAGATGTCCACTCAGCAAGGATCCAGATGGCCATGATACCCTGCCTCTAGTGGAGAGGTGTTTTTCTCACACACACACACACACACACACACACACACACACACACACACACACACACACACACACACACACACACATAAACATAAACACACACAAAAGCAGCATGGCCGTGTTTTTCTCAGAGGGAGGATTAACCCTCCTCATTAGGGCTCCCCCCGCCTCTCTCCATCCTCTCCCCTCCCCCTCCCTTCCCCCGTTCGGCCTGCCTCGCTCTCATTGGCCGCTTCCACCAGGACCACGGCTGACTGGATCGCCGTGACTACAGGACACAGGAGAGCGGGGAGGGAGGTGGGATGGGTTGATGTTGCCACGGTAATAGTGGAGGCGACCACTCACCAAATCATCAGGCTGAAATGGAAAAAAAAGTGGAGCCGTGCGGAAAGCGGGTTAGAGGGTGAGGAGGAGGGGGGGACAATAACAACAACAGCCAGGGATTAGGCATCGACCGAGCAATCAGGAAGTCCATTTAGGACAAAGCAGCGTTAAGAATCCTCCACGATTGGACAGCTGCTAAAGAAAAATAATAGAAGCGCACAAAGGAAGGATGAAACATGACAGGTGAACATTTCTAAACAGTTCCTGTACGAGCTGTTGCTGTGATATTTCACTGCCAGCAATGAGAGAGAGAGGAGGTAAACCGGCCGGTGTGATGCCTGTGGCTCAGAAATAGAAACACAAAGAGAGAGGGAGTGCGATATTGCTGGATGTAAAGAGCATGCGTCAGCACTAAGGCAGGGCGAACAGGAGCAGTCGGAGCGAGAGACAGATTGAGGGTAGAGGTTATGACAGTGGCGTTAGATGGCACGACAAGAATAGAGCCTGCCAGACTTCTCACCTCCTGTGCCACACCTTGGCTGCATCATCCCAACGCTCCATCCAGCGGCTCTGACACATGGGATTCCCTCGTCCAGGAGGACAACAACGGCCAGGAAATCAATTTGGAACAACCACTTGAACACCTGCATGCTCCCAGAAGATTTAAGACACCCACGTGTGAAAAGGACAATTGGTGCAATCTTTTAGTAGTCGATTTTTTCTCCTATTTTTATTACAGAAGAGGAAGAATCCTGTCGAAGCAAGGCAAAAATAGGGACTGTATTTATTCTGAGTTACTGTCTGAAGAAGCTGTTTCGAGACAGAAAGGCAACAGACTGCTCAGTTATCACGGTGTGGATAGGATGAACTCATTGTCCACCCATTCTCAAGGAAAGCTGACTCCTAAAAGACAATGATGGTGGGAGTATCGGAGGTATCAGTGGCTGCTTATTCGAAATATTGTGCTCTGTGAAATATTGGGAGTGCTGTTTTGTAAATGACATGGAGAACACTGTACTTGTCTTCCCAACGACAGCACACACCTCGAAGCAGGCTGACTGACCGACTGACCGACTGAGTGTGTGGGTGGCTCGCTGAGCGGAGCTGTGGCTTTTCGTGGACTTTGAGGACACGTACCCCCGGGGGGAGATACCGGCCGGGTGTTGGAGCCCCGCCATGGGGGAGACGGCAGAATACCAGAGGCTGAATGACACTTCAGAGCCTGACTTCCAACGCCTGCCCAGCGATGACGAAGAGGTAGACCTTCACAGTCTATGTTTATTATCGTAGTGACCCTGCAGCATAGCTTTAGACCAGGGGTGGGGAACCTCAGGCCCCCGGGCCGTATACCATTTGGTACGGCCCTCGAGGTAATTTATAAACACACGCAAAAAAGAAAAACAATTAAGAAATCTAGACCGCAAAAAAATTAAACAATCAAGTGCCTGTTTTTACTGGCCAAGGTCAGGGTCCTTGAACACAACACGAGCCTAACGTGTCATCACGTGGTATATGTCTCGTCTGACTGGGGTGTAGTTCTGACGGAGAGCACCAGAACGTCGCTCCGCCACTTCAGAAATTGCAGTACCCATAAGGAGCCGTACACATGCCGCAGTTTCTGCGTGGCTGTGTCTTTAGTTGAAAGCCCAGTGGCATCTGTTCATCTGTCATACTGATCATACAGTCAATAACTTTGTTGTTATTAGCATCCGGTTAGCTAGCTATGCTAACGAATATAAGAAGCTTTTACTACAACCAGTCAGGTAAAGGCACATCTTTATGATCATTATAGTTATAAAAAAATAAGAGAATAAAGTAAACGGGTATAAAATACTATATGACAGTAAAAAAGAGTTGTTATTAATAAACAAGAATACAGTTTGAAAGGGGAGTGATTTGTAAAATATCCATAAAGAAAAAGAAAATCTGCTTACAGTTCTGTTTCATATGGGTGTTGATGTATCCATAGATCTCTTAATGTTGCTCTCAAAGTGCACCAGATTGATGCTTTTAACTTCAACATTTAAAAAAATGCCCCCAGACCCCACTAGAGGAGGTTAGGTCCCCCCCCCCCACTTAAATGATGTCCACATGGATAGGAAACGAAATACATTTGCACACATCTTGTGTCCATATCTTTCTGTTTTGGTGGTCATGCCACAACCGTGCACGTGCACGCATGCGCGAGTCATGGTGAGATATCTGGATTAAGAGGTTGCTTTTTCTTTGCACAGCATGAAAGAAAGGCGAAAAGAATGGGCTGTGTTTTAGTATTTTAAGCAGAGGTCAATAATTTTTACGGCCCTCGGAGGATGTTGAAAAAATTGAAATGGCCCTTGAGAGGAAAAAGGTTCCCCACCCCTGCTTTAGACAAACATCAATGGTGGATAAACAATGGGCAGTTTCAGCAGGTAATATAGATCCTGTCAGAGGAAAATTAAAGGGCGTGAAATGACGAAAGGCTGTTCTGGTGTTTTCCGAGAGAACTGTTTGCGATAAGGCCAGGTAAGAAGTATATTAGGGTCTCGGCGCACAAATATGTATCTTAAGTTGTAGAAAATGTGCATACATGTATATTTTTGTGGCAGTAGCCTAAGCAACAATACTGCAGCTGTGATTTTGGATATGAACATTTGTGTGAATGTTTGTGTCATTACCCGAAAAACAGAAAGAACATTTTGGTTACATTCCCAAGCAGCTGTTTTCTTACGACCTCAGGGATTTCATGATATTTGAGTGTTTTTTAAGGTCACTTCACGTATTAAAAGTGGTGTTATAGTGGCTGTATTCCATTCCATGTATCTGCTTCAGTATCCTTGGATTGTGCATATAGAACAGTTATTAGTAACACGTGTGCTTTTATTACCGTAAAAAGATAGAAAATACCTAATGTGTAAATATAATTTGGTATAGATCTTTCTAAACGCTCCAGCTCTTTTACACTCCACCACCACATACTCACAACACCGCACTTCACACCCACACACAAGACCGGCCCCTGTGTGTGCTGAGTTATTGAATGCAGAACCATGAGGTCATCGATGAGGTGCTGCTGAATGGGCTGGATGACAAGCGAACCATGACATTTTATTGCCTCCCACCTCTTTCGCAAACCCCCACGTCCTCTCACGAACCCTGTGATGTACGGACGGACCTCGTTGTTCTTTTGGCCTGGAACAGGTCAGCAATTTCACTTTACAATCAATGTTCTTGCCTTTTTAAAGTCTGTTTTGGTAGCGTACTCATATGAGGCAGAAGGGAAATGTGGCAAAGATAAAGAGGGAAAAGAGGTAGCAAAGGTTTTCTGTCTCGATTTAAAAAGAACACTAGGCCAGTCCGACATTAGCTCAATGCTTACAAATATTGTACATGTTTCTTGACCAGTAATAGTTTACAAATATTTCAAACACCATACAGCCCTGCTCTTTCACAGTCTTTGCCTAAATCAATTCCATCCCCCCAGGACCCTGGAAAAAAAAAGTCGTATTCTAAAAACTTGAAAAATCCTCTTACAAAATCTCAACATGATCATTTTACCACAATTATTTAATGGTAACAAGAATGGAAGTATCCAGTATCGTAAGTCATATCTTGCAATAATAATCAAAATAATCGCAATAGGGTATTTTCTTCTCCAAATTATACAGCCCTAGATGGGGGGGATGAGTGGATCTGTGCAAAAGTTTAAATATCATGAATATAGACTCTGTGAGGCATTCAGTGTCCGTGTGTGTGCTAGTTTAGCATAGTTAAGCTAGTGAACACTGCAGCTGTCCTGGTGTCTATGTGGACTGAATCAGATCACTCTTCCTACAGATGCAGCATTGTAGTGAATACAGCGGTTTTCTAGTGAGTTAAAACACACAACCATAACTGCATGCAGCCATATCCATCAGAACTCTGAGAAAATTGTAATACAAGATGATTCAAGGCACTACATCTACACATTGTAATATCAAAGCAATCCTTTTATTCTTAATACCAATCTAGTTTTGATATGCTTTGGAGCACGAAGGGATTAGTGAGCTTACAGCACATTGTTTAGCATCTGCTGTATTTTTATATATAAAATGTTTATATATAAAAATACTAAATATTATCCTTTTATCTCACTTTGGCCCATAGTGTGCTTTGGTTCACACGCTTTTGAATGTCTGCAGAGGTCAACCATCTTTGACCAACATTTTTCCCCAACACCCTCTTAACCAGCTTTAGGGGATCAAAGGAGAGATTGCTTAGGGGGCGACGTTGGGAATTATTGGTGGGGGTTGTTGTGCTAGTATGGCATTATGTATATTAGGCCAAGCTACCAAAAGGGGACACATATGTTCTGTTTTGGCCTCGGAGCGGTCTGTTTGTGTCCAATATTTTTTTTATTCCCACATAGGGTCTCAAAATTCCGGGAATTTTCAAAGATGGAAACTTTCCATGGGAATTAACAGGAATTTATGGGAATAAACTGGGAATTTTCAAAATTGAAGGTTGGCTCTTCATAGGGAACTTAAATATAGTTGGGGAAAGTATATTTTAGCATAATCTTGACTAAAACAAACAGATGCCATTCAAGTACACTTGAATATCCATGCCATAGCACACTGCTTACTGCATGGCTATTGAGACCACACAAAGGTTTGCAACAGGCTCACACATGTGAGAGTGGAAAAACTGGTTGGCATTTGGGCAAACCTAAGGCTCTTTGAGCCGGACACAGAGCCATCCTCAACAAGGCTGGACAGTGACACTGAAGAGGAAGACTCAGAGTTGGATGTTGATGAGGCCCAGGAAGAGCCCATTGACTGAAAGGGTTTAGCAATAATGCAGAGGATTGCTTGAAGGAAGATTTGCATGTTTAATGGAAACTTTCCGGAAATGTTCCGCCCCTTTGCAACCCTATTCCCACAGTCTGTTAGGGGTGTAACGGTTCACATAATTCACGGTTGGGTACGTACCTCGGTTTGGGGGTCACGGTACGGTACGGGTTCGGTACAACAAGAAAAAGCAAAAAAAAGTCCCAAATGCATAATTCCAGGTTTGTTGTTATTTATTTTTGAACAGTGATGCAAGTTTCAGTATAAAAATAAGGATCTCTAACATTTAGAATAATTAACTGTATTACAAAGTTAAAAACAAACCACAAACAGTACCACACACACACTCAGATGGCCATATTATCTATAATGGCTGATGTCAAACAAAAAGGTTTCATCAAGCTGTAAAACTAAAAAGAATGTCTTGAAAATATTACAAGTGAACAAGTGTTTCAAGGGCACATAGCAATTGAAATATATATGCCAATAGCTTCCGTTATTTATTTTGGTCTCTCGGCTTTCATGTCTATTGGCTTCTTAAAAACAGCGGGGATAAGCTGTTGAACTGCTGTTGTCTTTTGGCAAATCAGTGTGATGCCTTCTGATATGATTTAGCATGTTTGGCGTGGGTTACCATTAGCATACTGCACCACTGTCGAACAACGGCGACACACCCAGTGCTTGAATTGGAATAAAAAAGGTGCCAGTACTCTAAATCAGCAACTGTTTCAAGTCAATTTATTTATACAGCCCAAAAACAAGTATTTGGCTCAAAGTCATAGTATATCCTATAATGCTGGTGGGTTTGTTTCTTTACTGTATATTTTAGAAAGGCTCACTGTACTTAAACAAAATGACTCAGGGTGCATCTGAGATTAGAGGGGGTGCAGGGGTACCGCCCCCTGGATTATATATAGTGTAGTGGATACTGCCCTGAGTCAGTGACAGACTTTTCTCCCACTCATAAAAAAAGGCGTATTCGTCATGTGACTGCATGTGCCGAACCGTCACGGTTCGGGACGAATACGGATACCGTTACACCCCTACAGTCTGTTCTTCTCAACGTTGAGAAGAACACAAACATACAATGCCTCTGCTCTCCTGACTCTTTGCTTTTCACAGGAAAGGGATTTTAGAAAATGTAAAAAGCCAGACTTTGACACAGCGTTACAATCTTTAAGATCAGGAATGACGCATGCCTGTCTGCCTGTGCATGCAGTTCTCCGTCGAGGCATCGTCTGCGTTTTGTTTGTGTGTTTAGATATCTTGCTTGCACAGTTGTAAGAGGGATTACTCATGTTTGCTTTACTAATCCTTCCCTCTGCTCTGCAAGTTTCTGGCACCCGCCAACGAACCGCAGATTGATGTTATGCCACCAAAAGGTTGCGACTTATTTGAGAAATGCACTGGGAGCGCTTCCAACCATATCCACTAAGCTTTCTTAATTCACAGCACTGTACGTCAGTGTGAATCCAGCCGATATGGGTGCGTGCCTCTGCATGCCTGTGTCTGTACAGTGAGCCTCATATTACAGAATCAGGCTTAATGTGTGTGTGTTGCAGCACACAATGCAGACCTCACACAGCGCTTTGTTCCTGATAATCTTATTAGCCGGCAAGCCACTAATTTGATGTCAATTCGTGATAATACAATCTACAAGTTTAGATGTTTCATTTGGGGTTTAGCATCCTTACATATTCAATTTGAACAGCCAGACAGACTACTTTGTGTGTTTGTCTGCACAAAAGATTGTAAGAAAGGGAGATGGAGGCTTGATTGGAGCAACTGGGGAGTCCTACAGTAACCATGCAAGGGAACAGCACGTCAGACATGATAAACAAGTTTTATTTACACACATTTCAATATGTTTGAAAAAAACCAAAGGGGCAATGTTTTTGGTTTGGTCTGTTTGTCTGTCAGCAGCAAAAGGAAAAACTGCTGGCCCAGTTTTCATTAGACTTGGTGAATGGTAGGAGCATGGGCAAGGGTAGAACCCTTTATATTTCCAGGTTACGGGATGGACACACATTGTGTTTTACTTTCGTTCAAATTGTGAGATCGGCATTTGTGGGGCATTCATGTTTGGAAATAATCTGTTCCAGACTGGGAAAACTCACGTGATCGCCCTTCAAGTTTTAACACAGACTTGGACACATATATCATCATGTTGTTTAAACGCTCTGCGTCATGAAATGCATCTATAAGAATGCATCATTGACATTAGGCGCTTTCACACCGGAGTACTTTTCCCAGGAACTAGGCCGATAGTTCTTGAGATTTTGGTTTCACACCAAAAAGATCTGGAACTAGAACCTAGTTCGCACGAACCTTTTCACCCCCAGATAGTCCCTGCTAGAGAGTAGGCACTTTCCTGGGGAGGAAATGGTTTGTGGGTGACAATAAGACAGTGTCATATGGGAGCACCTTAGACAGACCATGGAGAAATGCTGTGACCCTGCTGAATGGGAGCCAGGGCAGGAGGCTTAACATGTTGATGTAAAATATTTGTGTTGTACTCCTGTTATCACTTTAGAGCCCTTTTAGAACGTATAGGGTTATCATTTCAGCACCCCACTCTCCATTGCTGTGTATGTTGAAAATAAAACAAAACTTTTCATAACCACAATATTTTAACTGATTTAAATGCGGAAACTGGGGGATTTTCGTATGACTTGACTTGTGACTTGCTTGACCTGAGCAATGACTTGACTTGCTTGACTCTCACCACAGTGACTTGGGACTTGCTTGAGACTTGTAGGTTAAGACTTGAGACTTGCTCATGACTTGCACATGTATGACTTACTCCCACCTCTGGTCTCAGGTATCATCACTGTGCGACCAAAACTCAGGGCAGCGAAGGCAAACAAAGACAACACACAACTTCACTCTACGGGGCCGAAACGACAAATTCGTCTTACCGTTGCTGTTTTCTGATCAAAAGTTGTGTTCAATGGCATTAAAACGCATATAAACGTTGCTGAAGGTTAATCCAATGTCTCTGTGTCACTTTGAAATGATTACTGATAATCCATCATCATATTTATGGCAAAAGGCGTAGTTTTCTATAGAGCGTAACCCAGCTTCCGGTTTTGGGCATGCTGGCTGCGCATCACTCTCATTCACCAATGGTAATGTTTAGATGGATTTAGGAACTTCCCCTTGATTCTATTGGCTCTAACGGTTCAAAAGAGGTGTCAATCACCCAAATCGACCGATGGGTTCCAGAGATATGGCAAATACACCCAAATGACCCCAGAGGTGTTTTTTTTGTTCTAAATCTCTCTAAAAAGGTCAAATGTCACTTGTTTTGCATCAATCTTGATACAGGGTACTTATTATATGTTATAGTTTGGATTCCTAAAGCTTTTTGTCTACTATCCCATCATTCAAGGGTGGTTTTCACTAAGTAATGGGTTTTTTTTGGACGGAAACTATAATTACATTTTTTTTTACTATGTTCAATCTGAATTTACTTTAAAATAAAAACATCTATATTGATTCTGACTTTTCTGCATCCAACTCACAGGTTTATCATTGCTTTGAGAAAAAAGATTATGAATTTATCCCTATAGTCATTTGTTCTGGGCATGTCATTTTCGAGCCTGAAACCTGAAAAACAGGCGTGGGGCTTAACAGATTAAGGGGGACCAGCTATTCTTTTACAATTCATAAAGCCCTTCCACACTTTGTGCTTGTGGACATCAGAGTTTGAGCATTGTGGTTTTGGGATTTTAGGAGCTGCTCATGTTTACTATTACTATTTTTGGGCAGACTTACATAGGAATTTCAAGTATGATTTTTGATCAAATGTGTGTAGTTTCCATCAAGTGTCCCCCTTTGTCACGATAGACACCAGGACAGAAACTGAGGCGTTGTGCACACGGGAACGTTTGCGTTTATGCACAGTATGCGTTTTCAAAAAAGTCTTCCGTTCACATGCATTCGTTTCATTTAACGTGTCTGTTCAAACGAGACCGCTGGACACGCTGGACACGCTGTAGTACATATGCCGGGACTGTAAGTGGCGCTGTAACTTCCGCCACAAAATACACCAAAAGCAGTGAAGAAGACTCCGGAGCAGCCCCGCAGCAATGTTGCCATGGCTACCCTTCTGTTCATGCCCCGCGGGCGCGGTGTATTTAGCAACATGTAGTTCATGTAATTCTCCATGTCCACTTGTTGCTGATGGTTGTGGTAGAGGAGCTGTAGATTTTGCACTAATATCTGTAGCATGGTCAGTAGCAGTAGCACTAGCAGTAGCTACTGACAGGAGGAAGTGTGTGTGGCGATTGCTGGTATTCAGCGGGATATAGTCATTTCCTCAGCATGTAAATATATGGATAAATGCAACGGGGAAGTTAACTGAAAGAAACCGAATCTGTGGATATTGCATCGACCGACCAAGAAGCACGTCTCTGTGGAGAGGACGCGCTCAGAAAGAGAGATATTCTCTACAAACACCGGGTGAGATCGCTCCACTGAGACACGCCGGTCCTCTGCCTACAAACATTTCTCTTTTTGCCGCCGACGGGCGCAGGAGCAATGAACAATAATGGCCTGGATTAGGCAGTAAAGACAAGTTTGGTGTATCGCAGAGCGGACTGTTTAATTTTGTTTGTGTTGTTTGGCTGGAAAATTGTCAATATAATGGATCAATGCATGAAATCTGACTCTGTTTATTTTGTTTAAGGAGTATATTGGGCGTTAACAATTCTGGTTTGCCTTTTATAATATTATTTCATTCAAGAACCCCTTGTGCGTTTAATTAACACAGCTATTTTTGATAGCTGATCGTTACAGATGGCTACTGGCCATGCTACAGCAGTGAGCAGGAGAGGTGGGGCTATCGTTATTTTTTCAGGAAATATTCGTATAGAGGCGATTACACGGACTCGGTTGACCCCCCAGAGAGTTTAGTTTGCAAATCTATCCACCTTGGGACCCGTTATCGTTTGTGGGGTCAGTTTCTATCGGCCTCATGTAAATAATAGGGCTATACGCAAGAGAAACTATGCAGATACAAGCCGTTTTGTCCTCGTGTAAACGGCACCTAAGGCGGTCAGGAATAACACATGCTAATTAAATTAGCATGCAATATGCATTGTGTCCCTATTTAAGTAGGAACCAACAACTGTGAACACCTCATAATGACAAAATAGAGGTAGATTGTGACATTGAGCGAGGGAGTTTAACTGCAGAATTGTAAGATTTTAAATATTTTCAGAAAGATAAGAGGTTTTACTTTGCAGTCATCACTTATAACTCACCCACCCAATGAATAAGAGCTGAACATAAGTGACTTAATGTCATTCTGTGGAATCTACATGTCAGTCAGCATAAAGTAACCCAATGCTAAGACTAGCCATCCATCTCCCTGCATGCTCCATCATAAGACTGGTGCAACCTAGTGGTGTCACAGTGGAGCTGCAGGTCAACATATTGACCATTAATCGTATATAATCTCCTTAGTGAGAGGCAGCTGACAGCACTGTGACACATTCTTTCCACTGATATAAATCTAACCAACATCTATCAGTTCGTTCTCTTTCCAATAAATGGTTTATTTTCAGACTTAAAGTGCATTCTGGTAGTTCATGAATCAATTACAGGCTTTTTTCTCTGCTGCTGATTTTAAGGAATTCAAACTATTTTATATAACCTATTTTTCAGCCTGACTTGTTCCTATATTCAATCTAACAATACTTTCCTATTTGTCATAATGGTGACTGAGTTTTTTTAGCAGAGTTCTTGTGGACTTGGAGGAATCTTTTATGCAATTAATGGCACAACTCACTACAGGGAGTTGTTTCGTGTGTGTGTGTGTGTGTTGTGTGTGTGTGTGGTGTGTGTGTGGTGTGTGTGTGTGTGGTGTGTGTGTGTGTGTGTGTGTGTGTGTGTGTGTGTGTGTGTGTGTGTGTTGTGTGTGTGTGTGTGTGTGTGTGTGTGTGTGTGGTGTGTGTGTGTGTGTGTGTGTGTGTGTGTGTGTGTGTGTGTGATGTGTGTGTGTGTGTGTGTGTGTGGTGTGTGTGTGTGTGTGTGTGTGTGTGTGTGTGTGTGGTGTGTGTGTGTGTGTGTGTGTGTGTGTGTGTGTGTGTGTGTGTGTGTGTGTGTGTGTGTGTGTGTGTGTGTGTGTGTGTGTGTGTGTGTGTGTGGTTGCAAAGGGAAAGAAAGTGTTTTTCTTTCTCCTCTTAAATCATGACGTCACCTCTGCGTCTGTGAGAATATTACCACTTGTGTCTGTCAAGTCAAGAGGAATCCACACCAAATGGAAAATAATGGACTAGTCCTATTGTTAATGGCAATGGAGGATTCAAAGGAACTGCTCTTTATTCGTCACACACATATACTTGTACACCGCACACACAGTGTCTCTGCATTTAACCCGTCCTACTATTAAGAGCAGTGTGCAGCTATTATACGGGGGCCAGTGTGAGGGGCCGATAACTGGTACCATTCTCCTTACTTGGTCCAATCAACTGGCTGCCCTCCTGTTCCCAAGCCATTTCCCTAGAGATATAGCTCATGCCGCCAAAGGAAAAAGGTTATCAAAGTTTACATTTTTCAATATGATTATTTTAAATGTTTGATTCTTTCTATTTCCATTATCAATTAGTTTTCATTCACTCTTCCACTACCAAACTGAGAATTTAAATAGCCTCATTAATTGCCATTAGATATAATATTTAAATCATACTGTATATAAAGACCTGATTGCATCTGAATAGAAAGAAATTCTCACCACCACTGTTTTGCGGTTTTGATTTATTATAGCATAAAAAACTCATCTGGAATGAATAACATTTAAATGTTTTTCTTTTTTTTATGGTCAATATCGTTTAATCCCGTTTTAGCTCTTATTTTCGTTGAAGTTTTGAATAATAACCCTGGAATACAGACACAAACACACCAGCATCCTCTTAAACAAACCATCTTAAACTGCACCACATGTTCTTCAGATATCTCGGCTCTCCCGTCTTTAATTAAAGCGACTAGTTTTACGACAACATCCTCATTTCGTTGTTGTTTTTTCCTTCCTTCTCATAAGTGAACCCACCGATCCACTACTCACTTCCTTTCCTTCCTCTAGTAAACACGAAACTTCCTAATCAAAAGCAGAGGAGAGTAGAGAAGCAGAGAGTGCGACAGAAGAAATGTCTAGAAGCAGGAGGCCAAGTGGAAACGCTGAATAGGTTGATTAACTAGCAAGGAACAATGAAAAACACAAACCTGCAATATTATAAATGCAAAAGCTTAACAGTGTCTGTCAAGAGACAGAAGGAGAGGGGCCTTGCTGCTACAGAGGGTCCGAAATGCAGCTGGTAGGGTTTGTTTATAGTCAGCAGAGGGGGAGAGAGATAACATTTTTGGAGGATTAGAGGCAGGAAATAAAAGGCAGCACCAAATAAAGAAGGGGAGAAGGCTGAGAGAGAGTGAAAGAGCAGAGATGAATGAAGGAGGGGAGGAGAAGGGTGAGGTGAGGACTTTTATGCTGCGGTGGTGAAACACACAATCAATGAGTGGGGGGGCCTGGGCCGGGTCGATCTTGTTAAGTTCATTGTTTTCTTGCTTTAGTATACTGTAAGTCACCCTCTGCTAGACATCTTCTCACTCTGTGATTTATTTCCACCAGTCATCAGGCACTTTTCATTTGCTCTATTTTAAAATGATTTAGTGCGTTAGATGTGTGAATGTTTATGCAGTGCATAAGTGGAGTCAGTCTGCTGCTACTGGGCTGTGACGGTTTGTAAGCCAAATACTGCGATCTTTCAACCTGCTTTTTAGGTTAAAAATGACACACAAGTACAGTTATATCTTCTATATCATACTCATATTTAGTCATATTTATAAAAGTCTCACTGTCTATAGTGTGTTATATTTAAACTGCCATAGCGTTCATACTTTTAAATACTAGCTCTATCATATCCGTCATATATTTATCTATTTATATAATGCCTATATATAACACTGCACTGTACTGCTTCTTTCACACTGCTGGTTAGAAATTACAATAAAGTTATTGTCTAATCTAAAAAGTACATTAAATTGCTTTAATGTGTAGTGCTGCAACTGACTTTTTTAAATGATCAATTATTCTATTGATCATCTCGTACTTTAACTGATTAATAATTGAGTGCTTTAATGCTTCTCTAAAGCCTAAATTCATTAAATTATCCAACAAATTAGCTGTTTTTGTCCAATCATAAGTTCAAACCCCCAAAAATGGTTAACCCTAACTAGGGTCGCAAAATTCCGGGAATTTTCAAAGATGGAAACTTTCCATGGGAATTAACAGGAATTTAAGGGAATAAACTGGGAATTTTCTAAAATGAAGGTTGGCTCTTCATAGGGAACTTAAATATAGTTGGGGAAAGTATATTTTAGCATAATCTTGACTAAAACAAACAGATACCATTCAAGTACACTTGAATATCCATGCCATAGCACACTGCTTACTGCATGGCTATTGAGACCACACAAAGGTTCGCAACAAGCTCACACATGTGAGAGTGGAAAAACTGGTTGGCATTTGGGCAAACCTAAGGCTCTTTGAGCCGGACACAGAGCCATCCTCAACAAGGCTGGACAGTGACACTGAAGAGGAAGACTCAGAGTTGGATGTTGATGAGGCCCAGGAAGAGCCCATTGACTGAAAGGGTAAAAAATTCAGAGGATTGCTTGAAGGAAGATTTGCATGTTTAATGGGACTTTTTGGAGGGAGAAGGGCTCTTTTCATTTAACATTTTGAATGGGACTTTGTGGGGATTTTTGGATGGGGGGTGCATTTTTGTTCATTTTTTAATGAGTGGGGTTGGGGGGGATGAGTAACATTTAACTCAACATTCCTGTTTTCGTTCTTCAATGAAACAAATAATTGTTCAATAAAATAATTAAAACTTGTTCTGTTCTACTTAAAAAAAGAAATATTTAAAATTTTTAAAAATCTCTTGAAATGTCATGTTTTTTGTTTAATTTTGCATCGAATATTTCCAAAATTCCCCAGCTTAACTTCCCATGGAAACGTTCCGGAAACTTTCCGGAGATTTACCGGAAAGTTTCCGCCCCTTTGCAACCCTTACCCTAATGATGACCGTAACCCCAATATTAGACAAAGCCATACATGCATTTGACTAAACTCTGAGAAGCTGAAACTAGGTATTTTATTTGGAAAATTACTTTAAACTGATAAACTAATCAATCAATCGTTTCAGTTGGATGGTGCTTGAAGTTGGCGTCTAGGTTTGTTGAGATACTCTTAAAGTCTTAAAGGTATTATCCTTTTTTGTTGTAAGACCTCTTTATAAATATTCCCATACACACTTGGTCCTTTTAACTACCCCCAGATTGTACAGTATAACAAAAGAGTGTCACAAGTTTCCTCAAAACCAGTGGTTCCAGTTAAAGTCTAACTAGAAAACCCCAAAATTGAAAATGTATTGTGGCAGTAAATTCTGCAATGAGCAAGAAGGGATATGAGAAGAGATCAAGTGGTGGAAAATGGGAAGAAGAGGTTGTGGGCCTGGGTATTCGTGTGTGTATTTGGGGGTTGCATCACAGGAAACAAGCTCTCCATCCTGCAGTTGAATGTGACCCTTTGGCCCTGGATCAAATGCTCCTCGGGGCTGAATACCATGAAGCCTCTGTCCTCCGCACCACGCACTGCTCTGCGCTGCACGGACTGCCGGCCTGACTGCAGGGGGCAGAAAGATAGGGGGGGGAGGAGGTGGGAAAAGGGGGTACATTTTGGGAGAAAGTTGCATAATCACACTTTGCTGTTCTCTGTAACCGAGCAGACAAACATCTTGTTGCGCCCTAAAATGTGAAACCAGAGACAGTCACTCGGCCTGGCTCTCACGTCCGACTGGCAAGCGATTCAATCGGGGAGAAGTCGCTCCTATATTTAGCCCCATGCTCGATGGAGGGATGGAAAAGCAAACAGACAGTCGCTGCACGCGCAAAGACAGACAGAGAGGGGGAGTCTGTGTCTGTGAGGGAGTGAAAGGAAGGGAGGAAGGAGGAGTGACTTATTTCTGAAGTTCTGCAAGTTTGGATCACTGGCTCGCTGCTGTCTGAAGGGGACACATGGCTGTGACTGGCACAGGGCAAAGCTCAGAGGATTTCTCTTCTACAAACAGCAGCTCTTTACACATATTTTCCCAAATATTAAAAGATCATTGTAATCTCTTGCATGCTGAGGTGCTGCATGGATGCCTGTTTGCCTTCTCGAGGGAGCTGACCAAACAAGGGGCTTACAGGACTTTTGCCCCGCCATGGAATGTTGGAGATTTGCTTCCAGGATCTTAGGAAGTTTTTCTTCTTGGGTTCTGGGCTTTGGATTTGAGGAGCGTGCACGCTTCTTGGAATCCCCTCATAGACTGGAAACGTCAAATTGGAAGAACTGTATCTCTGGTAATGGTATAAGAGACAAGCAGCCACCTCTGGCATTTTAGAAGCACACATTTTTTTCTATTTTCATTCATCCAGACGAAGGAATTCAGGATGCGGCGCTTTGACAAGCTGAAAAAGTCATTCCCCTTCCTGGCACACTTTCACGTATATCGAGTAAGTCTGGTGTCCGTCTGATGACTGCTATCCCTGGCCCATTGAGGATTTTTATAATTATGAAATATGACATGGATTTTTTGGAACTTTAGTCAGAATCATGTGGTCCTCCCAGATGTTTGGACATAGCGTTTGTATTATGAATATCATGTGTGTGTGTGAGCTCTCCAGCTGGACTGAGGGCCATCCTCGGGACAGTTGTTGTTATTGCAGCAGGATGTTAAAGCAGAACTGATCTGATACAGGATGTGTGTGTGTGTGTGTGTGTGTGTGTGTGTGTGTGTGTGTGTGTGTGTGTGTGTGTGTGTGTGTGTGTGGTGTGTGTGTGTGTGTGTGTGTGTGTGTGTGTGTGTGTTGTGTGTGTGTGTGTGTGTGTGTGTGTGTGTGTGTGTGTGTGTGTGTGTGTGTGTGTGTGTGTGTGTGGTGTGTGTGTGTGGTGTGTGTGTGTGTGTGTGTGTGGTGTGTGTGTGTGTGTGTGTGTGTGTGTGTGTGTGTGTGTGTGTGTGTGTGTGTGTGTGTGTGTGTGTGTGTGTGTGTGTGGTGTGTGTGTGTGTGTGTGTGTGTGTGTGTGTGTGTGTGTGTGTGTGTGTGTGTGTGTGTGTGTGTGTGTGTGTGTCCACTACCATGAGGAATGAGTTCAGACCAGAGGCATTTCTCAGCAGGGACATCATGTTGTTGTTATTCCACATCTGAACCCCTACATACCTCTCCCCTTTTTCTGTATCAAACTTGTTGTTTGTGTCGTGTGTATTACTTTGATTTTGTACTGGGTACTAATTGGGTTATACTTGTCACAGTTCATTTTCCTTTAAACATTTTTAGAAAGGTTTGACATGACATTATTAAGAGCCCTAATACTGGCCCTTGATGGATTCCTCAGACTCCTGCCACAAGTCACACTTAAAGGACTTTGGACGTAGTGTTTCTCCTGCTGACCTCACACCTCCATAACGTGATTCTTCCTCTGCATTCCATTATAGAAAAAACAAGATAGGCAGCTCAAGATGTCTAATATATGACAAGATAACAAAAAACGTACAATTTTCCCAAATGTTATTTGCTATATTGGTTGGCAACAATACATGATCTTTGTCATAAGACACAACCTATCTGACCCACCTTTACAAGTGGACGTTTGACAACTGTACACAACGTCTGAGCAGCACCTGTCTCCAAAAATCTTGTTTTAATGAGTTTTGTAAATTGGGTAGCAAGTTGACAGAGTAATCTGATATGAGGGGCTCAAGCACCTTGATTTTGACCCCTCATGCCTCAGATATGACACTGTCATGGAAAGAGGCCCAAGAGGAAGCTGACTTGCGTTTTTGGCACCGTCAAGTGAAATAACACTTGCATGTTGACTGCCAGGGAAGACCAGACTCGGGACTGCAATGTGGAGGACAAATAAAGTTAAGCCCCATATTGGACTATAGCGCGCTTTAAAAAAATATGTTTCTTTCCTGGATGCAAACACAATATGTTGATTGGATCTAAACTCCTAATTGTGGTTGAAATGATTGTGGTAGAAGAGCATTTGGCACAGTTGAGGGCGAAGCGGAACAGCCAAACAGACGGTTGTATCGTCTTTCTCAGAGTAGGGGTCAGGCATGATGCAGCAAAATGCAAAATATGGCGACGGATTCACGTGACTCCAACTGTAGTTAATCCTAAAGCCACAGGCATTCTGTGCAGCCTGCATCTCTATGAAGTGGATCTCACAGGTTATTATATTATATTGTGTTTGGTTGATAATGGGCTTACCTGCTAAGCTCGAAACGGAGGATTTCTCTTCAAGTGGACTATTTTCCATTAGTGAGCCAAAGCCGCATGTTTAGACATGGCTAAAGAGATATCAGCTGACCCACTTTAATTTGCATTGCAATGAATTTGTATCAGGATACGGACATCTGGCACAACCATCGGGGATTGAGTTCTCTGTGCAGAACGGCCTCATTGCATCCCAAATTCATGGGAAAATCCAGGACCACTCACTCTGATAAAGGCACAGTAGACACAGTAGATTTTTACAACCAATATTAGGTGTGTGTTTGGAAAGGCGTTCTTTAACTCCACAGGTCATTTAGCAATAGGAAGTGACCTCTAACCGAGCCCATTAAGAAGTTTGAATGACGGAAAGGAAGCCACGACCTCTGACACTTTCCTCTGGACCTTGTAACCTTGCCTATCCCAGCACAGGAAGTTCCTCATTCACTCGGTGTAATTGCTACTCAGTGGAGTGACCCCTACGCCCCGGAGCCTCCACCCTAAAGGTCTCCCTGTCAGTCTCTGCAGATTAGGAATGTTTGTCATTTTGTTGTGACACTTCCCCCAATGAGAATGGGAACAGTACTGTGGAGCCGTGTGAGCAGGTGTAATTCAGAAGATGAGCTTTTGAAGTGGTTTATCTTTAAAGTTCTTTACTGGATTTACTCTCTATTCAACTGCGATGTCCTTTTGAAAAAGCCCATCAGGATTTAAAAGGAATTGCATTTAAATTGTCTTAGGTTGTTATATTAAGAAGACGGTGGCTGATGATTTTTTAAGGGGGGTGTTTTGTTTTGACGTTGAAGATGGTCTGACTCTGTCTTATGGAGGAGTGTAGTACAGTGTATATATTGTGGTCAGATTATTTGGGAGCCTCCCGTTTGTCTTTACTGACACTTATGGATACCAGATGTGTGTTATTCATCTCATGTATCAATCCGTTTTTGTTTTCGAGAGCAGTTATTGTACGGTGGTCGACAGGTGCAAACACGCTACAACGGCCCGAAAACACTTTCATTAGGAGTAACGTGCTGTACGTTGGCCAACTGTCACTGAGTTAGTCTGTTTCATAAAAGTAAGGGTTTTGTCAGTATGCTTGAAATGACTAGGTTAGCTACGTTAGTTAGCTAGCTTACAGCGATCTGTATTATATCGGAAGTAATCATCTTTCGATCACTTCGTTAAAATAAGCCAATAAAACGTCCATTTGAGTTAAGTTTCTAGTGACGGCGACAGTTGGCCAACTTTATAATCCCCAAACTTCAACAAGCACTCCGTAGTGTCCCCGTTTCAGTTGTGTTTTGAGCTTCTTGTAGCCTTTTTTGTATTTGCAGCGTTTCGTTTATGCAGTAAACGCTGGGCATGTTTCGTCAAATGGTCTAATGTTTTCTAAATGCTGCGAATGTGTTATCAAGTTGGAGAAGATTTGTCTTCATTTGCATGTGTTTTGGCCCATTTGTGTTTTTTTTATTTGCATCATTTTTTTGGAAACCGCTGCGCATTTCTCCTAATGAAAGTGTATCGGGCCATTTTAACGTGTTTGTACCTGTCGGCCACCATAGTTTTGACTAAAAGGGTGTTAACACCAAAATGACACAAGATCTATGTAATCAACGCCTATTTATTACTAAGTAAATAAGTGTTGTCAGTTTTTGAACCACTGACGAGCAGCTAATGCTATATTTAGCCCAACATGACCTTGTTTATATGAGGTCAATTAGGCCAACCCAGTCTGCAGTGTGTGCTTGTGGTTGTGTGTCGAAATGTGTGTGTATTTTTGAGTGTATAGGATAAATAGGGTTGATGGATAGAAACAATAAAAAAATAAGCTGCAGAGCATTCAAATGTTGGTTTTAGAATTTGAAATTCAAGCGTTATGATTGAAGTTCTTTACTATTCGCTGCATCCCTAAATAGCATCTAATAACTTAATAATGGCTTGTGGATTTTAAGTCCAAGCAGGTATTTCAGTGGGCTGTAAACAATTACTTGAGCGCTCAGTTTCCTCTCCTTTTATTACAGAAAAGAATAGTTGTATTGTTTCTCAGTGACTTTCTATTCAACTGTATTCAATAGCTGTGGGACCAAGCATTTAAGAATGTGTTGAAAGAACATTGAACTCAGTTTCCTGTGCTCTTTGTGGGTCTTTTACAGAAACTGGGCAGTAGCATGCAGTGTGAAGAAGGCACAGAATGGCTGCTGGAGCTGCTGATGGAGGTGCAGCTGCAGCAGTACCTCCTGCGGATCCGAGATGACCTTAACGTTACGCGGCTGTCACACTTCGACTACGTCAAGAATGAAGACCTGGAGAAAATTGGCATGGGTCGACCTGGTGAGAAACTGTGTGTGTGTGCAGGTTGTTTTGTACTTGAGAAAGTTTGTTTGCACAGTATGAGTTCTTAAACATCTGTGATCAGTCTACTCAAAGGCCAAATTCTGTGTCAGTCATGCTAGGCTCTTGAAAATAATCTTAACCAAGACAAATTACACTTAAACTGAGCATAAAAAGAGGACATGTTAAAATGTCCATGATTAAATGCCTTAAAAAAACACAACATTGGTATTTCCTTCTACACATTGGTTCTAGTGATGGGAATTACGGCTCTTTGAAGGGAACCGGATCTTATGGCTCCGTTCCTTTCCGAGAGCCGTTCAAAAGAGCCGTTTTAAAGAAAAGGAGGCAGGGTTACTAACTGGCAAATTTGCATTCAGAAAAGCAAGTTTCCTCACTTTTGAGGACTTCTCCTCTCTGAGAACATTTGTCCAGTCTTGGAGAATATTCTCTCCGAGGGAACTGACGTTGCCACAATGCAAAGCCTTTCCACCATGAGCTTGGTGAGCCTGGGGTATAGGCATTGAACCAACGATAAAAACAACGGCTCTTACCAAGTAAGACTCGGTTCCCTTCGTTCTTACCAAAGAGCCGTTCAAAAGAATCGGATCGCTCACGAACGTAACATCACTAATTGGTTCTAGGGCTGCACATTTCGGGAAAAAATAACGAATTGCGATTATTTTGACTGATATCGTAATTACGATAAAATGCACATATATTGAAGGACAACTCGGTCATTATTTATGGCAAAATATATTAAATAATTATTGTGTGGTTATTTATTTTTATTTTTTTGTCTGTTGAATAGGATTTGTAGGCCTAGTTTTCTTTCGCGATACATTAATCATTGATAATGAATAAATTCAAATACTTAAAGGTAGGGTAGGTAAGTTTGAGAAACCGGCTCGAGATCGCTAGAATTTGAAAATACACGACCGGAGAAAATCTGCCACTTCCTTACAGAGCCCCTCCTCCAACACACACGAACACGCACATGACCAATGAGGGCACGAGATAAGTTTGTGCACAGATGGAAGGCTGACTGGCAGGTAGGCCATCCAGTTATTTTAGCCGGGCCGGCTAAAATGATTGGTCGTGCTTTTTACAGTATTACAGCTTCCACAGATGATATTTTTTTATGGATTTTTTGTCAAAGCACTTAAGATATTCATTGCTATCGGGATGTTAAGAGCATTCCATGGAATATAACAAAAAGTGTATCTCGAGCCGGTTTCTCAAACTGACATACCCTACCTTTAATTAATCTCAGATGCAAATGAGGTTTTGTGCACATAAGAAGAAAATAAATAAATATTTATATAAACACAAGATGAAGTAAAAACTGTGCAATAAAAGTCCTTGTAACCACAGTGACAGCCTCTGAGGCACGGCATATTACAAGACTGGACGTCTTCAACAGCACCCACCCTCTAAAGACTCAGACTCATACTGAAAATGAATGAATAGCAGAAAAATAACAAGTCCGGTCAAATAATAAAGGTTGAAAAACATACAAATATAGCAGGAGCAACTGCAAAAGGCTGCATGCACGGTTGGCGCATGTGCACTAAATAGGACATAACAAACACTGAGCTTCCTGCCATCTAAATATTTTAGCATATTGCAATAAAAAAAAAAAATGTGATTAGTTGTACAGCCTTAACTGCTTCATATTATTGGGCGCACTCAAGTTTTACTTCTGTCGGGTGTAATGTGCTCAGCATAGCTCGAGCAAATCCTCCATCACTAACACCCCTTATTTCATTTACAACCGGTAATTGGCCACAATAGGAAGGGACTCTTAAGTCACAAGTTTATTGTGTGCAGTGTGATGTTTCAAATCCAGTCACTGAGGCCCTCAGGGGCTCCTCTACCGAGCCGCTTAAGACTAATTACACCCACTTCTCCTGCTCGTATATTCATCACTTCTTAGCTCACTGTTCTGTAAGCTCTCATATATATTTTGTATGTTGTATTTCTTTATCTCCTATTTCTTTGCATATAGTATAGTATTTGTTTCCCCTTTCATATTAAATCTAGGCGTGTATTTATTTCTTCCAATTATGTGAGACTACGTTGAATTTTAAATATTCCACCTTTCGTATATGATACCTTCTATAAGGTAAACTCTTAACTGATCATAAGATACTTCCTGATGCTTAAACCCAGAGAGATAAGCTGTTGTCTTTGTCCTTGTGATCATCTGCTGACCTTCACTGAATATTTCTTGTTCTTTTTTTTTATTTTCCTAAAGGACAGAGACGACTGTGGGAGGCTGTGAAAAGGAGAAAAGCCATGTGCAAGCGCAAGTCCTGGATGAGCAAGGTGACAGACATAGACAGGAAACACACACACACACACACACATACACACACACACACACACACACACACAGTACTTATATATTATGGTACATGGTATGCTTAACGTTGTGTCGCCATGGTCTGTATTTCCGTCCTAGCGTAGACACACTCATGATGAACAATATGGCACAAACTTTCCCCTTGTACAGATGATATGATCTGATCAAGTTTATCCCTTAAAGAGACAGTACAGTAGTGTGAAGGTGCATTCCCATCCATCTCTTTCTGATTTCAACTTGTGCATTAAAAACCTGAGTGGAAACACAGACAATTAAGACAAATCTAAAATCTTGAAATATCACAAGAATAAAACCTTTTTTATGCTTAGTTACCACTTAGAGATGTCCCGCCCCTTAGACTATCATGTTTAATGTGGTGGAGCGCTAGCCAATAGAAACATGAGTGTTACGTAGTGATGTCACTATGTTGCGGAACTTAACAAAGGAGTCCAATGGAGGCGTTTCAGGAAGGGGGGGGTGTGGGAGAGAAACTCCCTTTGAGAATTTAGCGTTTGCAGACCATTTACATGCACAAAAAATGACATAACACACTACAGGAAAGGAAAAACCCCAAAATGCATAAACATTCGGATGGAAACCTTGCTTATGAAAAAGTTAAAGCAACCTTATACACACGCTCATGGAATATATACCTAAACACATACAAGGTTTAAAACTGAGGCAGTAGGGAGTTTGTGTGTGTGAGGGTGTGTGTGTGTTTTTGCTGTTCTCAGTTGAAGTCTCAGTGCCCAGAGGACGGTGCTTGCCTTCTATAATTACACTTGTCTGTTTCCGCCTCTGGCACCATCCTCTGCTAGAGCGATCTGCTTCCTCAGCCCCCTACGTGTGTGTGTGTCTGTGTGTTTGTGCATGTGTGTGTGTTCACGCGCTGCCATATTCAGAATCTTTTGAATGTCGAGCCTCCTATTTGAAACCCACTTACCACACAGCGACCACAGAGATGTGGTGTTTTTAAAAAGGTCTGCAGCATTATGTCATGTCTGGTCCGGTGTGAATGTGAAACCACACACCGCTCGCTACTGTTTATATCGGGGCCAGTCAAATATGTCGGGCACCGGGCATTCGTCGACACCTCTTTTTCACTGACGGTGCTGTTTCTAAATACTGACCTTTGTTTGCCAGCCAATAATGAGTTCACGTTGGTCTCATTCAACTTTCTGGGGAAATGAAACACCTGTTTCAACTGCACCTTTGCTATAACAAGTAATATATTTTGTTCAGTTGTGTACACTTAACGTCATTAATGTTTCCAAGAATTTCAAACTGGCACATAAATCACCGTCAGCATTTTTACGGTAAACTATTTTGATCTGGGTTGTTCTTAGCATGATGAAATCATTTTAGTCATCAGACGCCATCAGAGTAAACCATCTGAGCAAAAATTAGGGTCCACTCGGCCAACATCCAATTTTCCACGGAGCAATGTTGACGCAACCCTTGTTTTTTCCGTGAAACAGTTTTATGTAGTGTTTTTACAGGTTTATGTACATTCTTATTTTGGCAAACTGTCTTATTTAGGGCCTCAAAACAAAGGTTTTCATTAATGGCTCTGCACAGAACACACATTGTATCGGTTAAAACTCAGGGGAAGCTCACATACAAAAACACACACATGGATACATTCAGGTCACTTAATCTAATCGTGCTTCTTAATGAGTACTTCCTAACTGCTAAGTCATTCCTGCTCTGTTAAGCCAAGAGGCTGGAAATGTCTCTATCCCCAATAATGATAAGTGTGTGTGTGTGAGGTGAGTGTTACATAGAGTTTACAATTGATTTAGCACCAACACTCCTTCTTTAGTCACATGTTAGCAACTGCCATTAAGAAACATAAAAGTTTTACACATTCACAAGTGGGGTATTTACTGATATAACAAAACCTGAACATCTGAAATGCTTCTATTACCTTAGACCTTATTCCAGGCATCTAACCAAAAAGTCTATTCTATTTTAAAAAGATGTTGACTCTGAGACGAGGGGACCGAAGTGCTAATATGCTAATGTTATGCTAATTCTAATATCATCTACTGTATGGGTTTTAGGACTCATTCCTTCACTACTCTATTGGCCTTTTAATTACTATTAATAATTATTTGACACTATTTCACCACATTGTTTCTCCTAAACACACACACACACACACACACACACACACACACACACACACACACACACACACACACAATATGTCTATTTTGCGTCCTTCATTGCAGACCCAGCTTCATGTGTTCTCTCTCTTCCCCCCCCCCCTAGGTGTTTAGCGGGAAGCGTCCAGACGGAGGAGACTTCCCCCAGCAGGGCCAGCCGGCCTCCTCCTTCCGTAAGCTGTCTCCCACCCCCCCACTGGGCCTGGGGGAGGGAGTCCTGTCCACACAGCCTGGTGGTGGTGCTCCTATGGACGGGCAGCAGCAGACTCTGACCTGCCTCATCCCGGAGAAGGATCTGACGCTGTTCGAGAAGCTGGGCGACGGCTCCTTTGGAGTAGTGAAGAGAGGAGAGTGGCTGACGCCTGCGGGGAAGGTGGTGAGGAGATTGAAATAGTTCACTCATTAAGTATAAAGAAACTCCTGTATGTTGATGGGGTTAATTAAGGATCTGGGGCATGGAACACTGGTATAGTTATTTTACATAATGCTAGTTAGCATTTTGTGCTAATGTAAGAATACAAAAAAGCAGGCAAATCAATCTGGGTACTCAAACTGTCTTGATGTTTGAGTGAATTTTGTTTATAAATGCTTCTGCCCAAGCCTTATAAATGAATACTTTAAAAAAAACTTTTGTTGGACGAGGAATAATTACAATAAACTAACAAACTTTTAAGATTAAGGGACATTTTATGCCACTGATCTAATGAAAATATAATGCAAATACACCCTTTCAATTAGTTATTAACTTCCTAATTATTGAAAATATTCATAAAATAAAACCACACAAACGCAACAGCAAATTCAATGTTGGTGACATTCTTATGTCAAAGGTTTTTCAGTAAAAAATAATCAAGTTCACGTCTATATATCATGCTATAAGTAAAAAAACGTAATCATATTCATTTGCATGTAATGTCCAATATTATTATTATTCAATAACATCATTGGCATGAAGGGCCTAGGTTTGCCATGATAAAAACATGTGGGGAAAAGGTTAATTATTTGGAATCTACTTAATCTAAATCTTGGTCCTTGTCTCCAGCTGAACGTAGCTGTGAAGTGTCTGAAGACAGACGTGCTCAACCAGCCCGACGCTCTGGAGGACTTCATCTGCGAGGTCAACGCCATGCACTCCCTGGACCACCAGAACCTCATCCGCCTCTACGGTGTGGTGCTCACACACCCAATGAAGATGGTAGTGGACACACAGAAACACACACCCAAAGGGACCCATAAACACACATCAGTCAGCCTGTAGTCCAACTTAGATCCACACACTTAACACAAACGTGTTTGACTCTCTTGGCCTTAAGGCCTTTGTTATGCCAGGAAGAAGTGATAGAGGGAAGAAGGGAGACAGGAAGGGTGGGGAGAAAGTGGGCCGAGGACCAAAATAAAGGGCTGACATTTCAAGGCTTTTTTTAGTCATTTCCTGTTGCTTTTATTTTTTTTCCGTTTTCTTGGCCAATATTTTTTTCTTCTCTTTTGTACCTTATAGCACTTACAATAGTTTTTTGCTTATTGATAGCTACTGTTTTTACTCCCTCCTTTAGTCTTCTATCTATTTCTAGTCACCATCATCCATTCCTCATTACTTTTGCATTTCACTCCCACGTGGCTCTTTTCACCCAACATGCCTCTCCTCCTCTGTTTGTCCCCCAGGTGACGGAGCTGGCTCCTCTGGGCTCTCTGCTGGAGCGTCTGCGGTGTGTCCGTCCACAGGGCCCGGTGTTGATCCACACTCTGTGTCAGTATGCCGTACAGGTGGCCTGTGGAATGGCCTACCTGGAGCAGAGGAGGTTCATCCATAGGGACCTGGCAGCAAGGTACGAGCAACTTGAAACGTGTGGTCGTGTATTTTTTTATCGTGTTTTAGTAATTTAAAGGCAGTGCTGTAGCACAAAGCCTGTTTTCAAATCATCAAGTCTGTCGTGGGTCGGGCGGAATGTTGTAATTTACTTTCAATTAACGTTCATTCAATGTTTACCTCCTGAGGACATAAGGTCTTCATTTAATGTTCGGAATTGTTCAAACACTAGTCAGAACTAAGATACATTGCAGATTAGAGCTGCATTCACATGATAGGGGGTAAAACGGCCGAGCATCACGATGTAAGACTTGCGTTCCTATTGTTTAGCGCTCCAACACATTGTACATGATAGGCTAACGGGGCGGGACATATCTGATCGGTTGTCCAATCACAACAGAGCCGGCCAGCTAACCAATCAGAGCAGACTGGGCTCTGGTTTCAGACAGAGGGTGAAAAGAGGTGCTGCAGCACAGGCAGTATGAGAAAAATAAAGAGCTTTTTTGAACATTAAAGCATGGAGACATGTTTAAGGAGAGACACAAAATACAAACATGAACCTGATTATGAGCATAATCGAGCTCCTTTATATATTTGAGCCCCTGAACGTTAAAAACGTATTTTTAAACAGCGTGTTTTTCACATTCTCTATGAAACCGATTTTTCTTTCAGGGATTTTTTACTGCTATGTTTAATTATTTATATTGCCTCTCCTTCCCCACCCAGAGATTTACAGACTATTACAGGGAGACTTGGCCCACCAGTATAATGAGTCAGAGGTTGGCGGGCTGGACTGTGTGGTTTAAGCTCTTGGTCTTGCCCAAATGAGTAACTTTCACCTAACTGTTACACATAGATGCTTGAGAATAATCATAACGATGGGGAAAAATAAGTCATTTTCACAGTTAGGGCTGTGATAAAATGATAATGACTGCCCACAGCTATTTTGCAAAACACTAAGTGGATTTCTCAAGCTTTGGTTTTAAAAACAGGACTTTTTTTAAGTGAAGTTATAACCTACAACACAGTTAATTGTATTCCTAATAAATCTTAGGTTTATTTATTGCCTTCATAAATAACCTGAAGTAGGTCCTTATTCTTTTAGGGCTATGTTCACAACAGAAAACTACTCACACTTTGGACAACATGTTAACTGTACTGTAACTGTCTGGCACATGGACTCAATTTTATTTGACTGAATTACATTCTGAATGTGGATCGGATTGACTGTAAACTAAATTATCTGTTTGTGTCTCTGCCTGCTAGGGCTGTGACCATTCAGCATTACCAGTATAGGATTTAAATGTTCAGTTTTTCAGTCAAAATGTGTTTGTGTGTTAAGAATTTTGCCTTTGCCGACCATACATACAACATAATTGTAATTTTAAATTGCAGTTACAATAATATGCTATAACATTTGACTTTCAGGAACATCCTGCTGGCCTCGGCTCACAGAGTGAAGATCGGAGACTTCGGCCTGATGAGGGCGCTGCCCAACAACGATGAGCACTACGTCATGCAGGAGCATCGCAAGGTCCCCTTCGCATGGTGGGTGGACTGAGAGAGCAGCACAAAAACCAAAGCTGAACTTGGATGCATTTCATGCACGGATATGAGAGGGTTTAGGGAGGGAGTCTGATTTTATTGCAGACATTTTCCACAGAAAAATCTGATCGGTCACGGCTGCATTCCAGCCATTCTGATAGTTCTTATTTGAAAGGTTTCCTTTCGCAAACTTCTACATTGATCAAGAAATCTCAGTTGTTGCTGCCTTCATTCATATAGATCAGAGTGGCCCAAACTCTTTTTCCTTTTGGGCTAAAACTTAACCTATTGTATTCTATTATATGTTTGTAAGTAATATTAGTTGAAATGTGTGTGCCTCTGTTTCTGCCTGTCTATTTTATTCATACCTACCTTAGGCTAAAATGACTTGTTTTGAAGGAGTGACTTTCTTCTTCGATTATGAAAGATGTTAATAATAAGGGATCCTACAATCTGAGAGTACATTTCTACCCCAAAAAATATGAAACCGGGGCTTGGTACCCCATGCGGAGGACCCGGGTTCGAATCCGGCTTGGAACAATTTGTTGCATGTCATCCCCTATTCCTCCTTGGCCAACTCTGTCTCTACAATAAGGCCCCAAAAAACCTAAAAAATAAAACAGCTTAAACTGTGATTTATATTATCATTTTTAAAACGTTGTATTTTTAAAAGTATAAAAAAAATATGGCAGGATTACTTTGGCACAAAGGCTACATTTTCCAAATACAGAGCTTATTTTGTTAAATGTGAAAGTAGCTACATTAAATAACTGGAAAATATTCTCTGTCTAAAGTGACAATATGTTCAGACATGTACGGTTCAAGTTTAAAAAAACAATTCCGTCCTGCTGCAGGTGCGCCCCAGAGAGTCTGAAGACCAGAACGTTCTCCCACGCTACAGACACCTGGATGTTTGGAGTCACTCTCTGGGAGATGTTCACACACGGCCAGGAGCCCTGGCTGGGCCTCAACGGAAGCCAGGTGAACATTCACACAATCATTATTTTTCCCAAAGATACAGTAGTTATACAAAAACATCTTAAAGCTATTGTAACATAAGCAGACACAAAGAATGGTAACATGTATTCACATCTACAATGTCTTCTTTTGTTTTTCTTCTGCATTGTCAAAAAAAAACAACCCCAGATCCTGCACAAGATTGATAAAGAAGGTGAACGCCTCCCGAAGCCTGAAGACTGTCCGCAGGAAATCTATCACGTGGTGCTGCAGTGCTGGGCTCAGAAACCAGACGACAGACCCACCTTTGTGGCTCTGCGCGAGTTCCTGCTGGAGGTACGACAGCTGTCATTTTTGTCCCTTAAGAAGTATATATAGCCACTTTTAGCCACTAAGCAAAGGACACTTGAGGATAACCCTCCAGTGCAGAGGCCACTTTTCCCTCGGCAGTCATCTTTGCAGGACTGGAGTTGTAGCTCCACCTAGTGGAGTCACTGCAGAGTTCATACTAACATACACTCAGCTGGTAGGATTATGAAAACCAGCTGCATTATGGCCCACTCATAAATGTGGGCTGTGTTAAAATGTCTAATGTTTCTCATATGTGTTTTATGTGTTTTTCAGACCATGCCAACAGACATGTGTGCTCTGCAGGACTTTGACGAGCCTGACAAACTCCACATCCAGATAAATGATGTCATCACCATCATAGAGGGGAGGTGGGTGTTAATTCTCGTAAAAGTTTTTTTTTAAAAGAACGTTCTTACAAATTTGTACTTTAACCTTACATACTGACCTGCCAACATCAATACTGATAAATACTGTTAAAAGGAAAAAATGCATCTCTTTTCACTAAATAATAACAGAAATCTTATTTAGTGCTCACTTATAAAAAGGTGTTCAATGGCTATTAAACCAAATTATTTAATTTTTAATTACGCACCCTACACACGGTTCTGTCGCGTGCTTCAACGGAGATGCTTCCCATTCACTTTGAATGGGGTGACGTCACGCTTTGCCGAACTGCATTGTGGTTCCGTCGCGTCGCTTTGCCTCCATTGCTCGCGCTGAAAGTTGAGAAAAGTTCAACTTTTCAAACGTCGACGGAAGCGCCAGCCAATCAAATCATATGCCAGTACAAGCGCTAGCCAATCAAACCGCGTGCTTGTGTGTACGGGGCGGGAGATTAATGTGATTGGTTGTTGGTCGCGAGCCAGACACGCCCAGCGGCAAGCTTCAACGCGACGGAACCGTGTGTACGATACGTTAGTGATGCAACGATAAGTCAATCCACATTCTTTTTTATAAATTAGTCTCAGTAGTTTTAAATGCAAAAATGGCAGAAATGCTGTTTTTAGCCTCTCGAATATTGAGATTATTAGTTGTATTATCCTATTTAATATGATCATATTAAAAGTAATATATTTGGGTTTTGGACTGATCAAACAAAAAATTCAAAGACATAACCTTGTAATTGAGAGAAACTTGAATGGACAATCTTTTTATATTTTCTGACATTATTCCTTATTTTATTATCTTTTAATTCAAATAATTATTAGCTGCATAGAATATCTGTATTGTCAATGACTGTCCATGTTTCAACCTCAGCACCTCTGTGTCTTTCAGAGCAGAGAACTACTGGTGGCGAGGTCAAAACAAGCGCACCCTGAAGCTGGGCCCGTTCCCCAGAAACGTGGTGACGTCAGTCGCGGGTCTGTCAGCGCACGACATCAGCCGGCCCCTCAAGAACAGCTTCATCCACACGGGACACGGAGACAGCAACCCTCACCACTGCTGGGGCTTCCCCGACAGGATAGACGAGTACGATCCGGCTTCTTTACTTTTACTCTTATCTTAAATGTTTCACATGGTCTAAATGTCTCTTATCACTTTCTAAATATCCATCATAATTTTGACCGATGTTGAAAGTTGGTGGTAAAAGTCTATTTAGATTTGAATGATTTGTAATGATACACTTTAACCAATAGATGCAGTAGCACAATGTTATAAATGTCCAACGTTTTGCAACTTGACACCAACAAGGTAGAATCAGTATCTTTCCCTCCAATGCAATTAATTGGACAAATATGGCAATCTGACCTGACGAACGCAATGAAACTCGATCTTTTCAGAACAACCGTCGAGCCCATTGTCATATACGAGACCTGGGCCCTCACTACTTGACTCCATCATTGTCGTCTCTATACCAACCTCATTCGCACGGTATTAAATCTACCCTGGACGAATAACCCACAGATATATGGCCTCATGCCATGTCTCAGTAAGCGCCTGATTTAACGGCCACTGTTTACGCGCCAAACTCATTTCAGATCTTATCCTATTGAAGCCTTCAGAAGCTTACCTTCACAGATCTCCTGGTGTGGGACACTAGTATCAGTCTAACCTTGGAACAGCCATGAGCAATCAGAAAAGGAAGACAATAGTGCGAGGTCTCTAGATTTATATCGCACAATGATGATGATTAGCATCACTATAAATCCAACTACTGTGATTAAATCTGTCTGTCTTCCCTTCAGTTTGTACCTCGGTAATCCCATGGACCCTCCAGATGTTCTCGGTGTGGACCCCAATGCTCGGCCCTTAAATCTGCCAGGACGAGCAAAAAGTGAGTAGAAGAGCTCTGATTCAAGACTTACACCACGCCATAATGATCACCATTTGAAATATATATCTTACCAAGGATAAACCATTGTCTCCAAAAACATACAAACACTGATCATCACCTCAAACTAATTCTGTAACTGATGAAAACAAACCTCAACAGCATGAAGACACAATTATTTCAGATACATTTCATTGTTGTCTGGTGCTAATACCTATATTGTTTATCATTATTACACTGCGCAGTTGATACTCGATTCTGATTGGTCAATTTAGACAATCCCCTTTTCTCTATAATGACCAGGTCGCTGCTCATTGTCCCTTTCATACAATGATCAGATTCCTCATTAAAACATTGCGGCTCCATCCACATTGTTGATTCTTTCTTTGGAAAATAGCCCCCAGCTTGCTTTTCATCTTTCTTAACACTTGCTGGCAAACTTTCACATACAATCTGACATTTGCTTCCTGCTTTATTTTCTAACCTTTCTATCTTTGCTGCTTCTTTTTTCTTTTATTTCTCCTTCGCGGCGGCGCTATTCGCTTTTATTCTTCCAGAGGACCCTCCCCCCCGCCCTCCCCAGCCAGCCGTGATACTCAAGAGTAAGTCTGGTTTCTCTCAGCAGCTCCTCACCCATTGCTCCTGCCCTCTCTGTTCCCTCCTTGCTCCACTCCTCAAAGGTACATCCCATATTTATTTGTGCCTGTTTTTGCAGTGCTTCCATCAGCCACTTTTATTTCCCTTCTTACCATCATCTTCCCGCCTCTGTTTCCCCTCTAACAGGTGTGCAGTGTGCACAATAGGACTAACTTTCAACCTGGAAACTTTTTTGGAGTGGAGTGTGTCTTGTGTTTTGTGCCGTTTTCGGGATTTTAAAGTGCATGAGTCATCACTTTCTACATTTTCTCAGCAACTAAACTAACGTATTGTGTGTTCCTGTCTCCAGAGCCTTGCTACGATGCAGTAAACGATGAAGAGGATCTGACTTCAGCAGGACTAAAGAGATTATCGCTTCGGAAAACCGGTTCCATCAAAGGCTTAAAACTGAAACCCGCTGCGTGGGTCTCCGCTTCCAAACAGGGGGGCGGCCGGACTTCAGGCTCAGGCCACACCCCCAACAGCGAGGTGTCGCTCATTGACTTTGGGGAAGAGTTCCCCTCGCCCTCCCCCTCACCTGTGGTTGAAATTCAGATTCCTTCACTGGCGAAGCTACTTTTGGGAGCAGAGAACCTCCTGGACCGAACGCCGCCTCAGAGTCCGTCTAAGTCCTTGCCTCGCCCCCTTCACCCTACACCTGTAGTAGACTGGGATGCCCGGCCCTTACCTCCACCCCCGGCATATGACGATGTAGCCCAAGACGAAGACGATATGGAGGTACGGTAGGGGGTGACGCAGCACATTTTACATTATGCAAAAAATGGTTTATCTCCGGTTCTAATCTGTAAAGAAAGTTTTAAATATTCTTTCTCCCCAAAGGTGAGCTCCATCAACAGCTCGGAGCAGCAGCAGGAGGAGGAGCAGAGCGGTGACCCAGATGAGACTCAGAAGGTGGATGGTGAGGGTCTTGTCTCCAGGAGTCCGGACAGATCAGGCTTTGAGGACAACCTCTTCCTCCCCAGCAGGCAGAGCCAGGTCCTGTCCTCCTCATTCTCGCAGTCAGCAGAGATCTTCCAAGAGCTCCAGCAGGAGTGCATGAGGAGGCTGAACGTCCCGACAGGAAGTACTACGCACTCAAACTTGCCGTCGTGGACCCAGGAGGGACACCAGCAGAGTATCCCTTCTTCCAACGAGGACAGACCCCAGATCCCCCCACGTGTCCCCATTCCCCCTCGCCCCATTAAGAGGGGCGACTACACCTCTCCTCGCTGGTCACGTGATCTCTCCCTGTCACCGACGCCGGCTGACACCACTGAGGAGGTTTTAGGCTCGACCCAGGAGCGCCCTCCTCAGATTCCTCCCAGGGACCCTTTGTCCCAGCCGGGCTCAAGGACCCCCAGCCCCATGGGCCTGGTGGTGGGCTCCCCTCAGCAGAGAATCTACTCTGCGAGCCCCACCACCATGCCAGCTCCCATATCCTCCTCCTCTGCACACACATACGGCTGCTACCTCTCCTCCTCTCCAGGTAAACTCATGCCCACCACTCACAGCTTTGCCTCGGATCCTAAATATGCTGCACCCAAAGTGATCCAGGCGCAGGGGAAGGACGCCAGCAAGGGCCCCTGTATCCTCCCGATAGTGCGTGACGGACGTAAAGTCAGCAATACACACTATTACCTTCTACCAGAGAGGCCCCCGTACCTCGACCGCTACGACCGCTTCTTCAGGGAGGCGGAGAGCTTGCCTGCCAGCGGCGTGGAGGAGAGACATGTACGACAGGCTAACACGGCCACTGTGAGACCAATGGTGGTCAGCAGCCAGACTCTGCAGGGACACACCCAGGGACAGGGGCTCGTCCTGCCAAGCGAGCTGAAGACTAATTTCTCCTCCAACAACAACAGCAGTCTGGGGGGCCCCCGGTCAGGGATGAAGACATCAGTCAGTCTCCCTCGCGTGTGTACAGAGGGGCTGACAGCAGCGGTGGTCCCCACGGCTTCCTGTATCAGGACAGACGGAGGAGGGAACTCAGCCGACAGGGTCAAAATGGTAAGGTTAGACATAAATAAAAAAATGTAATTTAGTAAGGGCAAAGGATATACATATAGGACACAACAGCATGATGAAATGACAACACCAGATTCAACAGAAAAAACCTAAAGAAATATATATTCAAAAAAAAAATAGGTAATTAAAAATAAATATGTAGACGACCACCCAAGAACCAAAAACACACATATTTAAAATTCCATATGATCACACTCTTTATTCAAGCTCATTTTGTCCCTTGTAATGTTGTCTTATGTTATGTAATGGTTAGTGCTATACATTTTCCCCCTAAAAAGTGTCTTTGGATGTGTTTTTTAAAAACCTAAAAGTGAGATTAGAGATATTTGGATGTCTTTTGAAACCTCTCATTTGGAATGCATAATTTTAGGATTTATATCATGAGCTGAGAGGTTATTTATTGCTTCACTAATTAAAGTGCTCAGCTCAGTCACTTTCTCCCTCATGATAGATAGTTTAGCACCATTAAAAGGTTGACCTTAAATCCCCCTTAATGACACTTTGATTGCTTTCTCTTTTTAAATGAGATTTTTTTAAAGTACAGCTCTTAAACTAGATAGCCATCAGTTCTTGGTTTCCCATCACTAGTATGAGAGAGTAATTCTTCCTTATTACAAGACAAAATATGAGTGCAATGTTCAGGGTCATTCAGTAGGATTGACTTTAATTGTAATGTAATAGAGTGCAGTGCCTTTTTGATACAACACTTGCTTGGTTCCTAATTTTGAATTCTCATAGTCAATATACATTTTACATCTCAACCTAAATATAAACATTTTGGTGCATAGTATATTTATTTGATCATTCTCTGAAGTGATTTTGTATGTATAAATCTTTTCTCTCCGTTTGATCCAAACATTTAGCTATTTACAATATTAAAGGGGCCCTATTATGCTTTTTGTTTTTTGTTTTCCCTTTCCTGTAGTGTGTTATAAAGGTTTTTGTGCATCACTATGTAACACTCCCGCTTCTATTAGCTTGTGCTCCTACACATTGTACGTGATAGGCTAAGGAGCGACTCATCTCTAAGCGGTTGACAAATCACAGCAGAGCCAGCCAGCTAACCAATCAGAGCAGACTGGGCTCAGAGCTTTTTACTTATTAAAGTACATCAACAAAAAAAAACTTTAATTCCCATCACAATGAAAAGGGCACAACAATCTTTAGCTTCTGATAACTTATTTGAAATAATGCTGGTGTTCTTTGAGGAAAAAGGCCATATCAATCTTAGCTGTGAATTGAATTAAAAAACCAAGTAACAAGTTTGATCGGTTTCTTTTTGCCGGCCACTTGATGCTGACACCAATTGAACTGGAGTCAGAATCACTTTGAACACCAGAGGCTGTTCATCGATCAAGCACTTGGTAGTGGATAGTGAGATAGATGCCCTGTGGATGTGGGGTCGAATATACTGCAGAGGAGTTCAATGCCAGAAGTAGAAATGAACTCTGCATTCACTTTAGATAATAGTGGAAGAAGTTGCAGAAAGTGATGTGGTCTTATTAGAGCTTTCAATTACATTTGAATATTTGAATAACAAATACATAAAAGTGACTATGTTGCTCGAAAGTGTTATCACACAGTGGGAGTTTAAGTGTTATCTTGTCAAAATTAGATCAAGTTTAAATATAATTTGCATAAACATAATCAGGAGAACATCATGAACAAATGGGGTATTGTTGAAAAAGCCTCATCAATCTGCCAGTGGATCTTATCATCCCTTCAGGTGAAGCTTAAAGTAAACAAATGAGCTTGGATAAGTTCCAAAAAAGGCAACAAGAAAGCATATTTTTAAGAAAAACAATATTGTGTTTAGGCCCTCTGGGATGTATTTGAAGAGACACTCTCTGAGATCCTGAATATGGATGAAGTCCAGCTACGTGCTTGCTGGGCATTCATTTAACATTTGCACAAAGAAAACCTTCAACAAATCGCATTATTCTCAAAAGGTTAGAAAGGCCAACTGTTTCAACTTATTAAACCGCTCGAGGACTTTCTGCCTCCTGCCTGTCATATCTCGACTGGGGAGGTTACAGTTTATGAGATACAATAAGGTCATTCCGGGACTCAAATCATCACAGCTGCCTCCCTGGGAAATAAAATACATTATTGGAACCCTAATATTCACTCTGGGCCTTAGTACTGACGACCAGAGTGAACCCTGTAAATCTTACATAAAGATAACAGCAAGAGTAAGGAAAACAAAAATACAAAAGAAGGATATTTATGTTGTGGAGTCGTCCATGTACTGAAGCAAGACCATGTGCATGTATGTGTTCCTATGCCAGATTTGTAACTGTAAATAAATGGATCTCAACAATAAGACCTGGTCATGAATGTTACAATTTCCATCAAGTGATGAAGAAATTATAAATCAGAGTGAGGGGAGTGTGTATGAGTGTATTTGGATGTTGCTTACACTGTTGACGTTGTGTGATTCAGGTGCAGGATGCAGTTCACGGTGTCACGATAGAGGAGTGCCAAGCCGCCCTCCAGAACCACAACTGGAATGTCCAAAAAGCTGTGCATTATCTCAAGGTGAGTGCATTCAATAGCAGAGTATGAACATTCTTAATGCACTATGCAGGTCACTAAAATCCTTCCTACATCTGCTGTTCATACTGGGCATCTGTAGTTTTGATACTATAGCTAGCTTAACTGAAAACACAGATTTTTTTTTTAAAACACTAAGCCAAAGCCTTTTCAGCTTGCAAGGAAGCTAAAGCTAACGGTATTTGAAGGTTCACTTATATCTGCTTTATTATCACTTTCTAAACTAATGTAATAGTAGCTAAAGCAGTTTAGCTGTTGAGCTAAAAGTACAAAAGTTAGCTAGCTAATGGTATTTAAAGTTAACTTATATCCGCTGTAGTATCACTGTGTAAACTAATTAAACAGTAGCTAAAGCAGTTTAGCTGTCGAGCTAAAACTACAAAAGTTAGCTAGCTAATGGTATTTAAAAGTTCACTTATATCCGCTGTAGTATCACTGTGTAAACTAATGTAACAGTAGCTAAAGCAGTTTAGCTGTCGAGCTAAAACTACAAAAGTTAGCTAGCTAATGGTATTTAAAAGTTCACTTATATCCACTGTAGTATCACTGTGTAAACTAATGTAACACTAGCTAAAGCAGTTTAGCTATCGAGCTAAAACTACAAAAGTTAGCTAGCTAATGGTATTTAAAAGTTCACTTATATCTGCTGTAGTATCACTGTGTTAACTAATGTAACAGTAGCTAAAGCTGTTTTGCTGTCCAGCTAACGCTAATGAAGTTAGCTAGCTTAAATTATTTGAAAGTTCATATCTGTCTTGAAAACACTATCTCCAGATGCATTTCTTTAGGAAGAACCAAAATAACTAGATCTTTGATTTTTAATCCCTCACATTTCAACCCAGTCTCACGGCATTTCGTGTTATTAGTCACGAAATTAATTTAATCTATTGATTCGTGTTCACCAACACGATTTTCAAAAAAATTTCGTGTCACACAGAACGATTTTAAATGCAATGTATTTCAATTGGTAGTATGTTTCGTGCCTGCAACACGTCTTTTTGTCCGGTCGGGTCTTGGAAGACCAGAAGCTGTGTGGTTCATACTGTAAAAACATGTTCTTACTCAATATCTTACCCTAAGCCTAACCCTATCCCTTTTATTTTAAATTGTATAATGTCTGAGTTTTTTTGCCGTCAGTGAGGAAAAGAAATGGGGCTCAGAGCCTCAGAATACTGAAATCTGTATTTTATGTCATCTTTTTTTCCTTCTAATTTGTTATTATTTGGTGCAGGCACGAAACATACTACCAATATAAATACATTGCTTCTAAAATCGTTCTGTGTCAGAATACTTAAATCTGTATTTTTTTAAATGTCTTTTTCCTTCTAATTTGTTATTATTTACATTGCTTTTAAAATCGTTCTGTGTGACACGAAAAAAATGGCGAAATCGTGTTGGTGAACACGAATCAATAGATTAATTTCGTGACTATAACACGAAATGCCGTGAGACTGTGTTGCACATTTTGTAGATGTTTGTTATTTAATGTTAATGACAGCTTCTCTCTATTTTACCAAGTATTTGGAGATTCAAAGGATACATCTGATAATCTTTTACTGTTTTTTGTAAGTTTTCTTTGGTCCATAGTATTGAAGTACCTTATAATAATTAACATTCAAGGCATGAAATAAATGATTAGATGCAATGTCAGGAGCAATAAAACTAATATTAGTGTAACTTTGTTATATCAAAAGTACGCCGCTGCACAAGATGGAGTCAGATGCGCCGGTGAAGATGGCCGCATTGTCTTTGTGCTCCTCTCCAACTTTGCCCATTTTCGTATTTTGTACATATTTCTTTTACTTTTGACGTTTTACTTTTAACATGGTTCGCAACATGCTAGCCGACCGCACCTACTCTGCCATACAATATAGCAGAGAGGAACTTTTCCAATTGCGAAACTTCGTGGACAATATTAACCCTCCGACAGACAATGGAGATTCACCATGGCTACCTGTTGCTGTTCTACCTGAGAGACGCAAGAAGAAGACAAAGCGAGGATGCCGGGCCGGGTTGCTGGTCAGACTGAGAAAACGTGAGAATCGGCCCCCTCTTCCGAGTATTCTTCTGGCTAATGTTCAATCCATTGAAAATAAGCTAGATGAACTCAGAAGCCGGATTGCTTTTCAACGGGACATTAAGAACTGTAACGTGTTAATTCTCACTGAGACTTGGCTCAACCCCGCTATCCCGGACTCCGCTATTGTCCCTGACGGATTCTCTATTTTTCGTCAGGACCGGACTGCAAACTCGGGGAAAAGTAAGGGAGGCGGTGTGTGTGTAATGACTAACAACAACTGGTGCTCAGATGTGAAGATTATTTCATCGGACTGTTCCGCACAGCTAGAGCACCTCATGATCTCATGTCGGGCCTTCCATCTGCCGAGGGAATTCACATCTGTTGTGATAACAGCAGTGTATATCCCGCCGCAGCCACTCGCCGACAACAACACGGCACTCGATCAGCTGTTTGGGTTTATTGATAAAACCGAGACTTCACGGCCAGATGCGGCGTTCGTTGTGGCCGGAGATTTCAACACCGCCAACATGAAGAAGGTTTTGCCAAAATATTACCAACACATCAACTTCCCGACGCGCGGGGGAAACATACTGGACCATGTTTATTCCCCTTTCCGGAATGGATATAAGGCTCTCCCTCGCCCTCCCTTCGGCAAATCAGACCATATCTCACTACTGTTGTTGCCTGCTTACAAGCAGAAACTTAAAAGGGACAGACCGATAACAAGGACAGTACAACGATGGAGCGAGGAGTCAGATTCAGCACTGCAGGATTGCTTTGCATCTACGGATTGGAGTGTGTTTGAGGACAACAACATCAACACACACACGGACACGGTCATCTGCTACATTGGGAAATGCATCGATGACGTGGTACCGAAGGTTTCTGTACGGACATTCCCAAATCAAAAGCCCTGGGTAAACGGTGAGGTGCGCGGCAAACTGAAAGCGCGCACTCTCGCGCACACAGCGGGAGATTTGGAGGAGTACAGGAAGTCTAGGTATGATCTCCGGAGAGCAATAAAAAATGCAAAGAGACAGTACAAAGAGAAGGTGGAATCTGACTTCAAAGGCTGTAACACTAGGAATATGTGGGCGGGACTAAGGACAATGACTGACTACAAAGGAGCAGCGGGGGGTGCTGCGGGAGTGTCTGCGTGCGCATCTCTCCCAGATGAGCTAAACAGTTTTTTTGCACGCTTTGAGAGCAGCCAGGCTGTGGAGGTACAGAGGGACCAGGAGCTACACTGCCCTTTTGTTTTAAATAGGGCAGATGTGTGTAAATCCTTTAAAAGGGTTAACCCACACAAGGCTCCTGGACCTGATGGCATCCCTGGCCGTGTTCTCAGGGTGTGTGCAGTTCAGCTGGCAGAGGTGTTCACAGACATCTTCAACAGGTCCCTGCTGCAGTCTGTAGTCCCCACATGTCTTAAACACTCCACCATCATTCCTGTCCCCAAAAAGACAATCATCACCTGCCCCAACGACTACCGCCCAGTAGCACTCACCTCCATCATAATGAAGTGCTTTGAGCGGTTAGTCAAATTATTCATCACCTCCTCCCTCCCTGAATCTCTGGACCCCCTGCAGTTTGCCTACAGAGCAAACAGGTCCACAGACGACGCCATAGCCCTCACCCTCCACACTGCCCTCTCACACCTGGACCCGAAGAACAGGAACACATATGTGAGAATGCTGTTCATTGACTACAGTTCAGCATTCAACACCATTGTGCCCTCCAAGCTGGCCATCAAGCTCAGAGACCTCGGGCTCAACAGCGCCCTCTGCGACTGGATCCTGAACTTCCTGACGGGCAGACCCCAGGCAGTGCGGGTGGGAAACATCACATCCTCCACCCTGATTCTCAACACCGGTGCCCCTCAAGGCTGCGTGCTCAGCCCTCTCCTCTACTCCCTGTTCACCCACGACTGCGTGGCCACACACAGCTCCAACACCATCGTGAAGTTTGCTGATGACACGACCGTCATCGGCCAGATCACAGACGATGACGAGACGGCATACAGAGAGGAGGTCGAAAACCTGACATCTTGGTGCCAGGAGAACAACCTCCATCTCAACATCAGCAAAACAAAGGAGCTGATTGTGGATTACAGGAAGCAGCAGGGAGAGGGACACGCCCCCATCGCCATCAATGGGACTACGGTGGAGAGAGTCAAAAGCTTCAGGTTCCTTGGGGTCCACATCACTGAGGACCTGACATGGTCTCTTCACACCACCACCATCACCAAGAAAGCTCGACAGCGGCTCTTCTTCCTCCGCAGGCTGAGGAGGTTCAAAATGGATTCCAGGATACTCTGCAACTTCTACAGGTGCACGATAGAGAGTATCCTCACTGGCAGCATGACGGCCTGGTACGGCAGCTGCACCGACCTCGATCGTAAGGCTTTACAGAGGGTGGTGAAAACTGCACAGCACATCACCAGGACGGAGCTGCCATCCATGGAGGACCTTTACTCCCAGCGGCTCAGGAAGAAATCACTACGGATTATCAAAGACCCCCATCACCCCAGCCACAAACTGTTCTTTCTGTTGCCGTCTGGCAGACGTTACCGCAGCATCCGGGCAAGGACAAGAAGATTCGGAGACAGTTTCTTCCCGCGGGCAGTGAGACTGTTAAAAAATTGAACTGTTGAAACAACTTCAAACATTCAACTGCTACTCAGTAGTATGTATCTAATACCTAATATATATATATCATTCCAATAACTTGTATATAGACTCATACTGCACTATTCCACATCATAACTTTATTTCATTTTTATAACTATTATTATTTTTGTATTGCTCTTGCTCTTATTGTTATTATGTTATGTTATTATGTTGCATTGTTGGAGAAGCCTGTGACATAAGATTTTCAACTGCATAATTACTCTGTAGCTATGTCAGATTGACAATAAAGAACCTTGAACCTTGAACCTTGAAAGGCAAACTGAGGTGGCAAAACAACACTTTGGATGCCAAAAGTGGATGCTTATTTTGCAGCAGTGCAATTACTGATAAAGTAGCTAAGTCCTCAGGGGTGACCATTGCTGTTCTGAGATCCACTGCATCTCAGAGTCCCTCTCTGTAGTCATTCAACATTTCTTAATGTCATGTTTGCTTTCTTGGTTCATCTAAAGTTATGATTAGTTCAACTGTGTTGAACCTTAAGGGGAAATCATGTCATTGCTGCTGCAAAGAGCCGGCTATAAATACAACATAAAGAGTCACTGATGTGTCTACAGAAGCATTCAGCCTCCTCTCAGATGCGTTAGGGGCCACAGTGGCAGGATGGAAGATGTGTTTGGATGGCAGTGGGCAAAAGGGAACACTTGAGTGCTCCTTAATAGTGGCGGTAAAGTAACAGAAGTGTGTGTTTGAACAGTAGGCTTAGCTAACCTAAGATTAAAATAATTTCCAAATGTGCTTACTGGTGCTGTAATCCCACTGCAGGAGTGTTTCCTAAAACAGTACAGCTCTTTCACCCCACTGCTGGTTCTTCATACAATGGTGTTCATCTTGGTTTGTTCTCCGTGTCTCTGTAGGTGGAGCAGTTGTTCTGTTTGGGTCTGAGGAACAGGTCAGAGTGTCGTGAGCTGCTGGAGATGTGCGATTGGAACCTGGAGGTGGCCAGCACTCACATGTTAGATAACTATGGATCCACAACAAGACTAAGGTACTTTATTCTGGAGCTTTGTTAGCTAAACTGGGGGTCATGACTTCCAATTTCAACTTTTGATCGGCTGTCCTTGGGGCTGTACAGAAAGTCTTCTTTGCCAAACAAAAAAAGTCCCCCCAAAGTCTTAGAGAAGCAATTGTATAGTATGTTACAAAAACGTGAAAAAAAACTATTTTGCCATTTCACAAAATGTTTGAAGAAATTCCATCACTGCGTTCCTAAGATATTGTGTTCATGACAATGGGACTGACGGGAAATCATAAAGCCTCCAGCCACTGCTCTGGTCAGCTCGGAGGCATAAAAAAGCAGAGCAGAGTCTGAATGTTATAATAATGTCATTATGGATGACGCTTTGAACTATCCGGTACAGCCTTAGCTTAACTCTTAAATAACGGACACACATTACTGTCCATCCATCCAGCTTTTTAAACTCTTTGGCGTTGTCACTTCGCATATCACCGTCATGTAATACTCCGTCCAGAGAGGAAATCTGTGTCATTGTGGAGTGAATGCTCATTGACCACATGTTTAGACGTCCTTTCCGGAAATGTCATTGTATCAGTTATGACTTTGCTCAAAAGTTATTTTAAAATCCGCTTCCTTGCTGGAGAATCTTCCAAATCTACACTACTGCAAGTTAAGTGAAAAAGTTTTGCAGCAGTATGATGCAATGATGGTATGCTTGTTATGATGCTAACAATCATATCTGGCAGCTAGACTGAGAAACTTCTCTGCTTTGTTGAACTTTTTCAATAGAAATGATATATACATTGGGAAAATATTTGTTAGCGTTCAATAATTTAATATGCATCTCACATTCAAAGCCTCCCAGTAAGACAATGCAAATATCATTCAAGTGAAATTAGGAGGATATATCATATCATCTCACGATTTCCTCAATCTTATCTAAATCTTCTTTATATTTGCAGACGGTGACAGGAATCTCAAGCTGCTGAGCTCAGATTGGAACTTCATCCTTAGAAAAACATCATCAGTGGAGGTGAATCTGCTCCTGAAGCCTTCCCATTAACGCTTCTGACCACCTCCAATCAGCAGACTGTTATTTGATCACGCACATTTTTACTGAACTAGCAGAGAAAAGTCTTTATGAAGGCTCCGTTCATACCTAATATGGACAAAGGAATTTATCCTGGGGGTAAAAAAAGAAGACTTTGACTTTCAAAGACAAAAAAAGACACTTGTGAGTTGGATTTCATTTGATCAGCCTGAAATGTGCCATCATGACAGAGTCACAGATGCTGGGTGCTACTGTGTCAGATCCTCTCCCTGCTGACCGACTTTTTTTAGTTAATAGCCAGTTTTAAGCGATTCTGAAAAGGCCAAAACGAGTTAAAGAGCACAATATACACAGCGGCACTTCTAAGAAAAGGTCCTTACTTTGTCATAAGGTCATTTTATTGTCAAAATATGCCAAGAGCTGGTTTCTCATTTAGGGAACAGTGTCAGAATATAACCCAAATACCTTATATCCAGATATTGCCACTGCCAAGTAATGGACGAAAAATACAAAGTTAATACTTAAAGGGCTGTACAGGTATTATACTACAGGACATATTATCGATAGTTTACAGTAATAAAAACTGCTGTGGATATGAAAATTCGACTGAAAGACAAAATGCTGCTGCAAAAGAAACATTCAGACTTTGTTAAAGTAAAAAATAAAGATCATATCCTCAGTACTTTTTTAAGAATACATGAAGTATTGACATCTCTAAGAGACAAAAGTAAAACCATCCCAGTTACAACGTAGATCATAAGAATACATCTAAATAGAAAAGAAGGAAAGTGGTTACATTCACATATTTAAAGACCCACAAAACTGTCTAATATATATAAGGGTACAAACCTAATGTGTTAATTTACAAAATATTGATATTTTATTTTAATATATTTCGAACACAATGCTCAGAGACAAGAGAGGACCCATAACTGGGAAGGTCATTTTCTGAATTATTTAAATCTCTCCTTGAGCTAAACACTGATCCATGACTTGCCACATGTGGCTGTAAATAAATAAAAAGAGCAGGCAGTGGGAACTACACCTCAGACAGTCTCTCCTCCCCTCTAAGCACGAACATAACTCCTGCACATCAGCTGACAGCTCCATCCAGCTGGGTCTCTGCACACTGCGTTGGCAGCTAATAACAGCCACGCAAGTGAAATCTACCCCCAGGCACAGATCCTGTCTCATAATCATCACTTCAAAACCACAACTGTGATATTTCGGTCTGCGGCTTTGGGGGGGGTAATCATTTTAAAACTGTGAGGACGTGTCAGCTCGCTGCTGGACGTGACCATACATTTTCTCACTGGGTATTGTCACAGTACTGCCCCTCGGCGATGAACATAAAAAAACTGTCAGGCATGACATTTCACTCCAGATTCAGTCTGTTGGACTCTAAGAAGGAAGGGAAATAAAAAGGCACTCCACATGCTGTGACTTCTATGCACACCTATTCAAAAAGATGCTTTGCTACAAACAGCCCCTTCAACCCCAGTATAACAGGTTTGAGCCCGATGTGATTGGGCAGATACTCCAATAAAGAAACCACAACAGGCCTGCTACCTGTGTGGAATACTAGGAAAATAATGTGTATATTTCTAAAGAATGCACAGGACTGATTTTGGATGACAACCTCCTGTTTTCTCCCGTGTGCAATAAGGCTGCTGTAGAACCTCTCATTCTGTCCATCCATCAATACTTTCATCTCTGTCTCCATGTATTTTAAGATAAGATAGAACTTTATTGATCCCATTGTCCAGGGAATTACAGAAGAGGATCAGCGCCAGATGGAGTCTTTTATAGATCTGACTCAAAGTAAAAGAGAAATCCGAAGATAGTCGGATTCTGACTTTTTTCTCTGAATTCTGATTTCATTCAGATCTCAAAAATGTTTACACTGGTTGCCCTAACCCTAGTGAATGAATGCACAGAAAACACCTTTTCTAGTAGTAAATGTTTCAGTTTTCCTCCATATATTAGGAAGTTTGTCTGATCAAGATGCAATTTGTGCCAATCCCCCCCCTCTGATGTGGTGAAGCTGCTTGTTAACCAGTGCGTGAGGACAGCTTGATGAGGCCTCCACAGTCCCTCCATGTTGTTTGTTTTGTACCCAGCTGCTGTAGTTGTTCTGAAGGACTGAAGAGAACCTTGTGGTGTTATGATCGACCCAAAGCAACATTTCCTGTTGTGGTGTTGACACTCTGACGTTAGAAAAAGTCATTCTTATTGTCGCTGTTTTTCCTTCAATCCAACCTGCCATTTCTTCCTCATTTGTATGTATGTGCTTCCCTGAATATGTTTTATTTTAAAATGCCTACTGTACAGTTGGTTTTCATTGTTCCTGTCTTCCTGGGTTGATGGAAATGTTTAAGAGAAGTTCATGCTGCCGAAGTTATAAATGTATTTTTTATTAAAGATATGAATTATTTTTTACTCCTTCTCTTCAGTTTCTTTGACTTTTTCCAGACTTAATTATCTTTGTTACCATGAATTGAAATGCTTAAGAGCTTGTATTTAAGTTGTTTGTGATTATCATCGGTTGTTGGCAACAAATGTATAATGCTGAACACTTTATAGATCATTCATTCAAGAAAATGAGTCGTCAACAACAATTAGCGTCGCTTTGAGCTAATCGCTAATGCAATGACTATCAAATTGCTGATGTACTGCATAGAGGGTACATTCAAATGTTTACCATGGGAGCCACATTAGCTTAATGCGATTTTCGAATGGGCTCCAAACACAACAAACAGCTGACACTAATGGTAGTGTAATTATTTGGCAGGTATTGAGAAGTTGTAATTTATGATGTTGCTGAATGAGGGGTTAAGGATCACCACTACTCGTCCCTGTCAAGAACAGCAAGGCCTGTACCAAATGTCAAACCATCCACCATGCTGCAAACTCCAATACAGAAAAATGTAGCCAAAGTTTCAAAAATGACCATACAACTGGCTTCCCATAGACCCCTTGTTTAAATTCACGACTTTACAACAGATACAAACATGTTTACAGTTTTGTGCGTTTTGTGGTACCATTGGAATTAAAAAGCAAAGCCCGGGAGTGTCAAGATGGCAACAGCTGGAGCCACACATGTTTAGCTTCATAAGTCAAGGACACTCAAGTTTCCTTCGCATTAAGTGTATTTGCTCTTTGCTAATCGCGAGGTAAAGCCTGGAGCCTTGCTGTGAAAATGTTCTCTTAGACATTAAAGGTGAACAAGCTAGTTAAATTACGTTTCTCTTGTTACCTCCCATGCTAGCTAGCGTTGCTTCATACTGCTGGCCTCTGATTGGTTGATTGATTGGTCAAAGTTAAAATGATTTGAAGTTCCAGCGCTTGGTGACAATTTCCAGCATTGTGCAACACCGTGGGTAGCGGCGCTCTCTCCATTGAAACACATTACAGTTCCATTTTACCGCTCGTCATGTGATGTTGAGTTAATGTTTTTGACAGTCTATGCAATCCACCCAACAGCTGATTTATATCCGACTGATCCAAATAGACCAACCTGCTCATGGTCCCCTCTTGTCAGTGGGATTTGTTAAATGGAAGCAGGAACATATGACATTTTTTTGACAAATGAATAATTGGCGGATTAAAAAGTAATAGAAAACATTGTAAAGGGCAACCCTAAACGCCTACATGTGCAGTGAACATTTGACGGTGAGTAACTTTATAAGTAGTTGTCCTCTCATTCCCCGTGTGACGGATCAATGTGAATCAATGATGCTGTTTGTGTTTGTGATCATCGACGTTCCACCATTGCGAGGCCATGAGCCCCGTGAGAGAAAGAGCTCAGACCTTGCATGTGTTGACCGTATTGATCATCAGACACATCCATTAATTCAACACTATGGTTCATAGGTCATGCATTGATTCCGACGTGTTAAGACCTAAATGAATCACACACTCATTTGTGTATAATGATACGGCTGGAGTCCTTATGCTGAAAAAGGTCTTTGGGTCAATACAACTTTATTACGCAATAAAACTGGAACTTTACTAAGCGAAGAACAGCCGGTTAGAAATGCAAAACACTGCTGAACTTTTCCCCCCTCCTCTCCAAACATTCAATACCCAGGACACCTCTGCTTAATAATGAGATACGCAGAAGACCCTCCATTCGTCTTAGTGGTGTGTTCAGTACCATTACTCAGTTCCAGGGCAAGTTATTAATGCCTGTTGTTCCAGATGGGCATTGGAGCAGAGGGCTCACAGGAATCCCCGGAGAAATTACTGTGGCTTTCACAAAAAAGATCAGGGTAAATAAAGAGGGAGGAGATATAAAGCATAAGGAGGAGATGTGCAGAGGAGCAGATAAGAACTCGAAAAATAAATCCTCCAGCATTTTTATATTTATATATGCGTGTCTACTGTTTGCTCTATAGAATATGATTTCTCACCCTCTTTTTTTAAGAAAGTATATTTTCCCAAGGCTGTCTTATTCTATCATCCCCTTTGTTTTTCTTCAAGCTCAGATCTCAACCTACAGTATACGCAGAACTCATTGATGTGGGATGGATGGGAGAAAGACAGGGTGACGCTTTAGAGTCAGAACAACTCAAAAGAGAAGGATGGATTATTCAGTAAAGCTATACTCCCTCAATATCTGTTGTATGTATATCAAAGTCCCACATTACATGAGGAAATCATATGCGTGGAGTCTCTTTGGAGCAATTGACTTAATGACCTAAGAACGTGTAACATGTTTTTAAAGCCCGGGTGTGATTGAGCATATTCATGCCCATTATATTGGCACATTATGTGCATGTTCCCTCTCTTGACCTCTGCTCATATTGTAATTGGATTTTCGGAATTTCCAATACATGTGCATATTGAATAGAACAGCTGCACGTGTGAGATGTGCGATAGGAGTGTGATAGTATGAACTGTTAATGGAAATGAAGCAGCATGGTTTCATGTGTGTAAAAGTGCATTAATATAAGAAAGCTGTGATGTTCATATTCATTCCACTTTTTGCCTTATGTTAATCACGTGTGTACTGCATAATGATTGGCTCCATTATATGCAGTTACATTTTCTCTGACTTGCTTTGTCATATTGAGAACACGTTTTACTAATAGAGATGGTGTGCTGCCATTCATATATTGCCCGAGAGTCTAGGGTCCGTGACAGTTTGTTTTCATCTGATTTCAAATAAACAAAGTCTTGGTTTTTAGAATATTAAACTTGTTTCGCCAAATTCAGATGATAAATGCAACTTTGAAGCTTGTAAAGGCATAATTACAAGCGGTAACTTAACGTCACAGCAGGCATAACAACAGCCGGCGTGTCTTGTGAGTGTTTCCCCGGGAAACAAACACAATACACACAGACGCGTCACAGATTATTTTGCGGTATTTGGCTGCCTAACGAAATCATGTACGCAGCTCACAACGTAACTAGGAGTCTAGTGGACGGTATCAGTACTACAAGTATTATTAAATACGTTGTTTATAAATGTAGGGCCGCAAAAAGAGGAGGTGGGGGCCGCCATTTGCCCATCCCTGCCCTAGACCTTAACAAATAAGTACGTTTTTTTTTTCTCAAATAGGATAATTTATACCATAATAGGTTACTTATGTAAATCTGTACACTTAACAATTTTATAGTTTGGTGCATCATGCATAAGGGAAAGTATACTTTTCTTGTATTTACCAAAAAAACAAGTAAGAGTATAGCATGCCACAAAAATTGTCATAAATATGTCATACATTTTTCGACATACTGTACGATGACATTTTTTCTGAAATTACAACATACTTGTATGTTTTTTATAAAATGTCGACATACTATACTATGTCTTTTTCTCTCATGTTTTCAACAAACTATACTATGCCGTTTTTTGTCATCATTCTGACAAACTATACTCTGATCCCAGACGGCGACGAAACGACTACAGAGAGGAGGTCAGAGCCCTGATATCTCATATTTGTTCTCATGATTTTGACATACTATACTATGTAGTTGTTCTGAAATGTCTACATACTATACTATGCCAGTTTTTCCTCATCATTTTTTAATACTTAATATGCCGTTTATTTCATATTTTCGTCATAGTATAATATGCTGTTCTTTCTAAAATGTTCGACTTTTCCCATTGTTTTCTAGTCTTTACGCTAAGCTAAGCTAACAAACTGCTTGCAAAAGCTTCATATTTATCAAACTAATCATTAAAACCTATATAACTATGTCCCTTGATAACACTTGATCTTCCAATCATGAAATATATCTTACAAACAGTGGTTAAATGATGGATGATCAGTTTAGATCAGGGGTAGGCAAGTAAGTTTGGCCGTGGGCCAATTTTTTTCTGAGCCACTAGATGGCGGGCCAGAACATAATCAAAGCCTAATTCAAGGAATTAATTTTGGTAAGAGGGCGCAGCGCCCCTGTTCCCTGGTTCAGAAAAAACTCTGATATCGCTGATAACCCTCCCCATCAACACTTTAATTTACCTGGTTCCCCACAACCACACATTTGCCATATGTGACCCGCTCTATCGAAATCAGTCGGAAGTCGCAACGGCTCATTTAAAAATAAACGTGGATTTGCGTCAAAAACTCGTTTTTCGGGGTTCGGGTGTTTTGTTTGATTTTAACTAAACAAAGTCTTGGCTTTCAGAATATGAAACTTTTATTTCCAAAATCACACGATAAATACATGTTTGAAGCTTGTAAAGGGAAGATGACAGCTCTCACTCGCCACTCTGCTCTTCCAAAGCGCCGCTTCCCCTCCCTCCGGCTGAAATTATGAATGTAAGCGTATAGTGATCATAGATAACACGGCAGGGTCCGTTACAGTTTGTTTTCATCTGATTTCAAATAAACAAAGTCTTGGCTTTCAGAATATAAAACTTGTTTCGGCAAATTCAGATGATAAATACAACTTTGAAGCTTGTGACGGCATAATTACAAACGGAGAACGGAGTAACTTAACGTCACAGCAGGCGTAACAACAGCCGGTGTTTCTTGTGTGTGTTTTCCCCGGGAAACAAACACAATACACACAAACACACACACACATACACACACACACACACTCGCGAGCTTCCCCCAGACCAGTAATCCAAAGCAGTAATGTCACTCTCCAAAGGTCTAAAGAGGAAAGTTGACGGTGAAAACAGGGCATTTAAAGAGGAATGGACAGCGAACTATGCGTTCATCCTACCTGGTTTCATCAATGCAAAGCCGTTGTGTCTTATCTGCAATGAAGTTGTGGCTGCTTGCAAAGAATATAATATTAAGCGGCACCACGAGACGAAGCATGACACCTTCAAAGTGGCCTTTCCCCCCAAGACAGAGGCACGAAAGCGCAATATTGAAGCACTGACAGCAGGTTATGCGCACAGCAGCAGGATCCTGGTGCGAGGCCTCACAGCCCAGCAGAAAGTGACAACCGCGTCCCTAAAGGCGTCGTGGGTGCTCGCAAAGCATAACCGGCCATTCACTGACGCAGAGGTTTTCAAGGAGGTGATGGTGACTGTTTTGGAGGAACTGGCCACCGACAAGTCCATGGATGGTGTCATTGCGTCAGTGAAACAAGTGTCCCTCTCTGCGAGGTCCGCTATACGCTGCATAGAAGCACTGTCGGACGCTGTGCAGGGGGTAATCATCAAGGGTCTCAGTCAAGCCAATTACTTTTCCTTAGCCATTGACGAGAGCACTGACAGTACAGATGTAGCCCAGTTGTGCGTCTATGTTAGATATTTTGATGGAAAGGAGTTCAGGGAAGAGCTGCTGTCTCTTATTCCATTAGAAGGGCACACCACTGGGGACGTTATATTTACAAAACTGGAAGAGTTGTTTAGGCTGCATTCATTGTCATTTGAGAGGGTTAACCTAATCGTGACAGACGGGGCTCCTGCTATGGTGGGAAAGCACAGAGGTCTGGTAAGCAGGTTGAAGGAGCACGCCCCCCAAATGCATGGACTGCACTGTCTCATCCACCAGAGTGTCCTTTGCGCCAAACTCAGTGGTGAGCTAAAGGAAGTTATGGACAAAGTGATGCGTGTCATTAATTTTGTCAGGGGTACATCAAGCACCCAGCATCGGCTTTTCCGACAACTTGTGGCTGAGTCAGAAGAGGCCACCCACGATGACCTGCTGCTTCACAATGACGTGCGCTGGTTGAGCAAAGGGAAAGCGTTGGACCGCTTCTGTGCGCTACTGGATGAGGTCAAGGCGTTTCTTAGATTGAGCAAGATTAGGGCAGCAGCTGACCACCTTGCCCTTCTGGGAGACGAAAAGTTCATGTCCAATGTAGCATTTTTAGCGGATATATTTGGCCACCTAAACCAGCTTAACCTGCAGCTACAGGGGAGAGGCAAAACCATAGTGGACATGGTTGAAAAGCTTGAATCCTTCACGAGGAAGCTGGAGTTGTTCGAGTCAGACATATCCACTGGCAGGCTCCTCCATTTCAGTACACTAAAATCACAGGCACTGGGACAAGTGACAGAGCTTATGGTGGACTTCATCAAGCAGGTACGGGCCAACTTCACGTCAAGGTTTGAGGACTACTCCATCCCAAAAGACATCATTGCCTTTGTACGCGATCCTCTCACAGTCCGACCAAGTGGAGACTTCACCTCCCAGGCGAAACAAATGATCCCCTCCTTAGACGAGGCTGCATTAGAAATGGAGCTAATTGATTTTCAAACAAGCTCCCTGGTCAGCGATGCGCTCAGAAGTGCGGAGTCTGTGAGTGCCTTTTGGGTGGGAAGCTCAGAGGAATATAGCACGATCAAGAGACTCACATTTTATGTGCTCACAATGTTCCCTTCCACCTATACATGCGAGTCGTCCTTTTCTTCAATGAATGCGATAAAGACGCACGAGAGGAATCGATTGACGCATAAAAACCTTGAGAACTGCCTGCGGATTAAAGTGACGTCCATATCACCAGATATCCAAAAAATAGCGACCGATGGGAGATGTCAGTTTTCACATTAAGTGAGTACCAAGCCTGTCGTAATTGTATTTAATAGCCTAATTATATTTTTTATATTTTTGAATTAATGGCTCATTGTAATTATTATCCCTAATGTAGCGTGCTCTGTCGTTTCAGGAGCATATGCACCACCACTCCTCGCCCTCCATGATCAAGTGGCTTCTCCAATTTTGTTGTCAATGTTTTGACTGAACTTTGTTACTGTTCACATATAAGTAAACATTACGTTTGAATGATTTAGTGAGCTGGTGTTATTTTTTTCAAACCACACACCGAATGTTGGCTATTTCAGCACCACGTGCTGTCCACCTATTGATCCACTATCAGCGTCAGTGCACCCCGCTGCCTGATTGTGCCTGTGCTGTATGTCATTCCTTCTCAACATGGATAAAAGTACAATAAGCATTCTTCAGGTGTAGGTAGATTCTCTATTCAGACATTATAGCCTACACAGTATATGTGCGACTGTCGGTCCGATGTTGAAAAAAAAAAAAAAAAAATCTCAAAATATTTTTTTATTTTTTATTCTCAAAATGACGGGCCAAATATTATTGCTGGCGGGCCAACAATGGCCCGCGGGCCGCCTGTTGCCGACCCATGGTTTAGATTATGGAAATTGTCTTTGAGTATTATGAAGATCACCCTATGAATACATTTATCTTTAGTTCTTAGCTTGCAAACTAGTTTGTACTCCCAGACAATTTAAGTTCCTAATTTGGCATCAACATCTCATCCCCAGGCAGGAAGTGAGGACATATTCTTATCAGAGGGACACCATACAGGAGTGGACTCCAAACACCCAACTATGCAATCAGAATTCTCGCAGATATGTTGGGTCTGGCAACGTTTCCTACCTGTGAGGACAGAATATTTAATATTCTTTGCTATTTTAAGGGTACATCTCGCCTGAAGCTGTTCTGACCGGGCAATTACTCACATTGTGCCATCAGAATATCAATCAAGCCAAACCGGTGTGGAGCCCAGGGGAAACAGAAGAGCTCGGAGACTGCAAACTAGGTAGAGTGTGCATTCCTGCACAAACAAACTCTGTGGGCATCCTGTCCTGCAGGAAGAAAACAACAACTTGTGTGCTCCTGGCATATTTGCGATTCTCTTTCATCGACAGATGCCATCGATTTACTAACATCAGCTTCTCCAACACCACAGAAACAGAGATGCTGAAGGCCTCAATTGGAAACACAACCTGTCTCTTGTTCCTGCCAGCTTCTATTCAGTTTAACCTGCCAGCCAGAGCAGACGTAAGTGCCACACACTATCCAGTCTAGTGACACCAAACTGCCCAACAATCTCTACAATATCTCTTGGCAAAATGATCACTGAATGTTGCTGTGAAAATGGCCTCCTGCTTGTTTAAATTCAATTGCATGAGTGACACCTACCATTTTACGTCAGTCAATACTTTATTGTTGTTTCGGACAGATAGGTGGCAGTTTGTTTACTAAGACCCCTTCTGGCCCGAAAAGCAGTTGGTTTTTTAACATTTCTCCAGAATCCAAGGTCTGTATTCCCTGACACTTAAGTATTTTGATGGACCTTAACTTCGGCTGGACAACTTCCTTAATAATGCAGACTTGTCTTGATTGACAAAGAGAAAAGCTTACGAGGATTAAGACTAACCTATGTGTTTGTTAAGTGTAAGACATGGAACATATTTGGCTGTAATTGCTTGCGGCACTTTGACTGGGGGCGGCACAAGCGCAATACATTTTTTTTGCCAATTTGCACGGAATTTCTTATAGTGTATTGTTGTTGTGGGTCGAAGGGGGCGCGGCCGCCCTTATGACACAGCAGGCAGCTCAGCTGGGATGGAAGGTCTCACACTCGAAGAAGGGCGGGGGGGATCTCAGGTCGCCTCACTAGAGAGAGAGGGGGGTGGCGGGTAAACTATCTTTATCAAATAAACCCTTTTGATGTTCAGAAAGTAGTACTGCAATTAGTACAATTAATCTCACGCCTCAAAATGCCACCAAATTCATTCCTACAATATAAATAGTTTTGCAGATATATATTTTTCCTGGCCTGGGTTGTATGAAACAATAAATAATTATTTAAAAACTGAAAATGACGGCAAATTGGTATAGTCTTGACCTGCAGTTGACAGTGTTGGGGGAGGGGTACGCTATGCATTGATTCTCGGGTCGAACATTAATACCTACGGTGATCGAGAAAAAAAGGCACAAGGCATCAGGTGCCCAGTTTAGAAAGAAAAGGAAAGAAGAAGAAGAAGAAGAGAAACGCTCAAAAGATAAAGGTATGTATGCATCTGTAACATCTCATTTATTTAGTTGGGCTATATTAAGCTTGTCATTCAATTATGCCAGTAACCTTAACTCCAGTGCTGCTTGTTAGCGGCCTGTGTTTCGTCGTCAGTTCAGCAACTAACATTGGAATAATTCAAACCGTCTTACTTCAAAACGATAATGTGTAACCCTGCAATAAAAACGTTATAAACAACCACTATAACCGTTATTGATTTTGTCACCTTAATTTAGCAAACACGAAAGGTGCACCGCCCAGGGCACCATATCAGCTTGAACCGCCACTGCACCTTGGCTCCAAAACAAAGAATGATCCAGTTATGAAAAGGGTACTCTAACATTGTGTGTATCCTCACCAAATATTAAGGAAGGGAAGGAAGTAATTGGCTTTGGATAACGTTAGGATACAACTGTGTCTAGTAAGCTAACTAACCAGACATGCTTTTGTCAGCAGGATCTGAAGAGCAGAAAAATATATTGTTAATCCATTCTCAATACGTTTCTTCCAACTCTTGAGATACCCATTGTAATAATATAGTACAACCCCATGCATACTGCATCAGCATGTGGGTGTACAGAAAGGCTGCTAAACTATGATTGCACAATCACATTACACAGCTCTTGCACAGATTTTGTAAGTGTGCATTTGCCTATGATGATTGCCAAAACAATTTATCATCACTCGTGATGATTGAGTGTCTTAGTTTTTCTAAATCCAGCCTTATTGTCACTGCAAACCGCTTTTTACGGCAATACAAAACGTTTTAAATTATACTCTGCTACAGGAATCCTGACGCACTCAAATAAAACAGCACTGTAGAGACTTGTTCCTGCATTCATTAATATGAGTTTCTCCCAATTATAGGCTGCAAAATAGATATACAGATATAATTTAAGATGCATTAGCCAATAGGTCATAACTATGAAAATGTTAATTATTTAGATGCATCATGGGCGTCTTGTGAGTTTATGGTCACTTTTAGGACTGCGCTGCTGATCTCTGGTCTTATTTATGGGCAAAAGCCGAGCTGCTGAATAGTGAAATAGTTACAGATGGTAACAAAAGTTTATATCTGAGGGGACATAAGTGTGCCTATTACTAAAATATTTTTTATTAGGTGTACTGTATGTGACACTGCAACACTTTTGACATGATCCTTGAAATTCTGATGAAAATTATACAAATGTTCCCTCACTGTATAACAGATAATAATAATAATAATAGCTTGCATTTATATAGCGCCTTTCAAGGGACCCAAGATCGCTTTACAAGTAATATAGCAAAAACAAACATAACAAAATAAAAGTCAGACAGACAAAACAACAGATCGATTAGGGGCCGAAAGCCTTGGCCAAGACAGGCCATAATCACCTTCTTAGGACTTCTGAATGTCTTGCATTATTTTAACCCTTTTTCTCTGTGGTTTCACATATTTTTCTAATCCTTGTTCAAGACGGTTCACACAGATCTCACAAAAAGGCCCAAACCATATTTGTTAATCAAATGGAAATCATCTTTTTACAGATGATAGAAAGTGCTGCATTATTTTGAATCTTAAAGGGCCCATGTCATGGCCATTTCCACTGATCATAATTACATTGTTGAGGTATACTAAAATAGATTTATACTGTGCAATTTTCCAAACTCACATTGGTTTTGCATACAGCATCTCTGTCAAGTATGTGTATTCAGTAGTATTCACTCTCTCCACTAAACGACTCGTTGGAGCTCTTGCCCCCCCCTCCCTGTGAGCCTAGTGTGCTCCGATTGGTCAGCTCGGCCACTCTGTTCTGATTAGTCAACCACCAGAGAGGCTCCGCCCGCTTTTTTCGGGGAACATCAGTCTTATAATGGCGTCGGTACAGCCGTATATTTTATACGCTAACTAACCGAACTGTACCTACAACTGTTGTTATAGAAGAGTGTGACGGCCCCAGGGCCTTTGTGCAGGTGTGTTGCAGGTCTTACGATGGGGTGGAGCTGAAGAGGCTAATCAGCGCGATCACGGACACCTCCGTAGCCGAGGTGCTATTAAGCCCAGCTGCCCGGAGTCACTCGGCGGCCCGTCTCTCTCCAAAGCGGCTCGGCGTCCCCGTCATGTATTGTCCGCCAGGATCTGGCTGGACGAAATCAAATGCAAATCACAAAATATTAGAGAAACTTAGTTGTTTTAGATTCGTTAGTAGTAGTTGTGGTAGGAGTGTGGATCTATCTAATGAACAGCTTGCCAGCTAATATGCTAACCTAGCTTTCTTGTTTACTTTGGTAGCTAACACGATATGAACGCTAGCTCGGAGGAACGGCAACTATAATGTAGTGTAATAAAACTACTATGAACAAAAGCTAGTGGTTCATATTAGGCTTGCAATAACGTGTTTATAATTGCAATCTTATACGGGTATTCTGCTACGTTCGGTAATACATTGTAACTTGCATGAATACATTGTTTTGCGCTAGCATACAGCTAGCCTCGTTAGCTATACATGCAGTATGTACATGTACTGTCACAATGTACGGTAAATCACCCGGAGTATACTGTATGAGTATTCCGTGTGTGTGACTGCAGACATTCTCCTGCCATGACAAACATGTAAGGCCATCTGCTGACATTGTAGTTGATATATTTAAACGCTAGCAACGTAGCATAACACAAATGTTTTTCCGACCAAACCCATGTCTAGCTCCGTCGGTTAGATCGGTAGCATACACGCTACGCCAGTTATAATGTAATTACGTTTCGCGACTGACCGCACGGCAAATCACCCGGAGTATTCTATAAATAGGTATTTTGTGTGTGAATGCAGACATTCTTCTGCTATGAGATACATGTATGCAAGGCCATCTGCTGATATTAGAGTTGATATATGGAAACGCTAGCAACTTAGTTAGCACAGTTAGCACTGTGTCAATGGCTTAGCAGTCCAACACAGTTTACACATTTAAACAGTCTTGTTTGATAAATACACAAATAACAATGCAAACTTACAGGTTGTGTACCCGAATCTTCCCCTGCTCCAAACGGTCCAAACAAACTAGGAATAGCATCGTCCTTCAGTTTCAAATGCTGTGCGTATCCGGCCTCAAACTGGGCAATGTTTTGGAAGCTTTTGTCTGTGAAATGCCGGTTCTTCGAACCTCTGAAGGAACAGTGTTAAAAATAAATGTCAACCACTGACTTCGTCGTGGTTCTTCCGTCGGTAGGACAAACAGCTCAGATTTCTCCTCACATTTCAGGAAACAGGTCCTTGGCAGTGGCATGACTGGATCGATTGTGAACTGAACCAGAGCTTCCAACAGTAAATGTTAGGCTGGCAGAGGGTGCGGCCAGCGCCGCTGGGTGTGGCCATAGCTCTTCGGGATTGGTCCATTTCGTTCCGGGTACCGCATGACATCAGGCCGTACCCGGAACTAAATGGAAGACTCAAATGGGCAGTGACGTATCTCCAACGAGGCGTTTTAGGGAGGTATTTTCTGTGTTAGAGTTTTACTCGCTACAGGGTGTACTTTGAGGGTTTTGACTCTGCACACCGTTTACATGCATAAAAACCTTCATAACACACAAGGGGACGGGTAATAACCGGAAAAGCATGACATGGGAGCTTTAAAAAGCACCTGAGTAGCTCCTTTGCACTTCTCTTCAATCAGCCATCGTTCCATATCCATTATTTAAAGATACCACCTCTGTGTTCTGAGTATTTCTCAGTAGAGGTGCGGAGTGCAGCAGGGTTTCTTATCTCCGTTATCTTTGGAGGAAAGAATACAATTCATGCAGAAGTAGACTTTTTTGTCACACACTATAACGTGACATTTTAACAAATGGAACAGGCATATAGCACAAACCAGTTCTTGTTGAAAGCTGTTTTTTTGTTTCGATCATGTAATGAAGAATTGTAATGGAGTTCAGAGATTTCAATACAAATACATTTTAATTAAATAAAAACATTTTATTGAGTGGCTGAATACTTTTTTTGACTTCTTTTAGTCTTACAGCATTTATGGATCTAAAGACGACTTATATTTTAAAGTGGCCCTAATATGCTAATTTTCAGGTTCATATTTGTATTGAGTGTCTTTCCATGCTTTAATGTTCAAAAAGCTCTTTATTTTTCTCATACTTCCTGTGCTGCAGCACCTCTTTTCACCCTCTGTCTGAAACCAGAGCCCAGTCTGCTCTGATTGGTTAACTGGCCGGCACTGTTGCGATTGGTAAACCGCTTAAAGATGTCCCGCCCCAAAGCCTATCACGTACAATGTGTTGGAGCGCTGGCAAAAAGAAACGCAAATGTTACATAGTGATGTTACTAGGGAGGAAAACAAAGGAGTCCAATGGAGGCGTTTCAGACCGGCACATAAACCTATATAACACATTACAGGAAAAGGAAAACCCAGAAACCATAACAGGGCCCCTTCAAGTTCTGCTCAGTTTTTACGAGACCAATGAAACAATTATGCCTTTAAATTCAGACTCAAAGTTCTTTATATGGAAAGACAACAACATGCTTTATGTTTTATGTTCAAAACGCTTTTGTTCAAGCCTGTTTAGAACATTGAATCTGATCCGCTGGAGGTGACCCCCATCTGCCTCCAAATGAACACGTTCCACTATGCCAACCATGTAATAGATGTCTTCATTATTGTGCTTTAGAAGGGACACAGGCACACATGCTCACAGCCCATTGATCCACAATGATGACACTGTTGGAGCCTTTAACAAAGAATAAATGCAGCTGACACCAAATGAGCTTTTTGTTTTCCTCAAACTTGATCTTTAATGGCCAATATAGCATTCATTAAACGGCTCCATCCGAGAGATGAAACCCCCAAAGTGAGAACAAAGCTAATCAAAACGTGCCTCTCTGCTGTGTCTGATCCCGCCTGGCCTGTTTCTCCTCTGCCATCTGTCCATGTATTTCTGTCCTGACCAGAGGAGCAAAGAACAAAGCAGAAATGTGCAGCCTTGCAGACCAGGCTGACCTGAGCCAAGTGTCTGATGTTTAAGCACTGAGAGTTGCCTCCAAAAACAACACATAAAGCAGATTTGACCTCTCGCAACAAAAAAGACCCTGCACATGGTCTGCAGTGCACTTTATGGTCATAAAGGAAAGGCACTAAGGAGAGAGAAAGTCCTTGTAACACAATATTGATTTTCCCGCAGAATATATCAGAGCAGCAATAACAATACACCCAGACATTAGCAGTGTGTGAAAATGATGCCAATCAACCAGTCTCAGCTTGGGTACCTCCGTTTGTTATAATTATGAAAGGACAATAAGTGCAGTGGGAATAATGTGGAAATTGTATCAACAAAAAGAAAAAGAGCGATTCAAGTGGCATAAAATAACACTCTTGCTTTAGGTTATTATTACAAAGTATGAAGAAGATTCAGAAGATTCAACGTATTGTCATTACGTAGTACAGGTACTATGTAACAAAACGGTTTCTCTGCATTTGACCCATCCTAGTGTTAGGAGCAGTGGGCTGCCATTATGTACGGCACCCGGGGAGCAGTGTAGGGAACGGTGCCTTGCTCAGGGACACCTCGGTAGCACTTGGTCTTTCTGGGACTTGAACTGGTGACCTTCCAGTTGCCAAGCCAAGTCCCTATGGACTTCGCCACCACCACCCTTGCTTATACACAATGTAATTGCTGAAGAATAATGACACCATCAGCATGTATATTGTTTCCTATAAGCCTCGCTTTCTGTCTGCCACCAGGTCAAGATCTCCCTTTCACAATCAAAGTCCTATGTTTCTAGATCTTAGACATCACTTTTGCATCGCTTCTTACCAGAGAGCATCTATACTTGGAGTCATTTCAACACTATAGTTTAAAGCTGGACAGAAAAGCTTTCGTCAGCCGTCCCCAGGTAGCAGTAACAGGGGGCGGGGGAACAATTCAAGTTACTGTAAAAACCTTGTTAAGATCTTGCTGGATAGACGAGGCAAAGAAAGCGATACAAAATGATAAAAACCTAACTAGATAAGAAAGAAACCAAACCTGCCTACCTATTAATGTATTAGTTGAAGATACCAATGTGTTTTACTAGGCATTTATCACAGCACTGAGTGGTGCAAAGGGGTTTCTAGTTGAAATTGGCTTGTTTCAAGGCTGCCAGTGCTAGCCATTTTGCTAAAGTGTTAGCAAGTAGATCGATCTTCTTGTTCATATGAAAATCAACGGAAAACTAAAGCTAAATTGACCCTCATGAAAGTGTCAGGTAAAGGTACATTTAGTTTCTGGTAAGACATTTCAATAAATACAATTGGTTGAAGAAGATGTTTTAACAGTAAAAAAAATGTAATATAAAACATAAAGAAGCGGGACATTGAAATACAATTTAGGAATACAAATTTTAAGTACAGTTCTAGAAAAAATGTAGTTACATTCCATCACTGATCATGTTTGTTTGATTAAAACCACAAAAATACAAAAACAACATTCATTAACAAGTTCCATAAATATAATGTGTTTCAGTAACATGACCTCAGAGAATCGTACTCTAGAATAGTCAACCCTAAAAAAAACAATCTATGGTGCAAGAGACACAATTGCTGTTTCTAGAGGTCGCTGAATAGAGGCTCAGCCAGGGTTTTATAGTGAACAATGTAAAGCGGCAGACTGTAGGAGTTGTGTTAACTTGTTTCTGTTGGATATTGTGGAGAGAGGAGAATGAAGCAGATGGTAGTTGTTAATATTGCTTCTCGGGATACATTAGATTGCCCAGTAGATTTTTTAGTGAAAAATAATGAACTCCCAAACGTATCGGCTCTATCCTACTCAGTCAAACAGAACCGCACAGATAGAATTTGACATTATGTAAAACTCTTATCTGCAATTTCTATTCTCCACACCATTCTTGTGTCTCCTGAAAAGAAAATATAATCGAACTTTTTCTAACAATTACACTGTGCGTAACTTTTACAGGGACTGATGCAGCACTTGTTCTCCTCTGTGTTTTTTTAAGCCAAGCCCTGTCACAGCTCCCATCATATTATTGCAGTGGTATTTCACTTTGGTTGCCTGCAGCGGAAATACAGTGCACAAAAAATATTGACCCCCTGCGGATATTTTAAAGATTTAGAAAAAACAACATAAATATGAATTCTCAAGCTTGGAATCAATTTCATTTCATTTCAAACCTTTATTTAACCAGATGGTCCCATTGAGATCATAGATCTCTTTTTCAAGGGAGACCTGCAGCATATAGGTTCCACATGAAACATAAAACAATAAAGGACCTCATACATTATATTTACAGGATACATTTACATAGTTATAGACATTTACAAGTACCCATAGTATCAACGAGCATTTCATTTAGCCTAGCTTTAAGAGGAAGAGGAATGCAGAGGAATGCAGAGGAATGAGATTGCTCAGTTTCAATTCTTGCTGAAGATTGTTCCAAGCAAGTGGAGCTGCGCACATTAAAGCTGTCTTACCTAAGAGTCCTTGCTCTTGGCACATCTAACAATACTACATCATGCGATCTCAGACAATAGCTGCTTGCAACTCTCTGTGTTATCAGAGAGCAGATAAAAGTTGAAATGCACGTGTGATGAACACTTCCTTGATGATTGTAGTCATTTATATTTATGTCACGTGCTGATGGTCCAGCATGATGCCTTGCTGATATGATATCGATTAATCTCTCTTTCCACACATCTCTGTCTTCTTCTTCCTCTTTCTCTCTTTTGCTATGCCCCATTACTGCTGAACAGCCGTCAGGGAGGCCTGGGGAAGCTGAGTGAAACCCTGAACAGAGCTGACAGTCGAGCAGGAGCAGAGGGCAACAGAAGAAATGTACCCGAGTGATGTAGTGAAGCAATAAAGTGTGTTTATGTACAATATAGCGCGTATAGGAGCTGGCCTTCCCGTCAAAAATGACTTTAGAAAACAACAGAAGGGAGACAGGCACACATTAGTTTGACCCATTCATATGTAAGTAACACAACACAACTAAGAATGCTTCAATTATTAGCCCTTCCAACTTAATTAGAACAAAATTGGCTATTTTTATACATTCTTTTATTGCTGATAATCATTCCACTAGTGTTTATGTAGTGGGTGATATGAATGCTGACATATCAGACAAAAGTTCCTTGTTTGCTAAGCATATGCTACAGTTCTGTGATGATAACAATCTTATTTTATCAAGCCAAATACTTTTGCCTACAGATAGCTATTCATATGCGAGGCCTGGCACACAACTTCATGGCTTGACCATTGCATAAGCACTGCTAATGCCCATGACATTTTAAGATCAATTGAGATTGTGTATGAGGCATCAATGTCTGATCACATTCCTTTTGTAATGTCACTAGATTATGATAGTCTCCCTGAGATGTCTCAGGAGGTTAAAAATGCCTGTAACACTAAAGTGGATTGGTCCAAGCTTACAAATGAGAATAGGCTATTGTACTGTGGGAGAACTGATGTCCTATTGAGTGAAAGTAGCAACTTTGTGTATTGATGTGGGTTGTAATGAAAGCTCTCACCGTGAAGACCTCTGTAACATGTATGATTGTATTGTGGGAGCTGTATGTGAAGCCAGTAGACCGTGCTATACCTACTCTGGGAAGAGACACAACGTCAAGCCAGGGTGGAATAAACATGTGGCTGATCAACATGCTGAAGCTAAGAATGCTTTTGGGGCCTGGGTCCGGGCAGGAAGGCCCAGAGAGGGGCCTGTCCTGGATCTCAAAAAGCTTACAAATGCTAGATATAAATATGCAGTTCGTTATGTCAACAAACATACAGAAACATTGAGAGCGGATTCTATGGCTGAAAAGGTCCTTCATAATGATGTGACTGGCTTCTGGAAGGAGGTGAGAGCTCTGAACAGGGCCAGTACGTCGTTACCGTGTACCATAGAGAGAGTATCTGGAGCCCATAACATAGCTGAGTTGTGGAGGCAATTGGCTATACTTAATTGTGTTAAAAGTGACCCCTACAAGGTTGGTAATGTTGTGAAAAGTGACACAGTGGGAATCACAGCCCATGAGGTTTATCGAGTAATTGCACAGCTAGCTGATAACAAAGCAAGCAGCTCTGACCGAATCACTGCAGAGCACCTTAAACTGGCAAGCCCGATGGTTGCAGTTCTTCTTGCCATTTGTTTTACCGGCCTCATGACTATGGTGTGTTGCCGGACTCCATGTTGACTGTTACTTTGGTGCCTGTCATTAAGGACAAAGCGGGCAAGGTAGGGAGCTTGGATCATTATCCACACACAAAACACATAAAACATATTCATTCCAAAGTCTCAAGAAATATTGCAATATTAAACAAGGCAAAACAGATTCTTGACACTGCTAAACACCCAGCCCTCGTGTCACCATCATTTTTAACTTCCTGTGGAGGAGGGGGCAGGAGCAACAGTGTGCAGAGCGAAGTTTTTGCGACTATTGACAAACTTACTTTTGTGCATGCGTAACATACAATATAACATCTTAATCGCTGGATTCTATCAAAGTACTTCATGGGTCCAAAGAAAACCATCGCTGCGGAGGAGGTCGAGGACATTAAAAAGTCGCTTGACTTCCTGGCGGAGGAAATTTCTGCTGTCAGGTTGCAGCAGAAAAACATTTTGGACCTTGTAAAAGAGGTTAAGGATCTGCGGATCCAGAATGCTGAGAAGGACAAGAGGATAACTTACCTGGAGAGCAGAGTGGAGGACCTTGAGCAATATACTAGGATGAACAATGTTATCGTTACCGGGCTCAACATAAAACCCCGGTCATACACTCGGGCTGTGACCGTTAACAACAGGAGTGAGTCCGGGGAGCTTGATGTCAGCTCCACGGAGCAACAGGTGGCTGCTTTCCTCCAGTCCAAGGGGATCGAACTGGGCTGTGAGAACATCGAGGCATGCCACCCCCTGCCAAGGAGTAACGCTGGCAACAAACCGGCTATTCTCATCAGGTTTGTGAACAGGAAACACAAAACAGCCTTACTCAAACAAGGAAGGAAGCTGAAAGGATCAGATGTCTACATCAACGAGCATCTGACCAAGTACAACGGCGACATAGCCAGAAAGGCTCGCTTCATGAAAAAACAGAAGAAAATTCAGAACACCAGAGGCCGTACTACGAAGCCGGATTTTCGCTTAGCCGGCTGACTTCAGGGAAAACTCGGGCTTTCCGGTCCTACGACGCTGGTTCTCTTTTTAGCGGGCTAGATCTCCATGGTAACTTATGCTGAGCGGCTAACCTCCTCGGGAGGAGGTTAGGTTGCAGGCTAAGAGATCAAATCAGTGAAAGCACCGCCTGCTGACCAATCAGAGCTCCGTGTGCGGAGTATAAAGATCAAGTCATATTACAGGATAGAGGAAATACAGAAAAACTGCCGTTGCAGGAAAGACGGCCGGCAAAAATCAACTGACTGTGTGAACGTGAAAATTAATAGAATATCCCCTCCCATCTTCAGAGCAATCTGACTATTATAACATTAGCGTTAAGAAAGCTTACTTAAATATCTGCCACAACATAAGTAACCGGATCAGAGTAACATTAAGTACAGTCCGCGGCACTGTGAGTGCAGACGTAGATGTGTCCCATTATCATTCACATCATATCACATCATAATGTATCATATATTTCCTTATCTGAGTCAGCTTCTTGAGCCGTATCTGGCCGTGCAACACTCACAGTGTCACATACTGTATGCAGAAGTATTATTTTAAGCAACACATTAAGTTGACGAAACACTCGAGTCAAATGTAATTAAAGTCAGATCCACTCGTGTCTTGGACGGGGCAGTGATTTCATAAACCTGTTAATGTACGCATTCAAACACTTTTTCTTTTACCAGCTGTATTCACCTTGCAGGTGCAGCTATGTGGCTTTTATCCTGGATAAAGTGTTTAAGTCATGGATGTTTAAAGTTTAACTTCTTATTTGACTAATATTAAAGTTCACTTTTCATTCAGGAAGTATGACGCTGCGCTGTCAGTACGCTTGTCCATGTTTGAGATTGGTCGAATGCTCCAAATACCACCCCTTTCATGTGAACGTGCACCTAACTAGATAGGACACGGCTGGCTTGAGCGATCCACTTGATAACCAGCGTCGTAGTACAGCTTAGCGAGAGCGCGTATGTTTTGGATTGGGCCAACCGGCTAACTCAAACATATCCAGGTTAGGAAAATCCGGCTTCGTAGTACAGGCCTCTGGACAACAAACTGCAAAATATTTATAAAGCTAAACGGAACACCTGAGGAGGCCAAAGTACTGGTCATCAGAAACATGGAGGATCTGGATAAATACCAATAATCTTCATGTTCTGGACCACACATAAGGTAACAAGCACTTACACACAACCATGACTCACACTGAATGGAGGCAATCATCTTCAAAACGGGAAAATATTAATATGTCTCAGATGATCAAGGAACAAGACCAACTGTTGCTAAAAAACATTTGAATACACTGACTATAAAACAAAAGATCTGGATTATGAAATAGACCCGGACAATAATTTCTTCTCTTCTATCATCAACAAATGCTGTTATTACACTGATCAACAGTACAACCAGAGCATATCATCAGAGGGCAAGCTATCTATTATTCACTTCAACAGCAGAAGCATGTATGCAAACTTTAATCTCATCAAGGAATATTTAAATCAGTTTCAACAAACATTTAGCATCATTGCCATATCTGAAACTTGGATCACGGAGGACAAAGGCATAGTCTTTGAGCTGGAGGGCTATGAACTCAGATACATAAATAGACAAAACAAGGGTGGAGGAGGAGTAGCCTTGTATGTGGACGATACTTTAAAATGTAAGGTGATGAATTATATGTCAACAGTGATTGATAATGTATTGGAATGTATCACGATTGAAATCTGCAAAGAAAAAACGAAAAATGTAATCATCAGTTGTATATATAGAGCACCCGGCTCTAGTATTTCAAGGACTGGATGGAGGAAATATTCTCAAAAGTGATTAATAAAACAGTTTTCATTTGTGGTGACTTCAATATTGACCTTATAAATCCAAATAATCACAGCATGACAGAAGAATTTATCAACACAATGTACAGTATGGGTTTATATCCAAAAATTACTAGACCCAGCAGAATCACATCGCACTGTGCTACTCTCATAGACAATATATTCACAAATGACATAGAAAACAATACAGTAAGTGGACTCTTAATAAAGGATATAAGTGACCACCTACCAGTATTTGCAGTTTATGACAGAAACTATAGTAATAACATGCCGGACAAAGCTATTCAATACAGACGAGTTAGATCAGAGGAAGCAATGAACGCTTTAAAAAATGCCTTACTGGCACAAAGATGGGATGATTTATACAAAGAAAACAATATTGACAGTGCATATGATCAATTCCTGAGAATTTTTTTATCATTATATAATACATACTGCACAATTGTCAAATACAGTAGAAAAATGAAATATGCAGAATGTCCATGGATCACAAGGGGTTTACAAAATGCCTGTAAAAAGAAAAAATCATTGTATAGAGATTTCATGCGAAATAAAACAAAAGAGACAGAGATTAGATATAAAAAATATATAAATAAATTAACAATTATAATAAGGACCTGCAGAAGTGAATACTATCGGAAAATACTAGACAAAAATAAAAACACATTAAAGAAATATGGAGCATACTGAATAGTATTATAAAAAATGGGTCTAGAAAAAGGAGTTATCCTACTTCATTGACAAGGATAAGGAAGAGGAAAATATGGATGTTGTATCCAACAGTTTCAATGATTTCTTTGTAAATGTTGGGCCTGAATTAGCAGACAAAATCCCTGATGGAGGAACATCAGAAAAAAAGCTGGAAAACTTAATAAAACGTAATCCTTTCTCAATGTTCCTCACAGCAGTGCATGAAAGGGAAGTAGTTGATATTGTAACGAAATGTAAAAACAAAAAATCTACCGATTGTGATGACATTGACATGACTGTATTACAGTGGCGAGCCGTGAGCTTTATACCTAGGCCCTCTGACCCTCACCCCTTCCTTCGAAAAAAAGACGTTATTACGTCACAGCGTATACTTCAGCGGAATATCAAAACAACGGCCCAGGGTGCAAAACGCATCAATGACAGCGACCCTCTACCACACAAAACAACACCTGTGAACCCAATTTGTGTTCTTTGACATTGAAAATGATATTGCATTGTGTTTGTTACTTTCATTGCAGTTGTATGTCTTAAGTGTAATTTGGCATGCTTTTATTTTGAAGGCGAGTTCACGCTGTTGACAGGAAGTTGTTGTTGCTATGGAAACAAGAAAAGTTTCACAGCGGGCGGAACTCGTCATAAAGTCCGCGATAATAAAACCCACCCATTTAGAGGGAAGATATGATTGGTCAATTGTACTGTCATTTGACATTACTCTCTCGTTCAGTTACTATAGCGGGCCCTCTGTGAATCGCAGACAGGCCCGCTATAGTAACTGACATTCAAACAGAGACTGAACAGGCAGATTCGAAGGATTTATTTCTTTGGAAATGTTATTTTATTAAATCAAGTTTTTTTTCGGTAAAACTAATGAAAAATATAACAAAAATAATATTAAAAAAATATATATTTAAAAAAAATATATATTTTTTTAATGTTTTTAAATATTATTTTTTGGAATATCTTAGGCCCTCACAGAGGGCCTAGAGGGCCCTGACGGCTCGCCACTGCTGTATTAAAAAAGGTTATAGATGTTATTTCAAAACCATTCACACACATATGTAATTTATCATTCCAAAATTGTGCATTTCCTAACAAAATGAAAATAGCAAAAGTCATACCTTTGTTCAAAGCTGGGAACAAACATCACTTCACAAACTACAGACCTGTCTCACTTCTACCACAATTCTCAAAGATTCTTGAAAAGCTTTTCAATAACAGACTGGACAATTTCATAGAAAAACACAAACTTCTCACCGAAAGTCAATATGGATTCAGAGCCAATAGATCAATATCGATGGCTTTAATAGACTCACTTGAAGAAATTACTAACTCAATTGACCAAAAAAAACATGCCATTGGAATATTCATTGACCTAAAAAAAGCATTTGACACAATTAAAGGTAGGGTAGGTAAGTTTGAGAAACCGGCTCGAGATACACTTTTTGTTATATTCCATGGAATGCTCTTAACATCCCGATAGCAATGAATATCTTAAGTGCTTTGACAAAAAATCCATAAAAAAATGTCATCTGTGGAAGCCGTAGTACTGTAAAAAGTACGACCAATCATTTTAGCCGGCCCGGCTAAAATAACTGGATGGCCTACCTGCCTGTCAGCCTTCCATCTGTGCACAAACTTATCTCGTGCCCTCATTGGTCATGTGCGCGTTTGTGCGGTTTCTCAAACTTACCTACCCTACCTTTAATCATGACATATTAATAAAAAAACTGGAACGTTATGGAATCAGGGGTGTAGTTTTGGAATGGGTAAGGAGTTATTTAACCAACAGGCAACAGTTTGTGAAGCTGGGAGAGTGTTGTTCTTCATATTTGGACATTACATGCGGTGTCCCCCAAGGGTCAGTATTGGGGCCGAAACTATTTATTATGTATATTAATGAAATATGCAATGTATCGACAGTACTCAAGTTTGTTTTGTTTGCTGATGACACTAATATATTTTGTTCTGGGGACAATGTACAGCTACTATTGGAAGAGATCACAGCTGAAATATGCAAACTAAAGTTATGGCTAAACAGTAATACGTTATCATTAAACTTGAATAAAACAACATTAATCATATTTGGAAACAGCAATACACAAGCATCCATTAAGATAGATGGGATTTGCATTGAGAGAGTTAAAGAACATAAATTCCTTGGAATCACAATTGATGAGAAACTGAGCTGGAAACCACATATAAAACATATGCATTCCAAAGTCTCAAGAGGTATTGCAATATTAAACAAGGCAAAACAGATTCTTGATCAAAATTCCCTCTACATTCTTTACTGTTCATTGGTTTTACCTTATTTAAGTTACTGTGCAGAGGTTTGGGGCAGTAATTATAAAACTACAACACAATCCCTATTTATTCTACAAAAAAGAGCAATAAGACTTATTAAAAATGTCGGCTATAGGGATCATACAAACCCATTATTCTTAGAGCTAAAATTATTAAAACTGTCAGATCTTGTTGAATTCCAAATCGCACAAATAATGTTTAAGGCAAAAAACGTTCAATTACCTGGGAATATTCAGATATTGTTCAATGAAAGACAAAGGAATTATTATTTACGGGGTTAATTTATATTCACTAATGTTAGGGTGCGCACAACAAAGAGAAGTTTTTGTGTTTCTGTTTGTGGGGTGAAGATCTGGAACAATTTGAGTGAGGAGCTAAAGGGATGTCCAAACATAAAACTATTCAAAAAGAGGTATAAAGACACAATTCTCACAAGGTACAGGGATGAAACTGCTAAACCATAACTGTTTATATTCTTGTTTTGTATTCTATTTATGAATTTGTGTATGTACATATGTATATATATAAATATATAGAGACCATTGTCCTAACTTGCCTGTATATATTATATGAATGATTATATAAATTATTCAAAATTATAAGTATACGTTTATATTGGATGTTAACATATATTAAGATGTAAAAAAAAAAAAAAAAAGGGAGAAGGGGTCGGATTAAATAAGTGTAAACTTCTTCCGACCCCTTTTCGGACGTGTAATTAGCTAAAGCTTTGTTGTTTATTGATATCAGACAATGATACTACAGATTATTCAATTATTAATTAAATGTTTCGTTTTGTTATTGCATTCATTTGCATAGTACTGTATCATGTCTGTATCACCTTTTGTTTCATTTGTATTTTCTTTGGTTTTACACGCTCGAAAAAAATAAATAAACTAAACTAAACTAAACATGATCTGTTTGGTATTTTGAAAACAGAAACGTATAAATATACCATATATAGGTATGGCCCTACAATATATCATTTAAATATAGCATGATAGGTCCACTTTAATGTAAATTTAAATTTAAATGTGAAGGAATGTGTGTATAACAAAATACAAACGTCATAAAAAATACCGGAAACAGACGTAGGCAAGGTCCTCAGCTCGGTGATTCGATGGTTTAGCCGCAATACACATTGGGAAATGGTGTTTATGCGATGTGAAATCTGAAAACATTTAAAAAAAATAAAATAATACTTTATTCCGAGTGTGCTTGCTTTTCTCTTTGAAAGTCATCACATAACGGCATTGTAATACACGGTTCGGCTGCATTGAATATTACATATCTGCCGTAGTTCTGTATGTATAGAGCCCTGATGAGAAGACTTCTGGACAAACAGGAAGCACTGCCGCCAAAACTGAAAACGTGACGTGGATCATAAATATATCAGCAATTAAACAACATCTTAGATTTCTTTTCACACAATACGTCTCCTTGCAGTATCAATACTAATTCGGCTGACTTTTATATTTGATCCAATTGGTAGATAGACTGTATTTACACCATAACGGTGCACAGCTGATAGAAAGGCATATCTAGTGGTTAAAGGGCCCATGTCATGCTTTTCCGGTTATTACCCGTCCCCTTGTGTGTTATGAAGGTTTTTATGCATGTAAACGGTGTGCAGAGTCAAAACCCTCAAAGTACACCCTGTAGCGAGTAAAACTCTAACACAGAAAATACCTCCCCAAAACGCCTCGTTGGAGATACGTCACTGCCCATTTGATTCTTCCGGGTACCGCATGACATCAACAACGGAACAAAATGGACCAATCCGGAAGAGCTATGGCCACACCCAGCGGCGCTGGCCGCACCCTCTGCCAGCCTAACATTTACTGTTGGAAGCTCTGGTTCAGTTCACAATCGATCCAGTCATGCCAATGCCAAGGACCTGTTTCCTGAAATGTGAGGAGAAATCTGAGCTGGTTGTCCTACCGACGGAAGAACCACGACGAAGTCAGTGGTTGACATTTATTTTTAACACTGTTCCTTCAGAGGTTCGAAGAACGTTACTGTGTGCGCGGCATTTCACAGACGAAAGCTTCCAAAACATTGCCCAGTTTGAGGCCGGATATGCACAGCATTTGAAACTGAAGGACGATGCTATTCCTAGTTTGTTTGGACCGTTTGAAGCAGGGGAAGATTCAGGTACACAACCTGTAAGTTTGCATTGTTATTTGTGTATTTATCAAACAAGGTATCTACCATGACTTATTAAATGTGTAAACGTGTTTCGGACTGCTAAGCCAGTGCTAACTGTGCTAACTAAGTTGCTAGCGTTTCCATATCAACTCTAATATCAGCAGATGGCCTTACATACATATATCTCATAGCAGGAGAATGTCTGCATTCACACACGAAATACTCATAGACAGTATACTCCAGGTGATTTACCGTACGGTCAGTCGCGAAACGTAATTACATTATAGCTGGCGTTCCGAGCGTGTATGCTACCGAGCTAAACAACAAGGCTACTAAGAGCTAGACATGAGTTTGCTCGGAAAAACATTGTTTTTATGCCAGCTACAATGAATGTAGCAGACTACCCATATAAGATTGCAATTATAAACACGTTATTGCTAGCCTAATATGAACCACTAGCTTTTGTTCATAGTAGTTTTATTACACTACATTATAGTTGCCGTTCCTCCGAGATACCGTTCATATCGTGTTTGCTACCAAGGTAAACAAGAAAGCTAGGTTAGCATATTAGCTGGCAAGCTTACTGTGTTGATTAGATAGATGGATTAGATAGATCCACACTCCTACCACAACTACTACTAACGAATCTAAAACAACTAAGTTTCTCTAATATTTTGTGATTTGCATTTGATTTCGTCCAGACAGATCAGGAAACTCCTGGAGTATCTGGCGGACAACACACACACGGGATGACCCACTCTGATGCCTCGTCCTAAAAAGCCCCGGCAGCCGCTTACAAAGCTGCGATAGGCAAGATGCCGAAAACGCCTATAAGGGGAGGAATGGATGATATACAGTGTATATATATGTATATTTACGCATGTTCATTTTGTACATTTCTAAAAATAAAGTTTGATGGAAATACTTAGTAGGCCTATCCTTTCTTCCCTGAATTATTTGCTCCTATAACATATCATTCATATATAGCAAACCATGATTTGATTTCTCATCAAACAGTAGTAGTTTATTACAGGTAAAAATAACTTACTCTTTTATAACAACAGTTGTAGGTACAGTTCGGTTAGTTAGCGTATAAAATATACGGCTGTACCGACGCCATTATAAGACTGATGTTCCGAGAGCGAGCCGAAAAAAGCACTGTTAGACATGGGCGGAGCCTCTCTGGTGGTTGACTAATCAGAACAGAGTGGCAGAGCTGACCAATCGGAGCACACTAGGCTCACAGGGAGGGGGGGGGGCAAGAGCTCCAACGAGTCGTTTAGTGGAGAGAGTGAATACTGCTGAATACACATACTTTACAGAGAGCTACAACTACAACAAAATTAACATATTTTACCGTGATTAAATTGTAATACACGTTTCTAAATGATGCCGAAGTAACAACATACTGATACCGGTTAGTAAAAACCATGAATTAATGCTTGACAAGTCTGCAGACAAGACGGCAGGCGTAAAATCTTTTAAAATGCTTGTTTTCTGAATGAAGATCGGGTCGACCAGGCTAAGCTAACGTTGTACAGTATATGCTCATTCCACACTCATAACAACGGCCTACAGACATAAATAAACCAGCGACTGTATTCGCCATGACACAGACAGTCTGTGGTTTGTACTTGTTTAACTTTTGTCCAGTTTCTGAACTGCTAACAGCTAACGGCTGATGTTGTGTGGTTGAACGTCAGTGACGGCAGGCTGAGATCCTCACCACTGATTGGCTTCCGCGAGAACGCGTCACGTGAATTTGACGCTCGAGTTGAAAAAATTGAACTCTCGCGTTTAACACGGCACCGTTCAATCGCCTCAATCGCGTGATTCGCGCCGCGTCCACCGCTTCATGCGTGCCGTCGGAGCGAATTCGCCTCTGTCCGCGTCTCTGCATTGACTTTACATGTAATCGCGCCGCCCCCTAACATCGCATCTCGTCCGGTGTGAACGCAGCATTACTGTATAACACTGATTTGAAAAACATACAGAAAAAACGAATTCACTGCCCTTAATAAAGTATTTAAATATACATTTCAGGTGTGCTGTTTTGTTTAGATCATTAACATCTGGAGCTCTTTTAATGTCCTTTTTGATTATTGTTACACCAGGTCTTGTCAAAACCTTTATTCCATATTCAATATCCATTACTAAACAAAACAGCAATTCTACTCCACTACAATTCAGAGGTTAACCTGGTATTTTTACTCCACTACATTTATTTTAGTTACTTTGCAGATTCTGATTAATGATGTGAAATATAAACAACCCTTAAATCAGGCTTTAGTTACACCTGAGTAAAATTCAGGGAAAGGTGATTGTCAAGTGCCAACAATCAGGAGAGATATTTGATAGTTGCTGCTTGAGAAGACTAAACATTTATCTGCAGATCCCTATAAAGTATATTCATTACTCGTTATTCTCTACTAATAGTTAATTAAAGACTGTATATAATGGCTATTTTGCATATCCCTTTCAAGATTTCAAGATTTTCTAAGGTTCATTGACATATCATATACACAACTAATTCAATAACGTGCTTTAACCACTAGGCGGTGCACACAGCCATAATAACTTTGTATTATTAGTGTAGAACACTTGTGTATGTATAACATCTGAAGATGTGTAGTTTTATTCATGTTTTCACATAATTGTACAGGATATTGCTATATTATTTCACATGTTTTACTTCTAATATCTGATTTGTAAAACATCACAGACAGAAAGGTATATCCGTCATTTAACAGTAAGCTATTGCAATTCTGAATCCATAGATGTGTCTCCCATCACCCAAATCCCCTGACTATTCTCTCAACTCAGTATTTACATTCTTATATTCAAAGAAAATCAGTAATATCTTTAAAAACGACATGTCCTTTTATATCAGCTGTGCACCGTTATGGTGTAAATATAACCTATCTCCAATTGGATCAAATATAAAAGTCAGCCGAATTAGTATTGATACTGCAAGGAGACGTATTGTGTGAAAAGAAATGTAAGATGTGGTTTAATTGCTGATATATTTATGATCCACGTCACGTTTTCAGTTTTGGCGGCAGCGCTTCCTGTTTGTCAGACTTGTTATACAGTCTATGATCCACACACATGGATTAACATCGATTTAGTACATTAATGTAGCCTTTGTTTCTGCTAAAAGAGGTGTCGACCAGCTAGGGCAACAAGAAAATCGGCGAAATTGAGTGTGACGATTAAAAAATAAATTAAAAACATCTAATTTTGACAATAAAAACCGACCAATAGGCGCGGTAGACTATTTGCTTGGCACTTCCGGGTATTTCTCCACTGGGTGGGCCATGTTAACAATACCGTGTAACTGTCACGTTTGAAGGGACGAAACCGTGACATATTCACGTCTCCCAGCATGGTAGATCGTCACATGTTCACGTCTTGCCGTGATACCGGGTTGCTTGTTATATAAAGAGTAAAATCTGAATTATGGGTCGCACATGATTTTGTAACAGTGTATGTTTTTAAAAACTGATTTTATATATATGTTAAAGGTAGGGTAGGTAAGTTTGAGAAACCGGCTCGAGATACACTTTTTGTTATATTCCATGGAATGCTCTTAACATCCCGATAGCAATGAATATCTTAAAGGGCCCATGTCATGGCCATTTCCACTGATCATAATTACATTGTTGAGGTATACTAAAATAGATTTATACTGTGCAATTTTCCAAACTCACATTGGTTTCGCATACAGCATCTCTGTCAAGCATGTGTATTCAGCAGTATTCACTTTCTCCACTAAACGACTCGTTGGAGCTCTTGCCCCCCCCTCCCTGTGAGCCTAGTGTGCTCCGATTGGTCAGCTCGGCCACTCGTTCTGATTAGTCAACCACCAGAGAGGCTGCGCCCATGTCAGTGCTTTTCCCGGCTGCTCTCAGCGTAACATCAGTCTTATCATGGCGTCGGTACAGCGGTATATTTTATATATATATATATTTTTAACTGTTGTTATAGAAGAGTGTGACGGCCCCAGGGCCTTTGTCTTACGATGGGGTGGAGCTGAAGAGGCTAATCAGCACGATCACGGACACCTCCGGACCCAGTCTCTCCAAAGCGGCTGCAGGAAGACTAACTCTGCGATCCTCTCAACCACCTATCTCTGCATTTACCACAATAAATGTGCCGTGGTTTTGTAAACTCGTGTATGTCTCCTTGTCTTTCCGTTGTGGCCTACGAGCCACTCTCATAACAAAGAGTAAGTTATTTTTACCCGTTATAAACTACTACTGTTTGATGAGAAATCAAATCATGGTTTGCTATATATGAATTCAGGGAAGAAAGGATAGGCCTACTAAGTATTTCCATTAAACTTTATTTTTAGAAATGTACAAAATGAACATAAATATACATATATACACACGGTATATCATTCATTCCTCCTCCTCGCATCTTGCCTGCGCACAGTCGGTGCGGTGCCTTTTAGCACCCTCAGTAGTAGTAGAATCCCTTCCCCGTCATGGATTGTCCGCCAGGATCTGGCTGGACGAAATCAAATGCAAATCACAAAATATTAGAGAAACTTAGTTGTTTTAGATTCGTTAGTAGTAGTTGTGTAATGAACAGCTTGCCTGCTAATATGCTAACCTAGCTTTGTTTACCTTGGTAGCTAACACGATATGAACGTTAGCTTGGAGGAAAGGCAACTATAATGCAGTGTAATAAAACTACTATGAACAAAAGCTAGTGGTTCATATTAGGCTAGCAATAACGTGTTTATAATTGCAATCGTATACGGGTATTCTGCTACCATACAATGTAACTTGCATGAATACATTGTTTTGCGCTAGCATACAGCTAGCCTCGTTAGCTACATGCAGTATATGTACGGTCACAATGTACGGAAAATCACAGTACAGTATACTGTATGAGTATTCCGTGTGTGTGACTGCAGACATTCTCCTGCCATGACAAACATGTACAGTAAGGCCATCTGCTGACATTGTAGTTGATATATTTAAACGCTAGCAACGTAGCATCACAAAAATGTTTTTCCGACCAAAACTAGCTCTAGCTCCGTGTGTTAGATCGCTACGCCAGCTATAATGTAATTACGTTTCGCGACTGACCGGCAAATCACCCGGAGTATACTGTCAATAGGTATTTTGTGTGTGAATGCAGACATTCTCCTGCTATGAGATACATGTATGCAAGGCCATCTGCTGATATTAGAGTTGATATATGGAAACTCTAGCAACTTAGTTAGCACAGTTAGCACTGTGTCAATGGCTTAGCAGTCCAACACAGTTTACACATTTAAACAGTCTTGTTTGATAAATACACAAATAACAATGCAAACTTACAGGTTGTATACCCAGATCTTCCCCTGCTCCAAACGGTCCAAACAAGCTGTGCATATCCGGCCTCAAACTGGGCAATGTTTTGGAAGCTTTCGTCTGTGAAATGCCGGTTCTTGGAACCTCTGGAGGAGGAACACGCCGCTGCTGGTGTGGCCATAGCTCTTCGGGATTGGTCCATTTCGTTCCGGGTACCGCATGACATCAGGCGGTACCCGGAAGAATCATATGGGCAGTGACGTATCTCCAACGAGGCGTTTTGGGGAGGTATTTTCTGTGTTAGAGTTTTACTCGCTACAGGGTGTACTTTGAGGGTTTTGACTCTGCACACTGTTTACATGCATAAAAACTTTCATAACACACAAGGGGACGGGTAATAACCGGAAAAGCATGACATGGGAGCTTTAAGGGCTTTGACAAAAAATCCATAAAAAAATATCATCTGTGGAAGCCGTAATACTGTAATAGCCGGCCCGGCTAAAATAACTGGATGGCCTACCTGCCTGTCAGCCTTCCATCTGTGCACAAACTTATCTCGTGCCCTCATTGGTCATGTGCGCGTTCGTGTGTGTTGGAGGAGGGGCTCTATAAGGAAGTGGCAGATTTTCTCCGGTTGTGCATTTTCAAATTCTAGCGATCTTGAGCCGGTTTCTCAAACTTACCTACCCTACCTTTAAGTGAAATGGTATAGCGTTGGAAAATGTATCTTCGTAAGGGTGTGCCTTGGGATAAAAGGTAAAAAACAACAACTGCTGTACAAAAAGCATTGCATCTATATGTAGACATAGAGAGTTGTTCTCTTGGAAATGTTGGCTCTGAATGTACAACTGTTTCTGCTATAGGACACTTCACCTTTTAGTCAAGTTTTGCTCAGACATCTCACTCAGACTTCTTTAAATTGGAGTAGTGAGTTAGACAGGTAAGAAAAAGTCTGTCTATCACACCACTCAACCTTTACCAACTTTTGTCCTCCTCTCACTCTAAATTGCTTTTCTTTTCAAAACATTATATTGACATCTTCATTATCCTAATTTCTGTCATAATAACTGTTCCAGCTTGTAGTTATTTTAAAGAACAAAGCTCTTTCTCAACTAAAATCTATTAAGACATATATTTTGAGATGAGGCAGATAGGATTTTATTATTTCAACAAAATCAAAGGGTTTCGATGCAAAATAGTTGAAATGTTTTAAATTAAAAACATATTTGCCACAGTACAACTTTCTTAATTTCTCATCTTAAATTAGCACACTTAGACAGCCTTATGCATGTGTATCATAATTATTACAGAACTATTCCGTTTTATAACCAGCTGTCTGCAGATATCTCTTCCGCTGTAGAAGTTGTCATATCAAAGCTTACTGAGGTTATTTAATGTACATATAGGCCTTGAAGATCATAAAGAATAAATGTGACATTTAGAACCCTATCTTCCTCTTCAAATGGGAGCTGGGTTTGTATTTCTGCATGTTGACTGATGTTGCTTGTAATGTATGTGCTGCTGCAGCATATAGATTGAAAGGGCTTGCAGTATACAGCTTCTAGCTCCTAAGGGAATACCTCTCCTCCTTTTCCCACTCCTACCGCTTTTCTCTACTCTCCTCAGTCCAAGTACATTTTCCAGCCTAATATTATTTTTCTCTGCTCAATATTTTATGTATTTTAGGTCCAGATGTCGTAGATCCATGTGCTGTGACAGTCAGCAGGACAGCCTCAAATGTAGGCTAAATCTGCAGCCATATCCTTACGTTTTTTACTGAAACTGAAATAAGTCACGTGCTTTGACACCCTCTCAGCTATGATTTAAAATGCCTTCTGGTATATCCAAAAACATGAATGAAAAACAACTGATAAAACATAGATAAATATGAAGTGTAGGTGATGAAAACACAAGTAGCCTACATATCCAATCATCAGTTAATTAAAAAGATGTTAGTCAAAATGCTAAATCATCAACCATTCCTTTGAGCTTTAAAAAAGCCAGTTAGCACTAAAAGACATAAGGTCCAGACTCCTGCAATGTCTCAATGACATGATTCACTCATAATATTATAGAGTTAAAAAAAACTAGCTGCCGCTGTGCAGTAAGTAGCTAGCAAGCTAACCATTAACATACTAGCATACTCCAGAGGCTCACAACAGCTTCCAAAGCTTTGCTTTATTTATATCTTATTTTCTTATTTCCTTGGCCAAACATGTGGCATTTGTGTGAGTTGACTTCATTTTGTTCAATGAGGAGTTACTGGAGAGGAAAAGCTCTCCAAGCTAACAAGCGTGCTAACAAGCACATTCTCACCTACTTTTTCAGCTAACAAGCTTTTTAGCTCGGTAGCTGGCTAAATTAGCATTCAGTCAGTCTCCTAATGACGGGGAGTGAGGTGGTCATCCTACTCTGTGGTAAACACTGGCCCCCTTCATAACAAATCCCAATTTAACCCCTGGGTGAGGCCATTAAGATACGATAACCTTCCCATATTTGGACTCTAGAGCCCTTTAATTCCCCACCACCAAGCTAGTTTTCTGCTATTTGTCAACAACAGTTAATTTGCATACAGTTCACCAAGGTTGAAGTTCACCTAAAAGATGTGCGCAGATTTATAAACGAACTCACTCATGCTATTCCATTGGAGGAAATCATTTTGCAATCAAATTACCGTTTGTGAATAATGCATGTATTTGCATGTGCTTATTTGATGCTTATTTGATGTATAATCACTGAATCACCTTTGAACATTAACCTTTTTCTGTTGTTGCTGATATCACTTCAAATGTTATTTTCACTGCTTGCTGACTTTCAAGTTTGAAATAAAAAGAAAAGACTGGAAAAGCAAATAATTAAATAAGCGTGACTGAAATTTTTGTCAGACAGGTTTCTTCTGACTCTCTGGCCTTTTGCGTCCTCACTACATGAAAGACTTTCATTTCACCCATGAAAGATCAACAATTTGAAAGAGATAGATTATACATTTTCCATTAGGTAGTTCAACATTCAGCACACACAGCTCACCTTTTCCATCAAAGGAGAAGGGAAGCGTACAGACGCCTTTGACACAAATCTGGTCAATAATGAGTTTTTTTTTGCGTAAGGACAGAAAGTCAGAGGCTGAACTGTCTGTGGTGACTACTACAACCAGTGAAGAAACATATGGTTCTATAAGGATAAATGTCCACAATGCACGCTGTTTCCATGTGAAACAAGTTTTCCAAGTAATATATTCCTTTAGGAAATATCAGCAGTATGTCAAGCCCAGTGGCGAGCCGTCAGGGCCCTCTGTGAGGGCCTAAAATATTCCAAAAAATAATATTTAAAAACATTAAAATAATATATATTTTTTTTAAATATATATTTTTTTAATATTATTTTTGTTATATTTTTCATTAGTTTTACCGAAAAAAAACTTGATTTAATTGTATTTAAAATAACATTTCCAACGAAATAAATCCTTCGAATCTGCCTGTTCATTCTCTGTTTGAATGTAGGGGTTACATGAAAGAAGCTTGTCTGTCTGGCCCTCTCTGCGATTCACAGAGGGCCCGCTATAGTAACTGAACGAGAGAGTAATGTCAAATGACAGTACAATTGACCAATCATATCTTCCCTCTAAATGGGTGGGTTTTATTATCGCGGACTTTATGACAAGTTCCGCCCGCTGTGAAACTTTTCTTGTTTCCATAGCAACAACAACTTCCTGTCAACAGCGTGAACTCGCCTTCAAAATAAAAGCATGCCAAATTACACTTAAGACATACAACGGCAACGAAAGTAACAAACACAATGCAATATCATTTTCAATGTCAAAGAACACAAATTGGGTTCACAGGTGTTGTTTTGTGTGGTAGAGGGTCGCTGTCATTGATGCGTTTTGCACCCTGGGCCGTTGTTTTGATATTCCGCTGAAGTATACGCTGTGACGTAATAACTCTTTTTTTTTCTTTTTTCGAGGGAAGGGGTGGGGGGCAGGGGGCAGAGGGCATAGGTATAAAGCTCACGGCTCGCCACTGGTCAAGCCTTTATTCACCTACTACCTTACTTGCACAATGGTGATTATTAACATCTAAAAAACGCAGTTCAATTTTTTCAGTGAATATGGTGTTTGATAAAATAGAAAAATTAAACAATAAATATTCTCAAAATGTACATTAGGCGTGCATAACCATCAATGGTGGTGGCTTTGGAACTTCAACTTTGGTTGCATTCGAATAGTCCATTTAGCTTAGGAACCTTCCTAACGGAGTGAAATGACCCGGAAGTCCCTCAGTGGCAGCCATGATAAGTGCCGTTCGAATTCTCTAAATTAAAAGGAAAGGAGGTTTCAAACTTCCTTTATAACCTCCTTTAGCCTAGGAACCACTGGACCTCCCTAACCGAAAGGAGAGGAGAAAATGCTGCCCCACAATGCCTTGCGGCCGCAGCATTTGCCGTCACACAACAGTCGGCCGTTCACGGAAACAACCGATTATGAACGAGAAATGATATCATGAAAGTTACGGTGCTTATTAAGCATTTTAAAACGTATGTGGTAAGTTGCCAAAGTGCTTTGTTTTGAACGTTCATCAGTATTATAATCAAAAAGAGAAATATGAACGTTAGTTTTTACTGAAATGATCAAATAAAGTCAACATTTCACAGTCTTTACTGAGCTGTGTGGGGTTTGTTCAACTTTTAAAAGATGTTTGAATGGTGATATACACAGTGATAGATGTTAAGGACTAACGTTTATAATAAATACATTTGTATTGATTTTAAGATCTTTTCATACAATCATATGTATTGGGATCATTTGTATTAATGTGGACCGGAGGGAGAGGGTGACGAGCATAAGTTTCACTTTCCTTTTTTATTTCAATTTCAACTTTGGTCATGAAGAATATGTTTCTCTGTTGTCCCCGTTCATAAAGCATAAAACAACAGCATCAGAGCACAGTGCAGAGTCTCTAGATGAGTTTACAGTAGTCCCTCGTTCTTATTAAACATCCATGTTGTAGTCCGCTGTATAGAAAACTGTAGTTTCCATAGTTTCCCCACAGCAGCAGGCGCACATTTATGACCTCTGCTGGCGCATCATAAACACGTCGGATAGTGAAAGTGCAGTCGGATTCTCTAAAGTGCCGCAGTCTCTTCTCCTAAATCCTTTTGAATTCTCCTATCCACTATCCCTTAACCCCATGACGTTTCACTCCGAGGTCAAGGAATAGACGATAGGGTTAGAACTTAGGAGCTGTTTTTTTGGAGTATTCGAACGCAACCTTTGACTGACATTTCCCCCATGTACCTCCATGAATATTTCAGTGATTCTCAAGGTGTACCGTTAGTTTAATGTATTACCTGTAGTCAGTGGCGACTGGTCATTAGGGGCAGGTGGGGCACAGCCCCACCTAGTGTCAGCAGAAAGTATTACAAATAATGATTACAAAAATGCAAAAAAGAAAATAAAAAAATATATAAAATATATTTTAAGATCATGTTTAATCATCTGATTCGTCTGTACATTGCTGTTTTAGTCTGTGTTCTTCTAATTAGTGTGTCTACAGTCACAGTGTGTGCCTATTGAGCTGTTTAGAGCCATGTGGGACAAAACCTGATTATGCCCCTTCCTCTCCCTGTGAAGTCAACGGTGACTGTAAAAACTTCACTGCGCATGCTCAGAGTATTTTGTAATGTAATGTGTGTGGCAAAAAAATAATGACCAGAGGGGCACGGAGTTACCATCCCCACCATACGTCATCTCAAATCATTCAGAGCTGATTGGCTGTAAGTACGTGTGCCGCGAAAAGTGTGGTGCTTGAAGAGGAGACGAGAGAGCTGCAGTGGCGCGTCCTAAAACCAGGAAGTAAGCACAAAAAAGCAATGAGATTTCTCCAGAGGATTTTAGAATATAGCTCGAAATAAGATCTGTGGGAAACGTACCTGTTAGATAAATGCACGTTTTGATTAGCCGGATAACATCCACATGTCTACCCTACTTTTATAATTTTTTTATCATAAATCTATGGATTAGATTTATGATAGACTTTTGAAACTACAAGAACATAAGGAGGACTTTTACAAAAAAGTAATAGAAATGTTTGTCCAGAAGGATAGGCAAATGGACTTCATCTTCAAGTCAAGGTAAGACCGCCATTTTATTGAAAATGGGATCTTACTAAGAGAGAACAATTCAATATTTAAATGATAAAATTACATTTTTTGGGTATCCTTTTGTTGAACTGTCTGTTTAAAATTAATCGAAGCATCAGACAAAAAAAGCTTTTGAAAATAATATTATATTTTGGTTTAGGTCAAAATATAATATTTGTAAACCTGAAGAGTCAGTGCCAGTACCTCACCAGCCATGAACCTCACTGCACGTCACTGCAGAAGCTTATATATAGACATCTAAGTTTTTTGTGCCCCACCACTTTTGTACATATAAAAACGCCACTGCCTGTAGTTCCTCTGTCAAAGCAAAGACAGATACAATTGAGCAGGAGAGAACACATTTTAGTGATCTGCCACTTGCAAACCACCACCATAACTGTTGGGTGTTGCATGTTTTTTATTTATTTTTATTACGTTTTCTTCAATATAATATCACAGATATCACAGATTATTTGTTGTTGTTGTTTCAAGCAGCTAAAGCTTTCCCCGTTGTACCCTTTAAACTTGTTTTCTCTAGTTTTATGTGCAAATGGGTGTATAGCATGTGAACATATAGGTGTCCTGCTTTGTGCGGGACTGCACAGCATTTTGATCATTTGTCCCACACATTTTGCCGATGTCCCGCATTTGATTGACAGTCGCTCGTCTTAAACAAGGATTTTTTACAAAGGTGTCTAGAAAACGAGAGGACTATCATCACCATTAGCTGTGTCAGATGTAAATCCAGTGGTGACTCGTCATTAGGGCCATTAGGCACACAGCCCCACCTAGTGTCAGCAGAAAGTAATTAAAATAATAATTCCAAATATATGCAAAACATATATCTCTTAAAATATATTTTAAAATCATGTTTAGTCATCTGATTCGTCTGTACATTGCTGTTTTAGTCTGCGTTCTTCTAATTAGTGTCTACAGTGTATATAGGGTGACCAGATGTCCCGCTTTGCGCGGGACTGCACAGCATTTTCACGACTTTTGGTGCGTCCCGCAAATTGAGACGATGTCCCGCATATTTCATTTTGATTGGCTAAAACGCTTTTCTAAAATCAGATTTATCCAATGGCTGTTGAGAAAGCAGGGAAGGCTATCATCACGGAGCTGTGTTTGCTGTCAATCAAACTGTAAGACACGGCGGGTGCTGGTCAAGTGTTAACCAATGAGAGTAACTCACTCACACACACACCGCCGCGGCCCCGCCAAACAACAACAACAATGAAAGTCAATAACGCAGGCGACGCAGCAGGTTATGGAAAATGGAGGAAACTGAAACTACAGCTAAGAAAAGAAGAAGATGCACATACAACAAAGACTGGGAAGACATTCACCCGTGGGCAGCGGCGGTCTGGGACTACAAATCAGCCCGGGACTCTCGACCGGCCCACCTCGGTACCGCAAATAATCACCGCTAGTACATTTTCAATGTGGGGGTGGGGTGGGGTGGGGTGTTGAGAGGGTGTCCCACATAGAGATGGCAAATCCGGATCATTTTACGGACTCAGGGTCTTCTGAGTCAGTCATTGAAGAGATCCGGATCATACGAGTCATTTGAGTCATATGAGTCAGCATCACCAAGACCGTAGAAATCCTATTGGTGAAACCGAAAAGTTGTTGCATTTCACGAGCATATTATTATTCCATATATTTTGAATATATATATATATATTTGTATATATATATATATATATATAATATCTGCATGTATATTTTCTATTTCGACATGTATATTTTATATTTTATATTTTATTTTATTTTTATTTCTATTCTTGTATATTTTGTAGTTTTGTTTTATTGTAAAATGCCTTATGCTGCTGTAACAACAACAATTTCCCAATTTGGGATCAATAAAGTACTATCTATCTATCTATTAAACTGACGTTATATTAACCTCCGCTACACAGTGTATTTTGCTTTAATAAAAAATGTTGATCACAAAAAAAAGGGTTATTTTGCGATTTGGCAAATCTGAGTCTGCTGTTGACTCGTGCATGAGGACGAGTCTGCTGGATCTCTGGATCTGCTGCTATATACGGCTCCGAGTCCGCACGAGTCTGCTCTGCTGTGTGTTGCACACACAGTGAGTCAGGATTTGCGAATCCGAGTCTGCTGTGTGGACTCGTGCATGACGGACGAGTCTGCTGGATCTCTGGATCTGCTGCTATATGGTTACGGCTCCGAGTCCGCACGAGTCTGATCCGCTGTGTGTTGCAGCGAGTCAGGATTTGCGAATCTGCGAATCTGCGAATCTGCGAGTCTGCTGTTGGAGCCGTCGGCTCCTCTGAGTCCCCACGAGTCTGCACGAAGTTTCACTGATCCGCATCCCCTCCCCTGAGCCAAACGATCACTTCTGGCAGCTATCCTGTGACTGTATACTTGCTAAAGGGTAGGTAGATGGACTTGGGGTACGTTGTAATGTGATTTTACATGTTATAAAGAGAGTAGCGAGTGACGCAATTTATAGTTTTAATTTGTACGTCACACCAAGTGTGGGACTCAAGGACTCGGGTTAATGGAGAGGGGAGACTCGTCATGACCAGCTCATTTCTAGGATCCGGGTTAATGATCCGGATGAATCAGGACTCGCCCATCTCCAGTCCCACATTGTCCCACACAAACATACTCCTTGTCCCACATTTGGTTTGTTGGGACCTGGTCACCCTTAGTGTATACCTATTGAGCCGGGTTGAGCGATGTGGGGAAAGCGCCGGGCTGCCCCTCTCTCTCGCTGTAGAAATTAATGGGTGCTGTAAAAACTACACTGCGCATGCTCAAAGTCTTTTTGTATTCAATGTGCGCGGCAACATTTTTTTTTACCAGTGGGGCAAAGTGCTGGCAACTCCACCAAAACGTCATCTCATAATTCAGAGCTGATTGGCTGTAAGTACGTGTGCCGCGAAAAGTGTAGTTGTGAAGAGGAGACGAGAGAGAGCAGTTTATAGCGATTAAAATCAGTAAAACGGAAAGAAAATGAATGAAGTTGACCATTTACTTCAGCTTTGGTAAGTTCATTTTATGTCATACAGTATATTTTGTTGATCTTCTGTGTTTTGCCTATAGGCTATTGCTCTGCTGTATCGATTGATATTGTGATCTCGGTGATGAGTGTCTGTGTTTTCCTTATATTTACAGTCTATGGTGTTTTAATACTGAAGCATTACGGTTGTTTTTATTGTTAAAGGTCCCATGTCATGCTTTTCCTCCTGAAACCAAAAGAGATGAGGTAACAGCAGCTGATTTAATAAACGTTTAGCACACAGGGAAGCAGACCGGGCAGAAAGCTAGATCCGGTCATTTATTTCTGGTCATAATCATTTGTTATGTTAATTCCATTCAAAACAAATATATTTAATATTTCACTTGCATAGTTTGTGCAAACAATTAAACCAAAGTAAAGCGTTGTTATTAATATTTATAAGCTTATAGTTTGATAGAAATGTTCTTCTTAAGGGTTAGATAGACATTATATAAACATCTAATATAGCTCTAAGCAACGCAGTAACATATCCCGCATTGTCCCGCAAAAACGTCCTATTTGTCCCACATGTGGCTTGTTGGCACCTGGTCACCCTATGTGAACATAGTATGTGTTTATGCACTTTGTGTGTGTATGTAAAGAGTAAATACAATACATGTATATAAACTTGTTTTTATCACCTTGTCTCACCATTTTTAAACAGTATCTGTTGTATCTGATGTTACAATTTTTTGAAGCCCTTTGTAGCATATATTTAGAAAAAGGAGCCATATTAATACATTTATTGTATTATTTATTACTCAGCTCAGCAGCATGAGCATTGGGTGCATGCACACATACTGTAGAGCAAAAACTATCTCACAATCTTTCAAAAATACCCCCTGGCAATTGCAGGAGTATTCTCTTGGGTACAGGTTCCATGGTCTAGAAGCTGACTTAAAGAATACATGTGCTTTTTGATGCAAGGACACGAGAGGAGATCAACTTGTCAATATATACAGTATAGGGGGCACCATACAAACTCCAACATAACAAACACAGAGGACTAATAGCAACCTCTGTAATAACACTAAAACCGTTATAGTGTGACACCTCTGTGAACACCCAGATTCATTACAATGTTTTAAAGCTCCCATGTCATGCTTTTCCGGTTATTACCCGTCCCCTTGTGTGTTATGAAGGTTTTTATGCATGTAAACGGTGTGCAGAGTCAAAACCCTCAAAGTACACCCTGTAGCGAGTAAAACTCTAACACAGAAAATACCTCCCCAAAACGCCTCGTTGGAGATACGTCACTGCCCATTTGAGTCTTCCATTTAGTTCCGGGTACCGCCTGATGTCATGCGGTACCCGGAACGAAATGGACCAATCCCGAAGAGCTATGGCCACACCAGCAGCGGCGTGTTCCTCCTCCAGAGGTTCGAAGAACCGGCATTTCACAGACGAAAGCTTCCAAAACATTGCCCAGTTTGAGGCCGGATATGCACAGCTTGTTTGGAGCAGGGGAAGATCTGGGTATACAACCTGTAAGTTTGCATTGTTATTTGTGTATTTATCAAACAAGACTGTTTAAATGTGTAAACTGTGTTGGACTGCTAAGCCATTGACACAGTGCTAACTGTGCTAACTAAGTTGCTAGAGTTTCCATATATCAACTCTAATATCAGCAGATGGCCTTGCATACATGTATCTCATAGCAGGAGAATGTCTGCATTCACACACAAAATACCTATTGACAGTATACTCCGGGTGATTTGCCGGTCAGTCGCGAAACGTAATTACATTATAGCTGGCGTAGCGATCTAACACACAGAGCTAGAGCTAGTTTTGGTCAGAAAAACATTTTTGTGATGCTACATTGCTAGCGTTTAAATATATCAACTACAATGTCAGCAGATGGCCTTACATGTTATGTTTGTCATGGCAGGAGAATGTCTGCAGTCACACACACGGAATACTCATACAGTATACTGTACTGTGATTTACCGTACATTGTGACCGTACATATACTGCATGTAGCTAACGAGGCTAGCTGTATGCTAGCGCAAAACAATGTATTCATGCAAGTTACATTGTATGACCGAACGTAGTACCCGTATACGATTGCAATTATAAACACGTTATTGCTAGCCTAATATGAACCACTAGCTTTTGTTCATAGTAGTTTTATTACACTGCATTATAGTTGCCTTTCCTCCAAGCTAACGTTCATATCGTGTTAGCTACCAAGGTAAACAAAGCTAGGTTAGCATATTAGCAGGCAAGCTGTTCATTACACAACTACTACTAACGAGTCTAAAACAACTAAGTTTCTCTAATATTTTGTGATTTGCATTTGATTTCGTCCAGCCAGATCCTGGCGGACAATCCATGACGGGGAAGGGATTCTACTACTACTGAGGGTGCTAAAAGGCACCGCACCGACTGTGCGCAGGCAAGATGCGAGGAGGAGGAATGGATGATATACCGTGTATATATGTATATTTATGTTCATTTTGTACATTTCTAAAAATAAAGTTTAATGGAAATACTTAGTAGGCCTATCCTTTCTTCCCTGAATTCATATATAGCAAACCATGATTTGATTTCTCATCAAACAGTAGTAGTTTATAACGGGTAAAAATAACTTACTCTTTGTTATGAGAGTAGCTCGTAGGCCACAACGGAAAGACAAGGAGACATACACGAGTTTACAAAACCACGGCACATTTATTGTGGTAAATGCAGAGACAGGTGGTTGAGAGGTCTTCCTGCAGCCGCTTTGGAGAGAGACTGTGTCCGGAGGTGTCCGTGATCGTGCTGATTAGCCTCTTCAGCTCCACCCCATCGTAAGACAAAGGCCCTGGGGCCGTCACACTCTTCTATAACAACAGTTAAAAAAAAATATATATATAAAATATACCGCTGTACCGACGCCATGATAAGACTGATGTTACGCTGAGAGCAGCCGGGAAAAGCACTGACATGGGCGCAGCCTCTCTGGTGGTTGACTAATCAGAACGAGTGGCCGAGCTGACCAATCGGAGCACACTAGGCTCACAGGGAGGGGGGGGGGCAAGAGCTCCAACGAGTCGTTTAGTGGAGAAAGTGAATACTGCTGAATACACATGCTTGACAGAGATGCTGTATGCGAAACCAATGTGAGTTTGGAAAATTGCACAGTATAAATCTATTTTAGTATACCTCAACAATGTAATTATGATCAGTGGAAATGGCCATGACATGGGCCCTTTAAGGCAAACTCCCTTTTTGAAGCGTGACACTTTTTGTACCTGTTCGATTGCACACAAAATAGCCCTTTAACAAAAGAGTTCAATTACAAAAAACAGAAAACAATAGAGTCAATCAAAGGCCTTAATGACTGTCATCAACAATAAAGTTCAATGACTTTGATTAATTAGGTGATATCCATAATTAAACAAAAGATAATTCCACTTAATCTATTAGCCCTTTCTTCTAAAAGTGATTTTCCTCTAATTTATACATTAGCTTTTTACAATTCCTTCAGGTGAGCCATTTTAAAATAAATAACAAAAATGGCCCTAGGTTTTCCCTTTCCTATAGTGTGTTATATAGGTTTGTGTGCATGTAAATGGTCTGCATGATAAAAATAAGAGGGAGGGGCGGGGTCGGTGTGTAGCAGGCTGCAGCACTCTGCACTCTGCGCTGCTGGCTTCCTCCAAGTTTACAGTAAAACAAACTGATGGTGTGATCAATGGTCATTTACAATTATTAATACTATTACTATTATTAGCATTAGTCTATATTTTGGTTGAAACCAAACCAGGAAAAAAAAGAAAAACATAAATATTAATAAAAAAATATATGAATAAAATCGATTTTTAAAAATAATATTCGATTATGGAGACTGTAACGAATAATCGAATAATCGAATAATCGAATAATCGAATAATCGCTGGCATCCCTAGTACGTGATAGGCTAAGGGCCGGGACATCTCTAAGCGGTTTAGAAATCACAACAGAACCGGCGAGCTAACCAATCAGAGCAGACCGGGCTCTGGTTTCAGACAGAGGGTGAAAAGAGAAGGAGAACAATAAATAACTTTTTGTAAAGATGTCACAGTAGAGGCACAACATACGATTATGAAAACTGAAATTGAGCATTATAGGGCCCCTTTAACCATTATAGTCTTCACACTATTATGCCATACATAGCTTTTCTCCTGCACTCCAAACCCTCTCTCCCAGTTTGAGTACAAACCATCTTTCATTATAGAGAAACATAACATTATGTTTTATAGCTGTACAGTAAGGGCATTTTTTTTCCATTTGAGACTATTATGTGCTCCTGGGTTAAAGTAGGGAAAAGGACAATACAAGTGATACAACCACTGCAGTTAAGCAGCGGTTGTGAAAATTGTGACATCGATGTCTGAAGTCTATCTAGGAGCAGTGAATTTGAATACTTTAGTTCATCCTCATCTATTGCCTCTAATATCATGATGGGACTCTTCATCTCACACACACACATAGCCACTAACACACATAGCCACTAACACACACACACACACACACACCACACACACACACACACACACACACACACACACACACACACACACACACACACACACACACACACACACACACACACACACACACACACACACACACACACACACACACATACACATACACACACACACACACACACACACACACACAAAGACTTTACCCAACAGTGCCAGACCTCACAGAAAAGCGAGAGCCAGGTCAACACGTGAAATATAATTGAATTTGAATGTGTTTTTTTTACACAAAAGTCCTCCCCACAAGATTCCCACTGACACCATGATAAATTACTTTTTGATTGCCAGAAGCACTTGTCTATGTGTGTGGTGTAATTGCTTGTATGTAGGGAGGTTCACGGCACAGCGGTTGTCACCCCTCAGAACAAACAGCCCCCTCCCCCTATTACGCTGGCTAAAAATAATTAAACCTACTTTTGAAGAGAGGCCTGTGCTATTATTTATTTACTTGCATGTCTCAGATGATACATGACAATAGAGGAAATAAGGAAAAGGCTTGGGGTGGATATTGCAAAGCATGGCTTATCCAGGGAATGGAATGAGAGAATGAGGATGAGACCTATGTAATGTGTGTGTCTATTGAGACCACCGAAGCTGTGAACAAACAATACCTACGTGTGTGTTGGCATGTGAGCAGTGCACATTGATTACTTGTGTAAGTAATATTAAATCCTAGGACTCACTGTTGTCCCCCGCGCAACAATGACCTTGACTCAAGTCTAAATCAGACGCAAATGTACAGGCCTGGCTGCAGCAGACCAACTGCTAGCTTTGCATTGTAAACGTCTACTATTCGCAAATATCAGACACTAGCTCCACGCTTTCAAAAAAATAGTCTTTCTACGGTTATATATGCGGAGCTAGAGCTTTCTTAGCAGGAATAGGGAAACGAAAGCCATAGCTAGCCCGTTTAGTGCCCTAGCTATAGTAATTGTGCCTCTTCTACATCAATAGCAAAGGAGGAAGTTGGATGACCTCCTTTTAGAGAAACACAGGCTGCACAGGAAAGGGTTTGACGCGTAAAGCTACAGTCACATGATACACGTTTTTCTCTTTGCTCAGCATGATGTTGGGCACAGAGCCTTCAGTGAAAACAGCCAGTAAAGTTTGGTTTCGAATTTTACGTCCTCTGCTATAATACGCCGCTACACCCAGCTGATATCTGATTGCTTGTGCAATGAAAGGTCAAAGTATAAATAATTTGAACTTTATAGTAAGCGCAGCACTCTGTGATAAACCTCGTCAAACCTTAAAGGGACTAAGATTGAGGGACTGTCTCCACAGCTCTCAATATAGACAGGACTAAGATGTATGGACTTCAAATAACCTGTTGTAACCGTAATTTTACCTATATTTAAATAGCTTATCAATAAAATAAAGTGTATAGCATAATACAAATAAACTATATAGCATATAAAAGACACTGGGAACTATTATTTTGTATATGGAAGAAATACATTGAACTTCAATTTCTACATTGTCCTCGCAGTGTTTCATGACAAAAGAGAATACCGATGCAATTTAGATTTGACATTTTTTTCCTCCATTTTTTATTTAGTTGAATTATTTAGCATTTATTCTCCATGTAAAATAATAAACATTCATGCAAAAATAAAAAATATAGGGTGGTTCTCTCCACCATCTCACTGTACCTAATCAAACTTGTATTGCAGACAATTTGGAACTTGTACACCTAATTGTGAACAACAATTGATCAGAAATAAAGATTCTATCACCAGATAATTGCTCAAGCAACAATCCCATTCTCCAATAACAATCCTTGCCTGAGCCGAGCCCACAAATCAAAGGTCACGCTGAAGTCAGGGACATTTTCTCCATCTCATTGACTTATTGACGTTCTTGAGATGACATAACAGCAAATAGAACTACGTGTGAAAAACAAACCCATGACTGTAAGCATCTCAGAAGCTATTATCAAACCTGACTTTGATCTATAGAGGCCAACGTAAGACCACCTCATCAATTTACCTGTCTCAATTCCCCCAAATGTCTCTAATAGCGCCTCAAAGAATGATAAAAACCTCCAATGTACTGCAGACTCATTACGGTGACCCCAGACTGTTAATATATTCCTCCACAAGGGGCCTCCATAAGGGACAGGTACTGCAAGGAAGTGTTCCTTTGTGGCTCTACTGAACTGTATGTTTAATGCACAGTTTTGATGGTAAACCATTACGGTGTCTGCTCTTAGACACAGCTCCCACCATCGGGAGAGCTGCAACCAATTATAAGAAACCTTGGATGGGAGTTGCTCTGAAGGATGGGTATATGTCAGTCTGCCATGTGCTTTTTTCAGAACATTGGTCTGTTGGAAAATAGCAATAAAGAGAGGGGTTATGGTATTAGATCATGTACACGTTTGGGATATTATGCATCTGTGCCAGCTGTTCAGACAAAAGAGCAAGGGGTCGAAAAAACATGAAATGGGACTCAACTTCAAGTTCCTGTCACTGTTATTTAAAAATAGCTCGCTGTGAGCATTTTCAGGGCTGATGTGCCTGTCACTCGCTCCGTGACAGTGAGTAATGAGCTTCACTCACCTCTGAATTTCATTTACTGGACAGAGCCTCTTTCAGTCCTGTTTCACAATTGCTACATGTTAACAGCAATGTGTGTGTGTGCACGATTTCTTTAAAGGCTGTAGTATGGAGGACGACAGGTGATAACACGCTACAATGGCTACAAACGTGAAAACACATTCGTAGAATTTAGGAAAAACATGAACTGAGTGGATAAAACATGCCTAGCACTTACAGTTTCTCTCAATTGCTAACACACATTTTTTTTTTTAATTGCTCAGTTTCTCAGAACACTAAACACAATTCACAAAACCACACACCCAAAGTGCAAAACACCTCATGTTTCCTGCTAAGTGAAGAACTGCACTCAAAACTACATAAACACTTAGCAAATGCAAACTTTAGCACCAAATATAACACGCTTCATTCATAATACTAGATTGTTTGACCACCCAACTACACACTGCTGAGCATACTCTAAAGCACTTTCATCTGTTATGGGCTATGCTCTGTACATAGAGGTTTCTGCAGAGACAGAAAGCTTGAGTATACAGAAATACAGTAAATGAAGAAATACAAATGAGTTGTTGAAAAAAATCATATTTTATTCAAAAATAACATTGTGCAACATGCATCTCAGCACATAGTTACAGTTGTTTCTGTAACGCAAAACCAAAATGATGCTTCTGTCAAATACAGTAGATAGAAATAAAAACTTAGAGTAAAAACATATTAGGCTGAACCCTCTGTCCAGCCTCTCTCATCGTCACACCATGGTTGATAACATGGTCAATCAAAGTGGCCCGGATTTCATCAGAGAGTACTCTTCTTTGTCCACGTCCTCTCCCTCCAGCTCTACCTCTACCTCTCATTCTTCCTCCTCTCACTCTCACCCCACCTCTTCCTCCTCCTCTCACTCTCAGCCCACCTCTTCCTCCTCCTCTTGCTCTTGCTCTTGCTCTTGCTCTTGCTCTTGCTCTCATGTTGGCTTCCATTGTTGCTGTAAGAAAGTACTCACCTGTGGTCTTTTTATAGTGCTAACATCCTGATTGATGAGCCAACAATTATGCTATCAGGTGTTTGGTCAGGTGGAACGTGTTTCTTGATTATTGGTCCATGTGTGAGGCATTTTGAATATCAGTGTTTTAAACCAGCTAACACGTGACTTCATGTCAGATTCCTGTGTCTTACGTGGAGAAACGTGTGCAGTGGTTTGCAAAAAGTGCCATGTTGATTTGCAAATTGTGTGAAAAGCTGAAAACGTGTTTAGAGTTTTGGAGATTTGAGCTGATGTTTTGCTCTTTGAGTGTCAGTTAAAATAATTGTGCTTTATGTATAATGTTAGTGTGTTAGCAATTGAGAAAAACTGGAATGAAGGCTCTGCAAAAACAAAACGATAGTAAACAGTTTGAATGTTTCTTCAATGTTGTGATTGCACTTCTCCTAATTTAAGTGTTTTTGCCCGGTGTAGCACGTTTGCACCTGTCCGCCACCGTACTGTAGGCTTCTTAAATCAATTTTAGGTTGAAAGCCTTCAGGGCCTTCAGCAACATGTCTAAATGTTAACATATGTTAATAGGCCATACGTATTATGTAAGTGCTTGAGGCTACCAGAGTTAATTTGAATCTGCCTTCACATTGTCAGTGGTAAAACCTTCCTGCGCCAGTTGTTCCGTCCTAAAAGTTCAAATTATTCAAATGTTGACCTCGATTGCTTCTGACCTTTCGAATTGAACCAATGAGATAACAACTGTATGAAAAAGCACAGGCAAGCAGGGGAGGTAACCATTGAAATGAAACTAACTAGCTGTCTTCACCGAAAGGCCCTTCGCACTCCCTTGTGGTGAGCGGAAAGCAAATCTCTAATAATGTGAAGGCAGCTTAAAACTCCTGCTCTTAACTGGATTTGGGCAACCTCCACATTTTAAAATAATTATATAAATGTGAGAACAGGTCAATGATGAAAGGGCCCTATTAGGTTTTGCAGTTTTCCCTTTCCTGTAGTGTGTTATATACAGGGGTGCACATAACTGGTACGCAGGTACGCATGCGTGGCAAACATCTGAAATGCGTCACAAAGCGCATTTGCGTACTGACGGACCTGTGAAGCATTTCCAGAAGGCGCTTCGATCACTGGACGACAGAGTTGGTCGCCGTGCGCACAGACGGGGCCGCTGTTAACGTCCGTGTGAATTGTGGAAGATGCGCCGGTGAAGATGGCCGCATCGTCTATGTGCTCCTCTTCCAACTTTGCCCATTTTCGTATTTTGTACATATTTTTTTACTTTTGCCGTTTTACTTTTAACATGGTTCGCAACATGCTAGCCGACCGCACCTACTCTGCCATACAATATAGCAGAGAGGAACTTCTCCAATTGCGAAACTTCGTGGACAATAATAACCCTCCGACAAACAATGGAGATTCACCATGGCTACCTGTTGCTGTTCTACCTGAGAGACGCAAGAAGAGGACAAAGCGCGGATGCCGGGCCGGGTTGCTGGTCAGACTGAGGAAACGAGAGAATCGGCCCCCTCTTCCGAGTATTCTTCTGGCTAATGTTCAATCCATTGAAAATAAGCTAGATGAACTCAGAAGCCGGATTGCTTTTCAACGGGACATTAAGAACTGTAACGTGTTAATTCTCACTGAGACTCCGCCATTGTCCCGGATGGATTCTCTATTTTTCGTCAGGACCGGACTGCAAACTCGGGGAAAAGTAAGGGAGGCGGTGTGTGTGTAATGACTAACAACAACTGGTGCTCAGATGTGAAGATTATTTCATCGGACTGTTCCGCACAGCTAGAGCACCTCATGATCTCATGTCGGGCCTTCCATCTGCCGAGGGAATTCACATCTGTTGTGATAACAGCAGTGTATATCCCGCCGCAGCCACTCGCCGACAACAACACGGCACTCGATCAGCTGTTTGGGATTATTGATAAAACCGAGACTTCACGGCCAGATGCGGCGTTCGTTGTGGCCGGAGATTTCAACACCGCCAACATGAAGAAGGTTTTGCCAAAATATTACCAACACATCAACTTCCCGACGCGCGGGGGAAACATACTGGACCATGTTTATTCCCCTTTCCGGAATGGATATAAGGCTCTCCCTCGCCCTCCCTTCGGCAAATCAGACCATATCTCACTACTGTTGTTGCCTGCGTACAAGCAGAAACTTAAAAGGGACAGACCGATTACAAAGACAGTACAACGATGGAGCGAGGAGTCAGATGAGGCACTGCAGGATTGCTTTGCATCCACGGATTGGAGTGTGTTTGAGGACAATAACATTAACACACACACGGACACTGTCATCTGCTACATTGGGAAATGCAATGCGTGGTACCGAAGGTTTCTGTACGGACATTCCCAAATGAAAAGCCCTGGGTAAACGGTGAGGTGCGCGGCAAACTGAAAGCGCGCACTATCGCGCACACAGCGGGAGATTTGGAGGAGTACAGGAAGTCTAGGTATGATCTCCGGAGAGCAATTCAAAATGCAAAGAGAGAGTACAAAGACAAGCTGGAAACTGACTTCAAAGGCTGTAACACTAGGAATATGTGGGCGGGACTAAGGACAATGACTGACTACAAAGGAGCAGCGGGGGGTGCTGCGGGAGTGTCTGCGTGCGCATCTCTCCCAGATGAGCTAAACAGTTTTTTTGCACGCTTTGAGAGCAGCCAGGCTGTGGAGGTACAGAGGGACCAGGAGCTACACTGCCCTTTTGTTTTAAATAGGGCAGATGTGTGTAAATCCTTTAAAAGGGTTAACCCACACAAGGCTCCTGGACCTGATGGCATCCCTGGCCGTGTTCTCAGGGTGTGTGCAGTTCAGCTGGCAGAGGTGTTCACAGACATCTTCAACAGGTCCCTGCTGCAGTCTGTAGTCCCCACATGTTTTAAACACTCCACCATCATTCCTGTCCCCAAAAAGACAAAAATCACCTGCCCCAACGACTACCGCCCAGTAGCACTCACCTCCATCATAATGAAGTGCTTTGAGCGGTTAGTCAAATTATTCATCACCTCCTCCCTCCCTGAATCTCTGGACCCCCTGCAGTTTGCCTACAGAGCAAACAGGTCCACAGACGACGCCATAGCCCTCACCCTCCACACTGCCCTCTCACACCTGGACCCGAAGAACAGGAACACATATGTGAGAATGCTGTTCATTGACTACAGTTCAGCATTCAATACCATTGTGCCCTCCAAGCTGGCCATCAAGCTCAGAGATCTCGGGCTCAACAGCGCCCTCTGTGACTGGATCCTGAACTTCCTGACGGGCAGACCCCAGGCAGTGCGGTTGGGAAACATCACATCCTCCACCCTGATTCTAAACACCGGTGCCCCTCAAGGCTGCGTGCTCAGCCCTCTCCTCTACTCCCTGTTCACCCACGACTGCGTGGCCATACACAGCTCCAACACCATCGTGAAGTTTGCTGATGACACGACCGTCATCGGCCAGATCACAGACGATGACGAGACGGCGTACAGAGAGGAGGTCGAAAACCTGACATCTTGGTGCCAGGATAACAACCTCCATCTCAACATCAGCAAAACAAAGGAGCTGATTGTGGACTACAGGAAGCAGCAGGGAGAGGGACACGCCCCCATCGCCATCAATGGGACTACGGTGGAGAGAGTCAAAAGCTTCAGGTTCCTTGGGGTCCACATCACTGAGGACCTGACATGGTCTCTTCACACCACCACCATCACCAAGAAAGCTCGACAGCGGCTCTTCTTCCTCCGCAGGTTGAGGAGGTTCAAAATGGATTCCAGGATACTCTGCAACTTCTACAGGTGCACGATAGAGAGTATCCTCACTGGCAGCATGACGGCCTGGTACGGCAGCTGCACCGACCTCGATCGTAAGGCTTTACAGAGGGTGGTGAAAACTGCACAGCACATCACCAGGACGGAGCTGCCATCCATGGAGGACCTTTACTCCCAGCGGCTCAGGAAGAAATCACTACGGATTATCAAAGACCCCCATCACCCCAGCCAAAAACTGTTCTTTCTGTTGCCGTCTGGCAGACGTTACCGCAGCATCCTGGCAAGGACAAGAAGATTCGGAGACAGTTTCTTCCCGCGGGCAGTGAGACTGTTAAAAAATTGAACTGTTGAAACAACATCAAACATTCATCTGCTACTCAGTAGTATGTATCTAATACCTAATATATATATATCATTCCAATAACTTGTATATAGACTCGTACTGCACTATTCCACATCATAACTTTATTTCATTTTTATAACTATTATTATTTTTGTATTGCTCATGCTCTTATTGTTATTGTTATTATGTTATTATGTTGCATTGTTGGAGAAGCCTGTGACATAAGATTTTCAACTGCATAATTACTCTGTAGCTATGTCAGATTGACAATAAAGAACCTTGAACCTTGTACAACGGAATTGTGCCACAACTTCCGGCGCGAGTTCCACGCGTGTGCTCAACTAGCGCCCACCCCCACCCCCCCAGTCGACGTTCAATACCACACCCCCACCGACGTTCGTGAAACAGAGGGGCTGAACACATAACTTTGCGTGGGCAGCCCTGAGTACCAAACATTGTCTCCTGGTACTCATCTGAGTAACTCACTAAGAAAGTTACGTGCACCCCTGGTTATATAGGTTTTTGTGCATGTAAATGGTCTGCAAAGGCTCAAATCCAAAAGTTTCTCTTCCACATACAGCATAATAGGGCCCCTTTAAAATAAAAGAACAGTATGATCTTACATTTTCCTGAATGCAGCATAATTTTACTTAACTGATAGTTTTGTCCCAGTATATGTAAATATATATATATGTATATATTTTTTTTTTAAAGAAAATTACATTATTTCATTGTGTACAGACTCTTTATATACTATGTAGTATGTGGGACTAATACAGGTATTCTGATTCTGCTTCTGATAAAGTGCGTAAATTGCCCATGGCACTATGTGTGCAGTACAACGAGTCCTAGCACTCTCATGGTCACCATATCATTAAGTGGGAGACTAAATCAGTCCCCCCGGAGAAAGCTATCAGCACAAACATACATCTAAGGTACATTATCTGACTTCCCATTCCCTGCAGCACAGGTGCATCATTAATCAAATCCCCTCGTGAAGAGCTGCAACTGCCCCCGGTTAACTGGAATACTGGATTTTCTCCCAGAGATGGCTGGTGCTGGTGGATTGTTGGGCGATGATCAGTATCATTGAAAATCAATATACCGTCGATCGATGGTCAGCAACATGCAACACCTTATAGATTCCCCTGATAGGGTCAGGCGCCTTGATTCATATAATTTATTAGAAATATTCAAGCGTATTGAACTTAAGTTGAATGATACATTTTGTTCTAAATGTCTGACAGCTTCCTGTTTTTCCAATGAGCCTCCTGCAAAGTAAAGATAGATTTTTTTTTACAACCTAGGATGTAAACATCTAGTTAGTATTTAGTATCATCAGGGGCATGATAACGTCACAGTGATGGTGCATAACAATACTTTTTTATGATGTATACACCAGAAGGCTTTTAGGAACTTAAAAACACCCTCCAATAGACTGGTACCTATACTATAAAGGATTGTTATCAATGTAAAACTGAAAGAAATTGCCTAGGAATAATAATAACAATATATGTGGAAGACAGCATAACTAAGATTTGGATTTACTGTAGCATTTGACAATATCCTAAAATTACAAAATACTCTTGTTTTTGTGTGTGTCACTTAAACAGAAATACAGTCTGTTCCGCTCATATATCTGTAGAGCAGGGGTAGCCAACACGGTGCCCGCGGGCACTTAGTCGCCCGCAGGGGCAACTTGAGTCGCCCACGGGGCATGTTCTAAAAATAGCTCGCCAAGACAATCCAAAATGTAAAAAATACACAAAACAAAAAAGGAAATGTAATTAAAAGAATCTACCCTATGCATAAACGAAACCTAAATCATAGCGAACTCTATCTACTTACTACAACTCTATATCTATCTAACACCCCTCCTCCCCCCACCCCCACAATGAATATCGACCAATCACGTTCTTGCTTGATTTGCGGGACCAGCGTTGCAGTCAGGAAGAAAAGCAATGTGGAGCAGCAGCTCACCGCTTCATAAGGAGTTTAACCTTTCCTTCTGGCAGAATCTACACAACACATCAGCCCCATTGAACAGCCTAGTCGTGCCAGCCTATACAACACATGAGGGGCAGAGTTTTACTCTGTGTGTGTTGCAACTTGCATATATATTTATTGCACTTGATGCACACACACACATGGCGTAATTTCCACTGGGGACAGGGGGGACATGTCCCCCCCACTTTTTGAAATCCCGTTTGTGTCCCCCCACTTTACAAATATGTTTCTTATTTTTTAACGCAAGCTGTCATCGCCACGGAGGAAAACACAGCCTCTGTGAGCGAGCGAGACAGAGGGAGAGAGAGAGAGAGAGAGCTAGGGAGAGCACACCTTTATCTATTTAATATAGATAAAGTAAGAAATCATTCCAATGTGAACTATAGGACAGTACAAAAAACAAAAAACAGTTTAAAAGGAGAGTGATTAGTAAATGATGCATAAATAGAAAGAATACTAACTAGGTAACATAAGATAAGAATAAACCAGTTTAAATGATTTGTTATTGGTTGTGATCATATTCTAAAGATTTTTGGATAATTGAAAAGTATACAGCTCTCTTTCATCTGAGTGTTGAGAGCTGTATCCATGCATTCATGTTGTGCTCAAAGTGCTCCAGATCCCGGGGTTGTATGCCCCCGGACCCCCATAGAGGAGGTGAGGTCCACCCCCAAATAAAGCAGGTTAAAATAATTAATGGAAACCTATCATGCTATATTTAAATGATATATTGTAGGGCCATACCTATATAAGGTATATTTATACATTTCTGTTTTCAAAATACCAAACAGATCATGCATTTTAGCCATGCCTCATTTCGCTCTATGTGCTGTTTGCTGTCTACGGGTCTGATTCTGCTGACCACGCCCCCCTGCAGGAGAGGGGATACGTGCTCTGATCAACAAAAATTCTTTTCGTAAACTGTTTGTGCACTCTCTGGAACATCCACTAATAAGGTCACTTTTTTTCCTTCACAGGGAGGAGGTGAACGTTACATTACCTGCCATTATTGCTAACCTGTCACAGCATATTGATCATGGAAGAGTCAGCAGGTTCAATATTTCAAGGGCTAATGTTTGGGATGGAGCAGTCAGAGGTTTCAAGCGTACATCGTATTCAGCAAACTGTGACATGCTGGTAAAATTCACTGATGATGCTGGTGTTTTCGAAGAAGGAATTGACTCATGTGGTCCCAGGAGAGAGTTTTTATCTCTACTAATGAAGAATCTGAAAGACCGGCCCATTTTTGATGGACCAGACGGACGCTGGTTCTTGGTCTACAATGCAAATGGTATGCATACGGTTAGAAGTGTTAATACAATTGTTAATGATCATTAACCATATACTGTATATCACATGACATATGATTAGTTGCTTGAACAATTTTTCCCAAACTTTATATACATTATGTTTTAATTTTGCAATATGAATACATTTATTCACAGCTGTTAGGGAGGATGAATACAACTTGGCAGGAAAGATGATTGTGGTGTCAGTTGTGCATGGAGGTCCAGGGCCACATTTCCTGTCAGAAGATCTTGTACATTATCTTGCAGGCCAGCCTTCATTCAAAGCAACTGTTTTGTGATCAGAATCAGAATACCCTTATTAGTCCCACAGAGGGGAAATTTACATTGTTGCTGCAGAAAAGAGCAAAAGACAGCTTAATGTTAAAGTGGACCTATCATGCTATATTTAAATGATATATTGTAGGGCCATACCTATATAAGGTATATTTATACGTTTCTGTTTTCAAAATACCAAACAGATCATGATTTTAAGCCATGCCTCATTTCACTCTATTTGTTGTTCTCCAGCACTGTTTTTGCAGGGGGCTGATTCTGTGAGCTGCAGCTGACCACGCCCCCCTGCAGGAGAGGGGAGCGCGCTCTGAACAGCTGCTGGGCTGTCAGAAGAGGGGGAGAAAAATAGATCTCCGTCTTCCGTGTTTTATTATAGCCTATTATTATATAGAGTCGTTATTCATTTGTTTTAAAGCTCAATAAATAACAAAGAAGACCTTTGACCGGCACTTTTCTAATTTTGTCCGGAAGATTTAAACTTTAACGGACATCTTGACCGGCGAAAGAAAACCTAACTGAAACTCTGCCGCACGGTCCCCTCGTTCCTTGGAAGAGGCGGAGAGGTGGGTGTTTGTCATCTGCTGGTGGACTAACCGGAGAGAATTACAGTGCTTGCCTCGACGGGGAGGGATTGCATTGAATTAAAGCAGTGGGAGCAAACGCTTGCCTCGGGGAGGGAGAAAAAAAGCCACAGCGGAGAATAAACAGAAGGGTAACCATGGTAACTATGCGCGGGAAGTCTTCTTCGCTGCTTTTGTGGCAGACTACAGCGGCACTTACAGGCCTGGCATATGTACTACAGCGTCTCCAGCGCTTTCGAGCGGCAATGGCCGGCCGTGGCCCAACCCCACATTCCCCTGATAGGTGGAGAGTTGGCCCAATAGCCGTAGCGTCACTTTACTGACAGTAAAGTGTTCAAATCTGGATCAGTTTTTATCAGATCCGTTGCAGCCCCTTTTTTAGAGATTTGGGTATGGAGGAAAATAGAGAGGGTTGTGTTTTCTGACACTTGGTGAGTTCCCTGGAACACCGGGGGCACATATTCATGACGTGTAAAAGACGTACAAAAGTGCATTTTGCATGATAGGTCCCCTTTAACCTCTTAAGCACGGCGGTCCCCCCATTGGACCCCTCCCACCGTTTTGTTTTCGAGATAATGTCTCAGGGCTTCTTAACATTTATGAAACTATTAATGTGTAGCACCAGATTAACGGGAAGAATCTCAGCTAACTGAAGATATGAACCATTTTTACCAAAACAAAACACAAGTCTCATAAGAAGGGTCTAAATGACCCCTGAGCGAAAAAATTCTAACGCACTGCGGCACACAATTCAAGATAAAGATACCCTTATTACTTATCGTAGCTGCACATACAATATAGCCGATTAAAGCTGAGACTCCACTGATTATTTAGGTATAGTATCATCACTGAGCGATCCGAACTTGCGACAGGGGAAGCAAACACAGACATCACAACACGTACATTTACGGAGCTTTTACGGCAGATCGTCTCACCGTAGCTGTCAATTAGGTCAAAAGACGTGTTCAATGGCATTAAAACGAAAAAAAAAAATCTACAACTGTTGATCCATAGGTTGATAATGTACCTGTGCCATTGCCATGTGCACAGTCAGTCCTTCTCTGTCCGTCTCTGACACACACTCAGATGAATGCTCCCACACATACACACACTTCGAATGCCATTAATGCCTTGAGAGGTAGGCAGCCTTTTATTTCCATGAAAATGTATGGAGAAATGTGGTGCAGTCAGCTGCAATCCTCTTATTTGAAACCACATCGATTGTCATTCTCACCCAACCTTATAGAATATGTCACCTCTTCACACACTGATGCTAATCTGGATGAGGAATGTCAAGTATTAATATTTTAACAATATATGTTTTCCCAAGGGATGTATCTCCCCATAGCCTCCAAACATGTTACTATTAGCTTTACTTTGACAAAAACAGAGAATGTATAGTGAACATTGAGCCCTGAAGAATATGGCAATTTTCAATGATTGTTCCTGGAAATGCAATAAAAAAGGCGAGCATACTCAGGTTTATATATCTTTGAAAAATCTGTTCTTATACCTAAATGCATCTGTTGTGAGAAACTCAACTAACAATATTGGCAACAAAAAACACAGGATATTCAAGGCTCACCTAGACAAACCCCTTGAAAAGGATGCTCTTGGTTTGCACATTTTCAACAAATCCAATTACAATCAAAATACTCCAAGGCTCTTACCTACTGAAAATAAAGTGGTGAAAAGCCTTTGTCGTTTAAAAATCTTTCAGAGACATTCAGCCCAAACACGACATTACCATACCTTGGACGCTGCAGAAGCTTTTAAGCTGCTATACAACAGGCAGACCAATTATTGTTGCAAGGAAATGTATTTTTACGACTTGGAAGTAGATGATTCCGATGGAAGAAATATACCTTGAAAGAATGTGGGTATTTCTTTTGGAACCAATGACATAAGGACTTTGACCTGCCTGGATACATGAGTGAGTTTGTTTTTTAAGTCTATTCATTTATTCTTGTTACCTTGCACCAGATATTTTACCTTTTTGAAAGACTATTTATCACATTTTGTCTGCTACCTGGACTGAGTGGTGTGTTTTAAAAACATTTTCTGTTATATTTGTTAAAATCCTCTTTTCATCCTGACAGCAGTAAATAAATCAAATGCTCTGACAAAAAAGGAAATAAATGTTTTTCTTGATTAATAATGCATTTGATTTGATCAATCTGACCCTGGTATGGACAGTTTTCTGATAAAGATCACAGTCACAAATGTTCCAGAAAAGAAAATGGATATTATCTCATAATGGATATTTGTACCTACGAAAAAAAAGCTAAGCATAAAAATAAAAATACATATACAGCATTGATGAATGGATGTTTACTCAGAACTGGAGGGAGATTTGTTACAAAGTGTTCTCAAACCTTTTAGGCATACAAGCTAATTATTCTACACATAATTGCTTTTCTAGTGCATGACAGATGCGAGATAACCCTTCTGGTTTCCCTTCAGAGATTACAGTGGATGTCAATATTTAGCCTGTTTTTCTAATAGAACAAAATATATGCTAAAAGGAAATTGTAAATCGTACTCTTTTTCCTGTCTCCTGGCATTAAAGGGTGTGCCCAGGGTTCTATACTAGGACCAGCAACAATGTATGCTGTAGCTTATAAAGTGTGTGTTTTTAATGTAAGATAATTTGTTGGGGGAAAAATAACATCAGCAATGGAAGGGTGGGGGTGTGTTAGTGCAGGGGCTTAACTTTTAGTGTATGTTGTTTGAAATAGTGTCTTTAAGTACTGTAACTTGTGACTGTTTGTTTTGTGTATTGTTTGTTTTATTACATTGTATTAAAACCTGTTCCACTCTGAGCCTGTTTTTCAGGTCTCAGGCTCGAAAATGACATTCCCAGAACAAATGACCATATCTTCCCTTCTAAAAGGGTTAAATTAATAATCTTTTCTCAAAGTAATGATAAACCTGTGAGTTGGATGTAGAAGTGTCAGAATCAATATAAATGTTTTTATTTTAAAGAAAATTCAGATTTTACATAGTAAAAAACTGTAAATTATAGTGTCCGTCCAAACATTATTTTTTACAGATAGTGAAAACTACCCTTGGATGATGGGTTAGTAGACTAAAAGCTTTAGGAATCCAAAGTACAACATATAATAAGTACCCTGTATCAAGATTGATGCAAAACAAGTGAAATTTGACCTTTTTAGAGAGATTTAGCCAAAAACTGGGCCATCTGGGGTCATTTGGGTGGATTTGACCTATCTCTGGCCCCCCTTGCTCGATCTGGTTGGTTGACATACCCTTGTGACCGTTAGAGCCAATAGAATCGAAGGAGGAGACTCACATAGACACACATTATAAAGAAAAAATGTTGCCGCTTCGCGTGTGGAAAGCGAAACTAAACTGGAGGAATGTCTCCTTCTGGAGTTTGGAAACTAAAACGCAGTTGTATTGCTTATGGATTATCAGAAATAATTTCAAAGAAGGCACAGACACATAGGATGAACCTATGGATTAACTGCAGCATCGTTTTTTTATCGTTTTAATGCCATTGAAGACCACTTTTGACCAAGGTGAGCCATATTTACATGTTTAGCTTCTTGGCTCCACATGTGATGATGTACGCTTTCGTTGATAGCGTCGCGAATGTTTATCACTGAGTGTTGAGGTGGGCACCGTTAGATTCAGTGTCTCCAGGACACCAAAAAATAGTGTTTGGTTGTGCATCTAGGATAAGTAATAAGGGAGTTCTGAGTGAGTTTATGTGCCTTTGTCGGTCCCGTTTTTTCGATCGAGGCTAATTCAGAGGCTGAGTGCTAGCATTGTGGGGTTTTTTTGAAAAAAAAAATTAAAAAGATCAGTTAGCTGAGTTTCTTCCCGTTACATGGATATAACACATTCATAGTTTTATTCAATAAGATTCCTTAGACGTTGTTTCCTGCAAATGACGCGTTTATCCGCCCGGTACCGGGGGGAAGGCGTGAAACAGGTTAATTGTTTTTGAGTATCTTGTTAAAACTCTGTATTGCTGCTGTTTTGTATAAAATTACATCGTATTATTTGTACCTGTCGTAGTATTTAAGGTGTGCTCCAGGGATCTAAACTAGGACCTAAAACAATGGTTCAATACATTGGTTTGGTATGAAAAACACCAACACTCCCCGGCTCAAGTCAATATGTGAATAATCAATAATCACCAATTTTATGTTCTTTGCTGCTTCAGCCTGTCGTGTGGAATCGGCTCCTGAGAGTTTATTATCCTGCTTATGTTTGGGATGAGTATGTTCAGGGAGGGTGTGTGTGTGTGTGTGTGTGTGTGTGTGTGTGTGTGTGTGTGTGTGTGTGTGTGTGTGTGTGTGTGTGTGTGTGTGTGTGTGTGTGTGTGTGTGTGTGTGTGTGTGTGTGTGTGTGTGTGTAGGCAGTCTTGTTATATGTACTCTAAGGAAAGGAAATCCATATATTCGATCCCTCTCACACTTTTCTCATCCCATGTTTCCTCCTCCTCCTCCTCCTCCTCCTCCTCCTCCTCCTCCTCCTCCACCTCTTCCTCTCCTTCTAATTTTCTTCTTTGTCCTGGGTTTTCGGTGGCAACTGGTGAAAGGGCCTTTTGGCACATCACATGATGACCCAGTGGACCATACTGTAAGTTCACTCCCAACACAAGTCAGACGGAGTGAAACGAGGCTTGAAGCATTTCCAATCTACTCTACGAGTCCTTATAGCTCTATTGAATATGGATTCATACCCACCTATACATTCTATATAGTCTGTGTTTTCATATTAAAGTATTGGACCATGATTTTAAGCATGATATCAATCTAATAAAAATATATATATATTAAAGAATGTCTTCTAAGACAAAACAACTCGAGATAAGATCAAAAAGGAGACAGGAAATGAAAGTGCCCTTAGCCTCTCTTTATGTTTTTCATTCTCAGCATCTGCGCTCAGTTGTCCGACATTTTGTAAAGTCCTTACTCTGTGCTCATTGTGCTATTCATCCTGTTTGCCAATTTCACACCTTTTAGCTTTTGAGCGGCACGGATCAAAAGAGAAGAAGGAAAAGCACAAATCGGAGAAACATGAAGACATTTGGTATTGTTTCCCAAAACAAAGCATAAAGAAAGGGAAGATTAGGAGTAGGATGAAGCGTGAATAGAGGGTAATAGCTTAAACCTCACCTCTTAGCCATTTGTATTAGGCATGATGAAAGATAGCTTTCTACCAATCGTTATCCTTCCTGTCATCAAACTGCCCTTTGATCAAACTGAAAAGCCTTTAAAGCCAGAAATGTCCCTCCTTCCTCTCATGTTCCAATTAGGTCTTTCCTACATTGCCTCTCTCCAGGTGACTTTTCATGATATGTTAAAAGAGAGCAAGTTGATAAATGGCCACACGATTATTTTAAGAATTAGGGTGTTTTCTACACCACCTTCATTGTAATATATTCAGAACAGAGCAATTATCTGACACGTCTGGCCTTATTCTCTCTGTGGGAGAAAAGCCCAAGTGTCTTGTTCCAGCGTGAGAAGAAGAGGAACAGACCAATTTGCCTGAATCGCCATTATCTATCATTTCTAACTATTTGTACTATTACACAAGAGCTATTTGTGAACGAGTATTTTAATATCTGATTCAAATTTATTGATAGGATTTATGATTGCAGAGCCGCTGTTGATGCCGATGTTGTGAAACTTCTCCCAATTATGTTGAAAATGTTAGACATACAAAATAAATAAACCACCACTCAAAAAGACAGTGATATCATTTTTCTGAAAGAGAAGAATTCCAAGACACCAAGCATAAAATGCAGTGGAAGATGTTGAGTTTAGAAACCCAGTGGCGAGCTGTCAGGGCCCTCTATATTCAAAAAAAATTATATTTGAAAACATATTTTTTTGTTATATTTTTCATTAGTTTTACCAAAATAACTTGATTTAATTGTATTTAAAATAAACATTTCCAAAGAAATAAATCCTTTGAATCTGCCTGTTCAGTTTCTGTTTGAATATGAAGGGTTAAATGAAAGAAGCTCGTCTCTGCGAGTTACTGTGAAGATAGCTGATTGGTGGTCCAGCTATAAATTCACAGAGGGCCAGCTATAGTAACTCAACGAGAGAGTAATGTCAAGTGACAGTACAATTGACTCAATCATATCTTCCCTCTAAATGGGTGGGCTTTATTTTCGCGGACTTTATGACAAGTTCCACTTGCTGTGAAGTTGATGCATGTGTATATCAATCAATCAATGTTTATTTATATAGCCCAATATCACAAATGTTACATTTGTCTCAGTGGACTTCACAGTTTGTACAGAATATAGTATAAAGTGGTGCAGTGACGCGTCCTAAAACCCGGAAGTAAGCTGCGCTCGGGTTCCCTCGACAAAAAAGCAATGGGATTTCTCCATAGGATTTTGGAAAATTGCTCGAAATAAGGTCTGTGGAAAACGAACCTGTTAGATAAATGCACGTTTTGTTCAGCCGGATAATATCCACATGTCTACCCTACTTTTATAATTTTCGAATCATAAATCTAATCGATAGATGTATGATCGATAGATTTATGATTAGCATAAGATCGTTCATGATGGCTCATGTCAGTGATAGTGATGACATCTTTGCGAAATTATGAACCGAGTCATTTTCAAGATTGAGTTACAATGATAAACTGGAGTGGCAAAGGATCAGCTGCATGACCCCGCCATCACCAGAGGGCCTAGGTATAAAAGTCACGGCTCGCCACTGTAGAAACCTATTCAATTTTTCCACCAAATAATGGTCAGCTCTTTATCGTCACCTTCCTTAACACATCCAATAAAGCTGCCACTTATCTAAAAGTAATCAACTACATGACAGTACTATTTCAAAGTCTTGTGAAAAATGCTCAATACTTCTGTAGCTTGCAGATTAATCTCCTTGGTTTAATGTCACGGCTGCATTCCTGTTAGTACTGTCAAGGATAAGATCAGTTAAGTTACTGTCAACCAAAGATTTCCTGCGTCACACATTAAAGCATTCTGGCATTGATAACTTTAGAGCGGTGCAGTAATGAGTCTAAATGAAGTTACTTCCCTGACACATTGTTGGTATGTCACATGAGGTGAATTATTGGATTAAAATTACGAATGACTTGGTGAGTGACAACAAGAGAGAACGTTCACACGTTTGCAGCCTTTCAAATAGTTGACATTCTCTGCAATTGTCCTGCCATGCTGTGCTTTGACAGGTAGTCTATACTCCAAGACAAAATGGTGTTGCAAGCTGGGTAAAGGCCATCCACTATTAGCAGGTCACATTCAAACGCAGGTCAAACAACTCAACAGTCTGCAGATCAAAGACAACCTGCTATGAACCTTGTTGTCTTTAATAGCGATTATTTGATGTTGGTGACCTTTTAAGGTCCCAAGTCGACTCTTAGTAACCTCACTTTGTTTCATTTTCATATTTGTGGATCAATGTACTTTTATTTATGTCTAGAAAACAATAACAAATACACACAGGGGAAAGGAGGACACCAGCACAGGAGGAGTAAAACGTACTCAAAGAAACTCAAGAAATTAGAAGGTTTTATTATATGATGTCCTTTAGTCTTCCAGCAACAATTGTGGTATGTTTAAAGCTCCCATGTCATTGCTTTTTCCGGTTATTACCCGTCCCTTGTGTGTTATGAAGGTTTTTTATGCATGTAAACGGTGTGCAGAGTCAAAACCCTGAAAGTACACCCTGTAGCGAGTAAAACTCTAACACAGAAAATACCTCCCCAAAACGCCTCGTTGGAGATACGTCACTGCCCATTTGAGTCTTCCATTTAGTTCCGGGTACCGCCTGATGTCATGCGGTACCCGGAACGAAATGGACCAATCCCGAAGAGCTATGGCCACACCAGCAGCGGCGGGTTCCTCCAGAGGTTCGAAGAACCGGCATTTCACAGACGAAAGCTTCCAAAACATTGCCCAGTTTGAGGCCGGATATGCACAGCTTGTTTGGACCGTTTGGAGCAGGGGAAGATCCGGGTACACAACCTGTAAGTTTGCATTGTTATTTGTGTATTTATCAAACAAGACTGTTTAAATGTGTAAACTGTGTTGGACTGCTAAGCCATTGACACAGTGCTAACTGTGCTAACTAAGTTGCTAGAGTTTCCATATATCAACTCTAATATCAGCAGATGGCCTTGCATACATGTATCTCATAGCAGGAGAATGTCTGCATTCACACACAAAATACCTATTGACAGTATCATACATGCCAACCTTTCCAAATCCAAAAGAGGTAGGTTTGCGCGCGGCAAATGTGCACGCCCAAATTAGGTAATCAGAACCCCAGTAATTACATGTATAAACCATGTATTTAACATATATTGCATCATTTTATGCATTTTTCAGAAAAAGTGGTAGTTTGGTAAACACTAAACAGTGACATCAACGACATGTTTGGTCTGTAAAATGCCCGAAAAGTAAAAGAATGGGAGATAAATATCCCAAAGTCTCCACATTTTATTATATTTTTAATGTGTTTCTGGTCCTCTTTCAGTTGCATTGTTGGAGAAGCCATGTGACATAAGATTTTCAACGACATAATTACTCTGTAGCTATGTTAGTTTGACAATAAAGAACCTTGAACCTTGACAGTGTAGATCAGGGGTGCCCAACCTTTTTTGAACCGAGAGCTACTTTTAAAGTTGCCAGTCTGCCGAGATCTACCAGTCCAAATAGAGAGGCGTAGCCATTACTGGCAGCCTACTACCAGTTAAATACACACTTCTACTTGTATAAAACTGACCTTTGTAAGATTAATACTTCATAAAATACTGCAGATCCTTTATCTTACCTCTTTCTAATCTCCACACACACAAGTATTTAACTGAAGTTACACAACAGTGTTGTTGATACAGAGTTGGAGTTTATTCACACGTCACATACTACAGTGGGTCATGTTTTCAAGAAACATTGAACAGTGCTGCCACATATGATACAGGAAAAAAAGAAAAGACTGAACCCTTTCTTTGCCATTATATAAAAATAGTGTTGCTACAAAAGTATAAATTAGTTTGACTAATAAGACAACTCAGATCTGAAGCTACACAGGAATCTGCTGCCAAAGTGCAATAAAAAAGACAAAGTTAATAGAATCAAACCCTTTTCTTTTTTTTGCATTTTAGTAGAGTATAAAAAGAAATGCCTTTAAAATAGGAATGCAAGCCAACACTAGTTTCTGAATTGATAATAGACTATAATCATGTAACAGAACAGATCTTAAAGTTTGCATTCTTATACCATTTTGTACAATAATTATAATGAATAAGTTCAAACAAACTAAAACTTACAGCTGATTAATAACGGTAATCTAACTTGAGTTTTTATTATTTTCAAAAACCCTTTTGAAATGCTACTGTTTATTTTTACTGTCCCAAAAAGCGCGTCGGCAGCCTCCAGGAATGCTTCTTTCACAACTTCGCCGTCTTTGAAAGACTTCATGTGTTTTGCAAGAACGTGACTGACACGATAAGATGCTATGGTAGCAGCCCTTGCTCTTGTTGTTGGCCTGGTGAAAATGGACTGCTGTGCATTTAGCTGTCCTTTCAGGTCCCTCACCTTTTGGGAGCGTAGGACAGAATTAGGAGGGAATTCCGTCTCGTAGCGTTTGTGCACTGTTTTGAAATGCCGCTCCCTAAATGACCCTCTTCTTCGATAAAGCCACCGCTCGCATTGCAGATGAGAGACAGATGGACTTTGAATTGGAAATAGATACAAAAATAATCATCCTCCCCACTCGGAGTGAAAATTATATATTTTGGGCTCTTTTGCTTCTGCCATAATTGTGGTCGTGTTGCGGACTGCACAGCAAACTAGTGCCCACTGCCTACCAGCCACGCCCCGATACATGGGGTCACACCAATCACAAAGCTTTGATGCGTTCAAGTGCCTTATTCTGGCACAGGAAGATGTTATAGGACATTAACGATAAACAGAATATTGTTGTTCTATTTTTAGACACATCTCGCGATCGACTGAAACACAGAGGACTGTTTGTATGATGGATCACAGACACGCTGCAAACGGTGTCCGCCAAAAGTCGAGTCCAGTGTCTATGTAGTGTCATTTTTATTTGTTATAGTTTGGGAAGATTGAAAATCGGTAGGAGAGTCAGCTAATCGGTAGTCGGTAGTAGAAACATGTCAAAAGCGGTAGACTACCGCCCAAATCGGTAGGGTTGGCAGATATGCAGTATACTCCGGGTGATTGCCGTGCGGTCAGTCGCGAAACGTAATTACATTATAGCTGGCGTAGCGTGTATGCAACCGATCTAACACACCGGAGCTAGAGCTAGAGCTAGGTTTGGTCGGAAAAAAACATTTTTGTGATGCTACGTTGCTAGCGTTTAAATATATCAACTACAATGTCAGCAGATGGCCTTACATGTTTGTCATGGCAGGAGAATGTCTGCAGTCACACACAACGGAATACTCATACAGTATACTCCGGGTGATTTACCGTACATTGTGACAGTACATATACTGCATGTATAGCTCGAGGCTAGCTGTATGCTAGCGCAAAAACAATGTATTCATGACCGTTACAATGTATGATCCGAATGAGCAGACTACCCGTATAACATTGCAATTATAAACACGTTATTGCTAGCCTAATATGAACCACTAGCTTTTGTTCATAGTAGTTTTATTACTCTACATTATAGTTGCCCTGCCGTTCCTCCGAGCTTACGTTAGCTACCAAGGTAAACAAAGCTAGGTTAGCATATTAGCTGGCAAGCTGTTCATTAGATTGATTAGATAGATCCACACTCCTACCACAACTACTAACGAATCTAAAACAACTAAGTTTCTCTAATATTTTGTGATTTGCATTTGATTTCGTCCAGCCAGATCCTGCCGGACAATACATGACGGGGACCGGACTACCACACTGAGGCCTCGTCCTAAAAAGCCCCGGCTGCTATAGGCAAGATGCCGACAACGGGGAGTGATTGACGATATACCGTGTATATATGTATATTTACGTTCATTTTGTACATTTCTAAAAATAAAGTTTAATGGAAATACTATATATAGCAAACCATGATTTGATTTCTCATCAAACAGTAGTAGTTTATAACGGGTAAAAATAACTTACTCTTTGTTATGACCGGCTCGTAGGCCACAACGGAAAGACAAGGAGACATACACGAGTTTACAAAACCACGGCACATTTATTGTGGTAAATGCAGAGATACGTGGTCAGGGAAGAGGATTGCTGTGCTGCTTGGAGGGAGAGAGAGGCTGCCGTGTGACTCCCGGCAGCTGGCTAGCACCTCGGCTCCGGCCAGGTGTCCGTGATCGAGCTGATTAGCCTCTTCAGCTCCACCCCATCGTAAGACAAAGGCCCTGGGGCCGTCACACTCTTCTATAACAACAGTTAAAAATATATATATGTATATAAAATATACGGCTGTACCGACGCCATGATAAGACTGATGTTCGGCTGAGAGCAGCCGTTTAGACATGGGCGCAGCCTCTCTGGTGGTGACTAATCAGAACAGAGTGGCCGAGCTGACCAATCGGAGCACACTAGGCTCACAGGGAGGGGGGGGCAAGAGCTCCAACGAGTCGTTTAGTGGAGAAAGTGAATACTGCTGAATACACATGCTTGACAGAGATGCTGTATGCGAAACCAATGTGAGTTTGGAAAATTGCACAGTATAAATCTATTTTAGTATACCTCAACAATGTAATTATGATCAGTGGAAATGGCCATGACATGGGCCCTTTAAAGGTCTCCTACTATTCTATATTTGAACATATTACAGGGCCATATCTATACAAAACAGTGTTTTGCTCAAAATAGCAAACAGATCACCCATTGTAGCCATGCCTCATACCCCTGTATTTCAGCCCTGTTACTAAAGGGCTGATTCTGGGTCTGGCCCTTTAAATGTAACCAAGCTGCTACACACATCAAGCATTATTTCTGAAACAGTATGGAGCTCAAACGCTTTCTCTCTCTCGGGTTTACCACAAGGACAGTACCTTTTTATATCCAGCTTTTTTACACATATTCTCTCCAGTACAGCGTTAGCTGAGTGTTAGCGATGCTTGCTAATGTAAACACAGACCATATAACTTCCAAAATACGTCACGCATTGTTTCTGATACAGCACATAGCTTGATAGCTCAGTGTTTACCGCTAGAACAGTGCATTGTATTATATTTATAAAAACTAAGTCCCTCTCTTAGATATCCTGTTGAATACACAGACACACAGCTGCGGGAGGGGATTCAGCTAGCCGACTGAATATGGGGACGATAGGGCCGTGGGTGTAACGTTTTTTTTCTATTGTAATTCGACCCAAGGATCATTGTCAAAGATTCTTGTCCCTTTTTTACATAATAGACTTTCATCTCATCTACAGTAATCATCCACCAGCAGCACTCCTGAGAAGATGAACAAGGCAGTCAGTCACTATGGCAACCTCCAAGACCTGCAGAGGTGCTCATTGGTATGATCTCATGTGATTTGGTAATCACAAGTTTGAGTACCAACCTTCAAAAAACTGAATATGCGCTTATACTTCTGATTTGTTGTAGAGCATGTATTTTATGCAAATCTGATTGGGAAGCGTAATCTTAATTCACATTTTGGTATGTATTTTTCGCTAAAGCAAACACGTATCAATAAAGGCTAAATAACATTAGCCCTTTTTCAGGTTCATATTTGTATTTTGTTCCTCTACTGTGACATGTTTACATGCTTTAATGTTCAAAAAGGTCTTAAAAGCATTATATATTTAGTTTTTGTGATGGAGAATTCATACTGAGCTATAGTGTTGTAGTAGGATATGTTGCATGAAATATAATATTATACAATCATGATATATCTAAACCATTATGGTTTTTATAAGAAAAACTAAAACAAGGCCTAACAAACTGTGGAACAAAGAGTGTCAAGGTTGAAAGAAAGGCCAACTTCGCATTCATGGAAAGTAATGTGTTACAAAGTTACAATAGGAAAGTGGACAACAGTAAAACTTCAAAAAGGTCAAGTTTCGGTGGAGTTAGTGATAACATGGCCATAGTGATAAGGTGACCATGAACACCTGGAAGAAAACGTTTACGAGGGTTGCAACGAAGAAAATTGGAGTTGGAACATCGTCTTTTGCCAAGGTCAAACAATGAGAAAAAAGGATTCTTTAACTATAAAAAGGCAAATTCCGATTCCGGGGTCTGCTCGGACTTTGTTTTTTATCATTGACGAAATAAAGTTATTTTGCATCCAGCGACTTCTTCTGAACCTGAATTACACGGCTCCAAGAAAGATTACGAACTTTAAAGTGTTGGGGAGGTAGTCCGGACTCTTTAACTGGCCAAGACCGAGATTTCTTCCAACACGTGTCCTAGTTTTTCATTTTTAAATACAATCCAATTTGAATACACATGTTAAATATCGAGCAACTGTATAATTTGTGTGCCAGTGCTAAAATTGGCAAAGAGGAATATCTGAAGAAACCCTTTCAACCAATCAAACGTCAACTGCGGATGTCCCACTTCCTTCTTGGCCGAATAAAGCTACATCAGGGTTTTCTTGTCCCTATACCTATTTACCTAATTGGCTTCTTCTACCTCTTTTTCACCACCTGTCTGTTATTCCTCTCGCTGTCCTGAGGAGTCCCTGAGGATGTGATTAGAATGTCTGCAGTCCCGGTGGGAAATCGCTCATGTTGCCGCTGGTATGTCTATAGTAAGTGATTTGGCGCAGGACTCACTGGCTGCTAAATTACTCCTCTGAGCTGGCCGGCCCCTATGGTAAAGACAAGATGAACAAAGAAAAATAAAGGGGAAGGAGATAGATGAGAAGCGAGAGCAAAAGAAGAAGGGGCATGAGAGTGAAGGGCGGAACGAGGTGCACAGCCAAGAAGGGGGGCGGACTTGAGGAGACGGGAAATGGAAGAACAAAAAAGGAGATGGGAGATGGAGGGAGACAGGGGGGGAGACCAAAATAAGAGGGAGAAATAAGACAATGGAGAATGAGGTGGAAGCTTGAACACAAGCAAAAGAGGAACATTGCAGAAGAAGAAAATAATGAGACAAAGAAGAACACATGTTAAGTGGATTGAAAGTGCTTAGTTTGCAAGACTTTTCGGTCAGACTGTTAAACCAATCTGGCCCCTGGTAGACCACCATACAAAAAAAGACTGTAATATCACTGAAGCGCAAAACCCTGTCTTTAAAGGTCCCATGTCATGGCCATTTCTACTGATCATAATTCCATGTTGAGGTCTACTAAAATAGATGTATATTGTGCAATTTTCCAAACTCACATTGGTTTCTCATACAGCATCTCTGTAAAGTATGTGTATTCACCGGTATTCACTCTAAACGGCTTGTTGGAGCTCCTGCCCCCCCCCCTCCCTGTGAGCCCAGTGTGCTCTGATTGGTCGGGACGTTGCGAGGCTCGCTGCTCAGTGAGCTGGCTTACTGGTGTGGTTTCCGGTTCGGCGATATAGCGGGACAGCGCGAAACTCATCCTGAGCACACACAAACACTCACAGCCGAAGTAAAAACAATAAGTGTGGCTTGATATTGAGTATGAAAAAGGTTTATAAACGCTGTGAGAATGGGTCTGCGGAGAGCATTTCTCCGCGATCCCAACTCGTCTATTGCCAACCAGGGAGCTCTATGCAAGTCAATGGGACTCCCTGTTAGTTGAAAATGTACGCTAAAGGTCCTGGTGTGTGAGGAGCTCCGCGGATTGGTCCATTTTGGTTCCGGGAACCGCATGACGTCAAGCGGTTCCCGGAATAAACAAATGAAAAAAGAGAAATCTCCCACGAGGCGTTCTGGGGCAGCATAGACAGGTATTTTCTGTGTTAGAGTTTTACTCGCTACAGGGTGTACTTTGAGGGTTTTTGACTCTGCAGACCGTTTACATGCAGAAAAACCTTCATAACACAAAAGGGGACGGGTAATAACCAGAAAAGCATGACATGGGACCTTTAATTAAAAAAAAGAGTTGTGCAATACCACTGCCTATTTGCCATTTACAGTTTGTATTGTCATTAGTGCAACTTCAGTCACTTTATATTTTCATGTAAGTCATAATAATGTGGACGCGTTAACGCTCGCGATGAATTCTTCCATAGAGCTTTAAATTAAGACAAATCTCTCTTCCTCTCACAATTTCACCCCACGGGGAAAAGACAAAGAAAACGGAGTAACTGGCAAAAGCTACATGTATTGTGCTGACTGGAGACCACTGAACACCATTTGCTGTAACCTCTCTGTTACTGCACATCTAATCCATGACAGATGGCAACTGCATTCGCGCTTAAAGGTGGGGTAGGTAATTTTGGAGAAACCAGCTTGAGTGCGCTAGAATTAGAAAATACACAGCCGGAACAAATCTGCCACTTCCTTACAGAGCCCCTTCCAACACACACGAACGTGCACATGACCAATGAGGGCACGAGATAAGTTTGTGCACAGATGGAAAGCTGACAGGCAGGTAGGCCATCAGTTATTTTAGCCGGGCCGGCTAAAATGATTGGTCGTGCTTTTTACAGTACTACGGCTTCCACAGATGACATTTTGTAATGGATTTTTTGTCAAAGCACTTAAGATATTCATTGCTATCGGGATGTTAAGAGCATTCCATGGAATATAACAAAAAGTGTATCTCGAGCCAGTTTCTCAAACTTACCTACCCCACCTTTAAGGTGTGGTGATAATGACGGAAAGGAATCTTGTCGAAACTTGCTCCACTTTCAGGTAGAGATGGTGGACAGGGTCACCACCTATAGTGCACGCAACAAGATAGTGGCACCAAATTTCTAGTATTCGAGCATACTGTATGCTCTATCTATGTCACAGTCTTCCTGACAGCAGCTGTGTCTATGCTTTAGCTTGGTGTTGGAAACATTGTTGGCCAATAATCCAGAAATGATGTTGTCACGTATCATTAACATCACATGTGTTTGGTTTTAAATCCTACCAAAATACTAAATAATAAGTAAATACTAGTATTTCAAACTAGTATTTCAAACTTGTGCTTAATTATTGTGATTAACGCAATTACATTTTTATCGATTGACAGCACTACATACTTGGTTGCATTCAGACCTAATGTAAAGCTTAACTATAACTATTTGATTACGTTTTTAAAGTTTTTTTCTGCCTTTATTGAACTGCGGGGGAAAACAGAGGGGACAACACGTGGCAAATGGTCCCAGGCCGGATTCGAACCGTGGTAACTGGAACGTCAACTCTACCAAGTGGGCATAAGCTAAACTTTACATTTTCCATTATTTGGTAACTTATTGTATAAGAACATTGAGAACAAAACAAAATAACTTTTCCTGGGTTATAGGACATTTCTGTGGATATTTTCCTTCTTTAACGAAACTGCTCACTCTTGTAAGTAACTATGTACATGTCTAGCTTTACCATAGCCTCATGTTAAGCAAAGAGACAAACATACAGATTTATCCTTTCAACTCTACCCTCCAGGAGTTTCTCCATTGGAAGCATATGCCACATATTTAAAAGTTGCAAAGCAGGGAGCAGATGCCGACAGCACGTGATTCATTAAAAGATGCTAAACAGCTGTTTTTATTGATGGAAAAATGTCAGTCAACAAATGTGTCAAAATCTCCCTCCTTTATTATGGTGGTGGTGGTGATGGATGGAAGAAGGATTGGTGGTAAAATGCATAGCCGACAGACAGTGAGAAATTGTTAATGTGAGAGACTGGATATGTATGTGTGTAGTCAAACAGTGTACAGTGGAGTTATACATTTAACTAGAGAATGCAATTCCTGAAGAAATTGCTAGTGGGAATGCTTTATGCTGAAAAGCTGACGCTAAACTGCTATGCTGAAATGTAATGTGTAAGAAGAAAGTGAAGAATTTAGATTGAAATGATACATGAACACTGGGGGCTTGTATGTGTGATGAGTGAAGAAAAGAAAGTAAAAAGGCTTGGAAAAGCAGCAGAATATTTGAACTGCAAACTGTTGAACTAACTTGATGGCGAATGATCTGTCGCCATGGCAACGGCATTTGATGACACCCCATAATACGCTTAGATGCGTTGATGGCTGCATCGTTACCAAACCTGTGAAGTTTTGGGCCGTTTGGAACATTTTCACTGAAGTTATGAGAAAACCGTGTTTCAGGCGAGCATTGTGTTGCCATGGCAACGGCATTTGAAGAAACCCCATAATTGACGTAGAGCTGTTGAGGGCTGGACCGGTGATATACAAGCGAAATTTGGGGGACGATCGGACCGTTTCCATTGGACTTACAGCGACATCGTGCTTCATGGCGAGTGGTCTGTCGCCATGGCAACGGCATTTGATGACACCCCATAATACGCTTAGATGGTTGATGGCTGCATCGTTACCAAACCTGTGAAGTTTTGGGCCGTTTGAAGCATTTTCACTGAAGTTATGAGAAAACCGTGTTCCATCGCGAGCATTGTGTTGCCATGGCAACGGCATTTGAAGAAATCTCAAAACTGTCTCGTAGATGTCTTCACAGCTGGACTGTTAGCACACATGTGAATTTTGAGCACTTTTTGTGTGAGAGAGAGAGAGAGAGAGAGAGAGAGAGAGAGTAGAGGAGAGAGAGAGAGAGATGAGAGAGAGAGAGAGAGAGGATCAGACGAGAGAGGAGGAGAGAGGAGACAGAGACGAGAGAGGGAGAGAGAGGAGAGAGAGAGGAGAGAGAGAGAGGGAGGAGAGAGACGAGAGGAGAGAGAGAGAGAGAAGGAGAGAAGAGAGAGAGAGAGAGAGAGAGAGAGAGAGAGAGAGAGAGAGAGAGAGAGAGAGAGAGAGAGAATGAAATGAACAGTTAGAAGTTGGAGTGATGACATCATCGTGTTCCATTACACAGGTGTTTATAGTTGAGCTAACGAGCTCTGTAGAGATCAAAGGTTTGCATTGTTCTGAATGAGAGATAAACCTCTTACATGTGAACGTTTTGTGGAAGAACCATAACAGATATCTGTGAAATTTCAAAACGTGAAGCATGTCAAGGAAGTTGAGTATCTGAAGTGTAATTTTTGTGTACTTTCGGGTTAATAATGTGGCCTTTTTGGCAGTTTAACTAAAGGTGTGCGGCTGCTGCTGTGAGGAAATATCAGCCTGAAATTACAATGGGTTTTAACGGAGACATGTTGAACGTTTTTGTCACTTCATGCCCTCAAGAGGCATTTTGCTTAATAATTTGTCATTTTTCAAGCTACGAGATGTTTTCCTACGTTTGCCATGAAAAATGATGTCTCAGGAATGTAGGGTTTGGGAATTATGGCAGTTTTAAAAAAAAATATGAAGACAAATTTCAAGATTTGCTCCACTCTAGCTGTGACATCACACACTCTAGTTAATGTTAAAATCTGAAGAAAGCCTATTTACCAAGGTCTGAACAATGTTTAATATCTCTAAAAGTAAGAATCAGATTTACAAGTTGTGTTACACGAATAATATCAGAAAGATGTGTAACATTTTAAAGTTGGAATGAGGTTTCTGAGTGAAAGTATGAATGAACAGTTAGCAGTTGAAGTCGCATGAAGATTGTTCAAGTCTGAAGATTTTCTCCATTGACTTCAATGGTTAAAAATGTGATGAATTATGGGATGTATCTCTGGAATTATGAAAGTTATGAATAATCCAAATGATAGCCATCGATTCCCGACCGAGCTGAACGTTTTGATGTTTGAACGGAGTTTCTGCGATGTTGAATGCAGGAGGAGAAGAGGTGCAAAATTCCGGCGGAATAAAAATAATTTTGTCTGTAGAATAACATATAGTTGGAATGCTGTATCAGCACTAAATTAAATTGTTTGAAACTACGCCTGTCAATCCTTTTGTTCATGGCACATTTGCATTTTACAAAAATAACAGTCATGTTCTGTTTTTAGTACTTGTTTCCCCTAGTGGTCATTTGGGAGTCATTGATTATTTTCTTGTTTATTTCCTACTTTTGATTTCATTGGTTGATTTAGTCATGTGACATAGCCAGGTCATAGTTCAGAGATGGCAATCAGGAAAGGCCTAAATTGTTGTGTACATGCATGTATGTTAGAATACAACCCAAATTAACCCTGACTTTTTGGCTTTTACACATGAAAAGTGGCAGGTTAACAATACCCGATTTGGCTATTAGTATTTTTACAACTTTTAACTCAACAACAGTTTCAATAAAGTTGTTGTACTGGTAGTTAAAGGTTTTACCTGAAGGAAATATCAGCCAATCTTCATACGTCCCTTTCCCAATGTACTGTAAGTCTACGGGAAAAGTAATGTTGGGCCCAATGGAATCACATGATGTACCAGGAAGTTGTAAACTACAATTTGGAAACTATATTAAAATGGCTTGAAAGCCTTTTGGTTACGTGGTTACCTGCATCTCCAGCTACCCTTTCCTCTCTTTCCTGTTTGTGCCTTGGAAACCTTTGCCTGTAAGTCATATTTAGTGTATATACTGTGTTATGTTCAGTTACATTTAATAACCTTATACTTTTTAGTGTATACACATTTAAACACTGTCAGTGTTAGCTACTGTAATTGATAGCTTTCCTGCTGCATCTATCCCCATACTGTTTTTTAAGTGGTGTATTTACAGGTATACAGTGATGCTGATAGGGTTTTTAATGTAGGTCTGAAGGTCTGAATGGAATTATGTTACAGCAAAGACGTTTAATGCTAGATTTTATAATAGCACTTTAATTTACATTGTTTCAGCACACATACTGATTACAGTTGCAAAGATTAGACAATTGCTATTCAGGGGAGGGGTTTAGGGAATTGTCAATTTAATATCCAATCAGGTGATCTAAGACACATGCAAAACACTTCTGGTTGTCAGTCTTCTTTCTGTCTTCCCTTAGTTTCAAAGTTATTGAACTTATGGAAATATACAGGCTGTATTTCACAAACGGAGATACAGATAATGACCTGCTGGCAACAGATTAGCTAAATAAAAAGAGATACCGGAATCCCTTCTTTACAAGTGTGTCCAGCACTTTTATTAATACTATATTATAGTGCTCTGTTAACATGCAAATTAAAGAGCATAAGATGAAACAACGAATAAGTAGGGTTAGAAAAAAACGTAATAAGTAACAGCTTTATTTATAATAGTTTGCCAGTTTATTCTATCATGATTACGTAACAATTTAATCTGCGAGGTACTGTGTATTACTTTGTACTATAGTTCCAGTGGCGTTTTTATATGTACAAAAGGGTGGGGCACGAAAAACTTAGATGTTTATATATAAGCTTCTGGTGCTTTTTTAAACACGTAAACAAATAGCTGGCTATCCATGGTTCCGATAGGATAGAGGAAGAGGGGGGTGGGGGTGTCGCTCTATGCAAGTCAATGGGACTCCCTGATAGTTGAAAATCGACGCTAAAAGGCCCCCCACTGTGTTGATAGTGACGCCAAGGGATCCTGACATATAGGACGAGCTGGGAGTGAGAATGTGTTGGACAGTGACGAGAATACTCATTTCCGGCAGCGAGAGCTGCGTCCCTAGCAAGAACTGAAAAAATATTCGTATTCTCCACAAAATGTGTGTTATAGAAGTGAACCAAAAGTCGATATAGAGGCTTGCCTGTCAACATCCGGGTATTTCTGCACTGGTGGGCCATGTTAACAATACCGTGTCACAATATCAATCGATCCAGCAGAGCAATAGCCTATAGGCAAAACACAGAAGATCAACAAAATATATGACATAAAATGAACTTACCAAAGTTGAAGTAGATGGTCAACTTCATTCATTTTCTTTCCGTTTTACTGATTTGAATCGCTATTAAGTGCTCTCTCTCGTCTCCTCTTCACAACTACACTATTCGCAGCCCACGTACTTACAGCCAATCAGCTCTGAATTATGAGATGACGTTTTGGTGGGGTTGCCAGCACTTTGCCCCACTGGTGATTATTTTTTTGCCGCACACATTGAATTAAAAAAGACTCTGAGCATGCGCAGTGTAGTTTTTACAGCACCCATTCATTTTGACAGCAGAGAGAGGGGCTAGATCGGGGCTTGCCCCACATCGCTCAAAATGGCTCAATAGGCACACTGTAGACACTAATTACAAGAACGCAGACTAAAACAGCAATGTAGAGACTGATCAGATGACTAAACATGATCTTAAAATATATTTTAAGGTATATATTCTTTTCATATTTTTTGAATGATTATTTGAATTACTTTCTGCTGACAATAGGTGGGGCTGCCCCTAATGACGAGTCGCCACTGTATAGTTCACAGTTTCACCCTGCAATATTCACTATAAAGTTGTATAGTTACTGTATCAACATCACCTTATCTTAGTTTCTTATTGTAGGCACCTTATTGTTGTTGTTTGGTGATTGACGTTAGCTATTTTAGCCGTTAGCTTTTTTTGCTAAAGTGCTTTAAGAACAGTCAAGTGAAAACGTAAATTTCCCTGTTCGCTCCAACACATTATACGTGATTTGATAAGGGGCGGGACATCTCTAAGTGGTTGACCAATGACAACAGAGCCGGCCAGCTAACCAATCGGAGCAGACTGGGCTCTGGTTTCAGACAGAGGGTGAAAAGAGGTGCTGCAGCACAGGCAGTATGAGAAAAGTAAAGACCTTTTTGAACATTAAAGCATGTAAACATGTCAGAGTGGAGGAAGAGAATACAAACATGAAAATGAGCAAAATAGGGCCCCTTTAAGTGTGGAATTGGCACCCTCACTTCAGAGATAACTTATGGCGCGTTTCCACTACACGGCCCGCTCGGCCTCGCTCGGCCTCGCTTGGCCGCAATTGGCCTCGTTAGGACCAGCTCACTTTATGGCGCGTTTCCATTACAGTTTAGGAACTGGGGTAGTATCTATAGTAACGCAGTGTAGGCGGAGCGACGCTGCTTAAAACTGCCGTGACGTCATCTTCAATGCGACACAACACAAACAATGGAGGATGTGGAGATGTGGAAGCGATCGTTTGCTTGTTTCTTGCTGTGTGGTTTATTATCACAAGAAATAGGCAAGACTTGTTTCGAAAGAGGCGACTTATAGCAAGACAAGGTATAGAAGAAGCTGACGCGAGAGTTCGGGCAGTCCTACGCCGCAGAGACTACAGGACGACTCGAATCACTACCACTAACTACAATGCTACTTGGTAAGCTAACGTTCGCTAACTAGCAATGTGTTTAGGCTCACGCTCCCTATACGACCAAAGTATTTCAAGTATTTAATTAATTGTAGCTACCACTTTTACGTATTAAAATATGTATGCTTTTGTTTGTGTATTTCAGAAGTTGCGTGTATTTCAGAAGTTACGTCGCCGCCTTAGACCATGTGTTTGGATGCTCGACCGAGCTACCGAGTGGTGGAATGTGATTGTTCCATCTTTCACACACACTCAGTGGGTGGAGAACTTCAGGATGTCTGAGGAAACCTACGTCTACCAGGGGTAGCAGTGGCACAAGGTGCAGAGGAGGGCAGGGACATACGAGAGGGTCTGATGCGCTACCGGAATACCTAGAATGTATAATGTAATACCTAAATATTCATTGTATTGTATTGAACATAAATAAATCTTTTTTTTTTCACATACATGTGTTTGTCAAATTATTTAAACCAAAAAAATGTTATCAGAATTGACTATTTAGTAAATATTTGAATTTCAAGCACCAGTACTTACTGCCCCATAATAATAATAATCTAATAAATTAAGCAAATATCAAAGCAAACTATAAACATAAATACAAAAGTGTAAAACACAGCAGAACTATATTCATAAATGCAAGTGTAAAGAATTGTTAACATGGATGGAGGCTAAAGTATCCACAGCATAAAATAATATGATTATGATGGTTTGTCTGAAAGACACAGCCTCAAGGTTCAAGGTTTTTTATTTTGTCATACGAACATAGCTACAGTGTAGTTATGACAATGAAAATCTTAGGTCACAGGCTCCTCCAACAGTGCAACACAATAACCTAGATAAACAGAAATATAGTGCAAGTAAATATTAAGCGCTGTGCACCGCTCTCTTTGTATAGGTGTTTTCTTTTGTTCTCTTCTCTTTGAAATATATAAGCAATGTGTTTGAGTCTAGCACAACGAGGGTATTACAATTGAGTAATTTTTACTACATGTATTTATTCATCATGTATTCTTAATACCATTACAAAATATGTAATGTTATGTTTTAGAGGACCTCAAGCAAACTCAATTTCAAACAGTATGCAGAGTTGTCCTGCTAAAGACTTACAATGTATTATTTAACCAAGTATTTATTCTCTTATTTGCTTTAATTGCAACAGATGATAAAGGTTTCACTGTGATAAGTATTCTCTTAAATCCATAAACCCCTGTACAGTGCTTTGTGGACGATGATGGTGTTTATGATATTTCTGACTGCAGAGGGACGCCTAGATGATGCCATCTTTCTGTGTGATCGCTGTTGGGTGCAATTATTTATCAACAAGCAATAAGATAAGTCAAAGAAGTACTTTATTTAACACAATTTGGGAAGTGTTTTCTTGCAGCAGCATAAAAAAGGCATGGCATTGCACCAGTTTGTGCTGTTGATGTGGAGGATGTCGATGCAGAGGACGTTGTTCGGAACTGTTCCTCCTCGCTAGTCCCAATGTAATCATCTAGAACAGAAACATGACTTGTAAATTCCACAAACTACTGCAGCACAATACTATAAATAGCAACAACAACTATAGAAAAGACAAACTGAACGTAAACAATGGCATATATGGTGTTAGCAAACAATAGCTCTAGCTAATGCTATCTGCCTTAGCTAGCTAGCTAGCCTTCGGGGCTCCATAAAAGCATGGGTTGTCGAACATAAATGTAAGGATAAAATAGACTTATTTGTTAGAAGTGAGCTTTAGAACAGATAGGGAGGGACACAAAGCTTTCAAGCAAATAACAGAGCGTTAGCAAAAACTTACCATGCAGACTCCAGTAACGCCGTTGTAGAATCCAGTGTCTGTGTAGAGACCTCCTGAAAGACTTTGATATTGCGAGTTGTCCCGTCGAGCACCCGCTGGACCTTATCATCTGCAATATAATGGAGGAACGTCGTCACTTCCTCGACCGACCATGGTGTGCTTTTCTTTGCCATTGTTGTAGCTCCTCTGTTAACAAAAATGCTGTTTGTAAAAATGGATTATCTCGTGCGCCGATTGTGACGATTCTCTCCGACCAATCAGCAGCCGAGAGTGTTGACGTCACAACTCAGCCCGGTTGTCTCTGGCCCTAGACCCACGATTTTATGAGGCCAGAAAAACTGTGAATTAGGACCCGCCGGCCGGTACTAGGCCAAGTGGAAACGCAACCAAAAACGGGCCGCTGACGTCACAGCCCTCTTAAACCGTGCTCCGCGCTGTAGTGGAAACGCGCCATTACTGTACCTTTAGCTAGTGCATCAGGCTGCAGACAATAAAAAACCATTGAAAGAAAAAATCCTGAAACTGAAAAAGACATGCGTATTCCATATTTAATGACGACTTGTTTTCAAGGTTTATCTGTATTTTCATTGGTGCTCGCTGCGCTTTGGTTCATTACAAAGGCCCCTTTGACAGATTTGGCCTTTAAACAACAAGCGTTTCATACCACTCTGTTATCTTATCGTAAGACTATTAATCTCAGCACCCAGCTGGCTTCAGATCTCCCCTGACAAATCACTGCATTCTTTTCACCACCAAATAACAGAACAGCACTCTCTTTAATTTCACACTCCCCAATAACCCTCTTGTGTTCATTAAAAGGCAGAGCGGCTCCCTCAGGTAAAAGGATGAACAATTCCATCACTTTGACGCCTCGCAGATTTGTGCTTGGGAAGCTTGTCACTTTAATAACTGCTGTTGATCTTTGATGTTTTGCAGATACAAACTGTAACAGATTAATGACTGTCAAATGAAAAGATGATGCTTCAGTCGGGGCGTCGCTCCCGTGAGAATGGAACTGAAACATGTGTCGCCGCGTGCCAGAAGGCGCACACACACACACACACACACACACACACACACACACCACACACACCACACACACACACACACACACACACACCACACACACACACAAACAAACAGCAATCCCTGATGAGAAATTGAGAGCTGTGCAGCATTTTCATCGTTTCACTGGTTCCATAATGGTGCCATTTCATGTGATTGTCTCGTGAAATTGTGGTTCATGTAGTGCTGACTTAGCAGAGGCGTGCACCCCCTCCTGCTGCCAGGTTATTGACAGGGAGTAAAAGCATATCCTGTGATCATATTACTCCAGTTTTAACTCGGCTGTGTCAGCAGAGGGTTTATTTGAAAATTGACTGTAAACTGAAACATTTTCTTTTGTGGTCTTTTGCAGAGATTTCTATCTTAAAGGTGCCCCATTATGCTCTTTGGGGTACGCCAAACAAAACATCTTCCTCTTCTAATTTTGACTCTTTATTCCTTTCACTAATACTCCTTTCTCTAAGAAAGTGCTAACAGCATGAACAACAAATATTCTTTAAGAGTATGATTCTGAATATTATTCTTTAAAGAAAGAAAGGCCTTAAAGACATTCAGTCAACATGAATTGTCTTCCTGTAAAATCGCAAATTGTATGAGGACGATGCAAAACAATAATTTATTCTCAAACTCCTTCTTTATTTAAGTCAGTGAACAATTTCAATCTGACAGTTGGCGTAATAAATGATCACATAATATATATTATAAGATATAACCTTGTGTAAAATAACACACGTGACTAAAATGTGATAAGATGGGGGAATGGCTAATATGGTTATAGCTAGCTCTGGTGTTAGCAAGGTCAGCATGTAGATTTACTACTGCTGCAGAGAGAGATGCAGGACCCCCAGTGTGGAGTCATTGACACCATCAAGGCTGACACTGGACTTCTTATTTTACCCAGAGAGAATATCCACTCTTTCTAAAAAGTGTAAAGACCTTTACAAGTTGGACCGATGAGACTGCAAAGAATGCAACGATGCTCATTAAACACTGAATAGACAAACACAGAAATAATTCTGGACCCTTTTTTTATTTGCATACAGAAGCAAATGTTCTCTTACACTTTATCTCTCTTTTTCTTTCCCTTGGTTTTATTAATATATGTAAATAGGAGAATTCCACACAATAGCCTGTGTTTTAGCCAATAAACTATAAGGATTGTAAAGCGGGCATATGTAAATTCTGTGAGAAGAAGTTACACATTCTTCCTCTTACAAATGACAAGTTGAATTTGAATAAAATATTAAGGGCTTTTACTTTTATCCCCAAAACCGAGAGCATTGGCTGCTGTTATCCCTGGTAATCTATGTACAATGACGCAGCTGAAATTGAATTTAGACGACAAAATGAGATCCGACTCAGGGCTTTCCTGATTGATGATTTTAATCATCGAGGGAGCATCCTTACTTTGGAAACCCATAACAATTATGGATTTAGATGAAATGCTAAACTGTTATTTAGCATAAAACATTATACCATGACTGTCAATTGGAGCTGCAGTGAGCATTAATGCAAGGTCCCAGAGCTGAGCAACACGTGAGTGAATGTGTTGACCCAGAAGAATATTTGTTGCCTTCCATAAGCTAGCAGTTTAGTCCAGTTTTGGTTGACTTAAAGTCTGGGCATTTATATCTTATCTTAGTCAAATACAACTTCACAGTAACTATTTTAGTCCAGGTTTATTTTAGTATAGGATTACAACATTTTAGGTGGATATTTTGTCTTTCTTAAGATATCAGAATATATTGAACATTTCAGTAAAGGCAAAATATATGTTACTTTCTCCAGAGCCTGGTTGTTCTTATTATTACCTTTATCTTCAGTAAGTTAGTCACAGTCACCCTAAGACATTGTGTTCTGACAGTGTAGTATAACAAATGATGTATTCCTTCACCAACAAAAAACTGTTAATATTTCTTCCTTTTTTTTTTTGGTTCAAGAAAAAACAAAACATATATTTTCTTTTTATTCAATTGTAGTCTTCATTAATATTAAGTTAGGGTTAGGGTTCATTTACACTGGTGCCGTCTCGTTATCGTCTCGTCATGACCTCGAAATGGAAAAATAAATAAAAATATCAACATTTGTAATCATAGTTTTCGTTAAGGAAATGAACACAGCAATAATCTTTCTAAACTAAAACGTGTTATGAAAATGTGTCATTAAATGGATTTAAACAAGTCACCCATTTTTTGAAAGGATTAGAACTAAATTGTTGTAGATACTGAAAAGCTGTTTATTTGCTCACACTTAAACAACATAAAGTTAGGAACTCTGTCTTAAAGAGGACATATTGTGCTAATTTTCAGGTTCATATTTGTGTTTTTTGGCTGCTAATTATGGTATGAGAAGGGCAGAGTGTGTCCCTGCCTTTTCTCTGCAGTGTAAATGTAAATGTTCTATCATTGTTTTCTAATGGCTACAATCATTCCATAAACATCATAGTGTATGTTTAGTGTTCTAACGTTTGACGTTTGATGCCAACAGATTAAAAAGTGCTGTTGTAAAAAAGGTCCTGCAGAAGTTTAAATATGCCCTTGATAATTAAAGAACTTTTTGGTTTGACATGGTGCCATATTGTAACATGATGGCAGCTCTTGGAAACTGACTGAGAAAACGTGTTATGCTGTAGCATGAAAACCTACAATTACAACTCCATGAGGCAGATCTCAGTGCTTAGTGCTTTGAGCATCTCAGACTGTCAATCAAGAAGACTTATTTATTTGTTGTTGCTGACCTGAAAGAGCGGTTCAGCTGACAAAGATGTATCCGACGCTTATAAGGGTTATCTCTTAAAAGCTTTTAATAACAGAAAAGATAAAAGGTGTGGTAAATGGTGAGAGGACTATAACTACGACACCTGAAAGCACAGATATCTGGAAGTGAAAGAAGCAAAAAGGGTGCACTTTTACGTTTTGTATCATCAAACTTGCTTTGATTACTTAAAAGCATAATGTGTTCTGTTTGAAAGCTCAAGCCCACTTTCACATAATGCATGTGAGTGGATTGAAAGTGGTGTTTTCCTAGTGCTTCAGAGGTAGTTTAGAATAATAATGGATTTCCTTTCGCCAAAAACATTTCCTTAAAGTCATTTGAGCTTCACTTTTGACTTGTTTTTCACTCACATAGTCACTCGAGCCTGTCTAAACAGTGCCTGAGGTGCATGTCCCTGAAAGACCTCCAACCATAACATGACATATTACAGCAGTGATACTGAAATAAATCTCAGCGAGACAATCTCTCCAGACCACCTTTAAGGCTTCTACACACTCTGACCTCTATGATGGGACAGGCAAACACAATAGGTCAATCAATAGCCATGAATGTTATTTATAAACTGTAGAGCTCTTTATGGCCTATGACATGCCCCTCATCAGTATACCTTCAATCATCAGGTCCTTTTTTTATTTTTTATATCTTTAAAGAGGACCTATTATTTCCCTTTCCTGTAGTGTGTTATATAGGTTGTTTTGCATGTGAATGGTCTGCAAAGGATACAATCCCACAGTTCCTTCCTTGTGTTTGTGTCCTTACATTTGTAGAAATAATTATCAAAGTGACTGTTTTTGAATACTGAAGAGGTTTTTGTGAAGGTTTTAATAACCATTTGTTACATAAAGCACTGCCTGCCCTATAGTATGGTTTGCTTTGCTAAGAGCCTTTTACGCTTGCTACAGTCTTACAACCACGGCAAATAAGACATTTCATTTTTCTAAATGTAATAAAGTGTAATTGAATTATTGGGAAATTAACTTAGGAATGTAAGGATTAATGGTACACATTATTACATTGACATGAGGTAATCAGGATGGCTCTGTGGTCACATCACAACAATGTTATCATGAATATAAATGTGGGCATATTCAGGGTATTTTCTATACTAAGAATAAGAAGGTATAAACAAATAAAAAATGAATGGCATAATCAGATCAGGTTATTGAGTAAATAGGAACTTAACACCACTAACTCTGAAGTGTTTTTTCTTTTTGATACAGTGCTTGCTGATTTTCCAGAAATAACAACTTGCAGTCATCTTTCAAAGAGTCAATGCACAAAAGCTATCAGTTAGTCTGATTATGATAGGATGAAAAACTCTAAGAATGAAAGGAACCGATTCACAATGAGTAGAAAAGACAGTTCAAATAAATCAAATAGATACTTTGGTTTTGCCTGCCAGGATTTAAAAAAAGGAACAGCACCATGACAGCAAAACAAATTGACAAGAATAAGAAAATAGTCCCTAAAGCTAAGGGAGCAGCTGCACCGGGTCATTAAAACATGACACCATTCCTGTGATGAACTCGCCCAAAGGATTCATCTATCAAAGAGTCAAGGCAGACTCAGTCAAAGTTACCCTGTGCCGTACCATCAAAACAGTAAAAAAATGTATTCACAGTTAATTCGCCTGTTGGTTTGAACACTGAGGTTTGGAAGTCTTTCGTTTGGCATTTGGGCAGATGGCGTCTCTTTTTTGGAACCAGAAGTGAGAGGACAAATGTTTTCTTATAGGAGACCAATATGTTACAATACACTTTAATGAGCTTAAAACGAACTATGAAACCGTTAAGTGTAGTAAAATAAACACATATTTCCCCTTAATTAACACCATAGTAGCAAGCGATTCATGACTAAAATCATTAGAAATATTTGTATTGAGTTCATAAATTAAGTGTCAAGTAGGGTCATTTTGTCATAGACTTCTAAATCAGATCTGTTTGGCAACCTGAAGAGTCGTCCCCTGCTGGATATTAGAAATAATTTCGGTTTAAGAAGGATCACATTGTAAAAATGTTTATATTAAAAATATTAGGGCAGTAAACACTACTGTATCAGCAATGTAAAATCAGTTATATAATGGTATCTTCACTTGCCAATTGCTAATGTTCATGAATATTTAAAGCCATCTTCTATTCAGTTATATGCAGAGGTTGTTTTAGGTCTCCCTAGCAGAATTCTCCAGGCTGATCAGATTCTGTGAAAGCAGAGCACCCAATTGAACTGTGTAACCATTTGCAATAACTTTTCAATTCATTAACAACAGTGTCTGACTGCATTAGCTCAAGTTTAGACTGTGTTTATTTTCTCCCACTCACACAGCAAGGCTCTATCCGCATTTGAGGTCAATGTCTGACTGAAGCCCTGGCCATATTTCGAGGAATCATACCGGCTTTTGAAGTGAGTGTTGATATACAAAATTGGGATGTTTTTGCTCCTCTTGTGCCCGCAGGCTGCACCTCTGGGGTTTATCCCTCTGGCAGGTGTGACCGGCATGTCTAGACACTTCTCACTCCAGGGAGCGAGATGCACTTTAACGGTGAGAGGACAGGGTCAACATCATGTTTAACTTTTATTTCTTTTGTATTATATGTCACACACTCGGGATTATCTCTTTCAGCTCTCTGTGGAGTGGGTTGACTAACCCTGTTGAAAAATCAATGAACCAACAAAGAAATCCAATAGAGTGGAAACTGATACGCTTCATGTCCTTGTGTGTCCAAAGTGATACACTGCCGAGAGCCATGTGAGGTTGTCATGATAGGAAGGGTTTTAATAGCCTTTGAAATTAACAAAATAGGAGAGACGCAAAGAGTTTTCTTAAAAACAAATGAACTATAAATCACACTTGAAGCTGCACTAACTAACCTTTGCAAAATAGATCATGTTTACGTTTAGAGCTGCACTGATATGTGGATTTATTTCCAACACTTTGTGGTCCAAGAACATTGCATTAAATGCTGTTTACAGCATTTCAAATCTTCGGTTTAGGACTAACAAAGCACTACATTTAAGATGATATAACCTTGGACTTTAAGAAATTGTGATGGACATGTTTCACAATTGGGTACAACTTTACAATAAGACAACCCTTATAAAGGATTCATAAAGGGTTTATAATTAGGTTATTAATTTGGTTGTAATCACTTTATTAATCATTAAGAACCATTTATAAACCAGTTCTAACATAGTTTTCATACATCAACACAGGCTCACTATTTGGCAAGATGACTAAGCCTTATATTGGCTACCTAGATTACTTCGTCTTCTTCATCAGCCAGCATCCTTGGTATCTGTTGTTCACTGAGTTGATTCCCCCCCCCTTCCATCTTGATGTTTCTTGGCATCTCTTTATGACCATTTATTTATGAGTTACTAACATTTATAATTTGTTTAAGTTATATTAAGCTTTAAAGTTATGCATGAATTAGGGCGTGGTCACATTGAGTGACAGGTCTGTCCAGTGACTGCTGTTGTTAGCTTCCTGTCTCTCTGCTAGCAGCTCTGTGATGCTACAGGGGCTCTGCCTGCTCAGCTCATCCGGGGAACATAACTTGAACTCGGCCATGTTTGTTGTGCTGGTGCCTTGTGGACTATTCTTCATGCTTATATTGGAACTATTGTGACTCGCTCTGCGTTTAAAACAGACGGTGCATGAATGCGGTTTTACGGTAAGTGAATCTTGAGTACTTTATTTATGTGTTGCTTATGTTTTTAGTCAGCTAACGTTAATGAATGTTAAAGGTCCCCTATTATACTGTTTTTCATCAATATATTATAGGTCTCAGATACAAAACATGTCTCTGAAGTGTTTGGCTCGAAATACCAAACAGATTGTGCATTGTAGCATCCCAGAATCCCCTCTGTTTCAGCCCTGTTTCAAAAGTGCTGATTCTCTGTCTGTTACTTTAGATGAAAATAAGGAGCCCCTCCCCACGCCCCTCTGAGAGATATTTGGTTAAAAAGAACACAATGGTGCTCTAGGAGGAGATTCAGGTGATAAGGTGGGGGGGGGGGGTTACCTTGGTTGGTTATTGGCTAATGGTTACACAAGCCAAAAAATCGTTATGACATCATAAAATGGCCAAAATCTGATCAGCTCATTTTCAGACAAGTTTTTATTTAACACTAGAACCGCCAACGGGTCAATTTTACCCGCAGCTGTTTTTTGATTGTATGTCAATTTTTTTCAATAAAATATTAAAGTCTCCCAGTCCGAGACTTTTCCTGAAAGTGTGTTATAGCACCCTCTGTTGTTAAAAATGGTCAATATGAGAAAATGGAGGAAAACAAAAACCACTATCTGCTGTGATATCTACAAAGATGCTTTAACTGCCTATAACAGAACCATCCGACTAGCAAGGAAAGATTATTTTTCCAATATTATCACAGAAAATGCCGTAAATTCCAGAGTCCTATTCTCCACTATCGATCAGCTGCTAAACACTGTCTCTGCCCCCCCACCCTCCTCAACAGCTAAATGTGAGGAATTTGCTCTTTTTCTGAGAACAAGATAACTTCAATCAGAGCTAGTATCATTACTAGTGGAGGTGGAGATGAAACCGATCTCAGTAGAGTATGTAATGTAACCATGAGTAACTTTACATGCATCACACTAAGCGAACTGTGTAAAACTGTCTCAGAAGCAAACTCCACAACCTCAGACATTGATCCTATCCCCACAAAATTCTTTAAGCGAGTGTTTGATAGCGTCTCCAGTCCGGTCCTGGACATTATAAACACATTCCTTAAAACTGGCGTCTTCCCTGATGCCTTTAAAACAGCTGTTGTAAAGCCTCTATTAAAGAAACCTAAATTGGATAACAACACAGTAGCAAACCACAGACCAATATCAAATCTACCATTTATCAGTAAAATATTGGAAAGAATTGTCTCAGTCCAAATACATTCCTATCTTAAAGAAAACAACATCTTAGAAGTATTTCAGTCAGGTTTCAGAAGATACCACAGTACGGAAACTGCACTCACAAAGGTAATTAGTAATCTCAGACTCAACTCTGATGCAAATACAATCTCCATCCTTATCCTATTAGATCTCAGTGCAGCTTTTGATACTATTGATCACAACATCCTAATAAATCGACTTGAAAAACGTATTGGTTTCTCTGGATGCGTGTTGAACAGGATCAAAACATATATCAGAGGAAGGATGTTCTATATTAGTCTAGGAGGCCATACATCAGAGAAACATGAAAGCCGCTACGGGGTTGCACAAGGGAGCTGTTTAGGTCCATTACTCTTTTCTCTCTATATGTTACCGCTCGGCAACATCATCAGAGAGTATGGTATAGATTTCCACAGCTATGCGGATGATACACAATTGTACATATCCGCTGAACCAAATGATGCAACAGCCATAAACTCCATTACCAACTGCCTGACAGCAATAAACAAATGGATGAACGATAACTTTCTTAAATTGAATGAGGACAAAACTGAAGTCCTACTTGTTGGCCCCAAATCAAAAGAGAGATGCTAACAAATAATCTAAGCTTAACCACTTGGATTAAACCGGAAGTGACAAGTCTCGGTGTCATCCTGGACTCAGATTTGAACTTCAACACCCATTTAAAAAAGTGACCAAAATAGCTTTCTTTCATCTCAGAAACATAGCGAAGGTATGACCATTCATAAATCAAAATGATGCAGAGAAGCTAATTCATGCTTTTATATCTAGCCGACTAGACTACTGCAATGCACTATTCACTGGTCTCCCCAAGAAAACTATTGAAAGACTCCAGCTCATTCAAAACTCTGCAGCTAATCTACTAACTAAAACCAAAAGGAGGGAACACATTAGTCCTGTCTTAGCTACTCTACACTGGCTTCCTGTAACTTTTAGAATTTATTTTAAGGTGCTTCTCCTCACATACAAAGCTCTAAATGGACAAGGACCCAGCTACATTGCTGACTCTCTAATAAACTACACACCCGCCAGAACACTGCGATCATCAGATGCAGGTCTATTAGAGGTCACCAGAAAGAGTCATAAGAAGATCGGTGATGCAGCCTTTGTAAACTACGCCCCAAAACTGTGGAACACATTACCCAACAATATTAGGGAAGCCAATACGTTAGGTTTTAAAGGAGAGGTGTCATGCTTTTCCGGTTATTACCCGTCCCCTTGTGTGTTATGAAGGTTTTTATGCATGTAAACGGTGTGCAGAGTCAAAACCCTCAAAATACACCCTGTAGCGAGTAAAACTCTAACACAGAAAATACCTCCCCAAAACGCCTCGTTGGAGATACGTCACTGTCCATTTGATTCTTCCGGGTACCGCATGATGTCATGCGGTACCCGGAACAAAATGGACCAATCCGAAAGAGCTATGGCCACACCCAGCGGCGCTGGCCGCACCCTCTGCCAGCCTAACATTTACTGTTGGAAGCTCTGGTTCAGTTCACAATCGATCCAGTCATGCCAATGCCAAGGACCTGTTTCCTGAAATGTGAGGAGAAATCTGAGCTGTTTGTCCTACCGACGGAAGAACCACGACGAAGTCAGTGGTTGAAATGTCTGTTTAACACTGTTCCGTCAGAGGTTCGAAGAATGTTACTGTGTGCGCGGCATTTCACAGACGAAAGCTTCCAAAACATTGCCCAGTTTGAGGCCGGATATGCACAGCATTTGAAACTGAAGGACGATGCTATTCCTAGTTTGTTTGGACCGTTTGGAGCAGGGGAAGATTCGGGTACACAACCTGTAAGTTTGCATTGTTATTTGTGTATTTATCAAACAAGGTATCTACCACGACTGTTTAAATGTGTAAACGTGTGTCGGACTGCTAGCGTTTCCATATATCAACTCTAATATCAGCAGATGGCCTTACATACATGTATCTCATAGCAGGAGAATGTCTGCATTCACACACGAAATACTCATAGACAGTATACTCCGGGTGATTTACCGTACGGTCAGTCGCGAAACGTAATTACATTATAGCTGGCGTTCCGAGCGTGTATGCTACCGAGCTAAACAACGGAGCTAGACATGAGTTTGCTCGGGAAAACATTGTTGTTATGCCAGCTACAATGAATGTAGCAGACTACCCGTATAAGATTGCAATTATAAACATGTTCTTGATAGCCTAATATGAACCACTATCTGTTGTTCATAGTATAGTAGCCTATAGCATATTACACTGAACAACTAGCAAATGTAGGTTAGCATTGTAATCCAGCTGGCAAGCTGACGAACATAAAACGACTAAGTTTCAATAATATTTTGTGATTGGCACTTCATTTCGTTAGGAATGTCTCCCAAACAAGGTATCTACCACGACTGTTTAAATGTGTAAACGTGTGTCGGACTGCTAAGCCATTGACACAGTGCTAACTAAGTTGCTAGCATTTCCATATATCAACTCTAATATCAGCAGATGGCCTTACATACATGTGTCTCATAGCAGGAGAATGTCTGCATTCACACACAAAATACTCATAGACAGTATACTCCGGGTGATTTACCGTACGGTCAGTACATTATAGTTGGCGTTCCTGGCGTGTATGCTACCAAGCTACCGTTCATAGCGTGTATGCTACATAGCTAAACAACTGGGCTACCTAGAGCTAGACATGCTAGGAAAACATTGTTTTCATGCCAGCTACAATGAATGACCGAATGTAGCAGACTACCCGTATAAGATTGCAATTGTAAACATGTTCTTGCTAGCCTAGACCAGCGCCATATAGAGAGATCTATCTATATGGCGCTGGCCTAGACTAGCTGTTGTTCATAGTAGATTGGCATATTACACTGAACAACTAGCAAACGTAGGTTAGCATATTAGCTGGCAAGCTAACTGTGTTGATTAGTATAGATTAGATAGATACACACTCCTACTACAACTACTACTAACGAATCTAAACAACTAAGTTTCTCTAATATTTTGTGATTTGCATTTGATTTCGTCCAGCCAGATCAGGAAACTCCTGGCGTATCTGGCGGACAACACACACGGGATGACCCACTCTGATGCCTCGTCCTAAAAAGCCCCGGCAGCCGCTTACAAAGCTGCGATAGGCAAGATGCCGAAAACGCCTATAAGGGGAGGAATGGATGATATACAGTGTTATATGTATATTTACGCATGTTCATTTTGTACATTTCTAAAAATAAAGTTTGATGGAAATACTTAGTAGGCCTATCCTTTCTTCCCTGAATTATTTGCTCCTATAACATATCATTCATATATAGCAAACCATGATTTGATTTCTCATCAAACAGTAGTAGTTTATTACAGGTAAAAATAACTTACTCTTCTATAACAACAGTTGCAGGTACAGTTCGGTTAGTTAGCGTATAAAATATACGGCTGGACCGAGGCCATTATAAGACTGTTGTTCTGCTGAGAGCGAGACGAAAAAAGCACTGTTAGACATGGGCGGAGCCTCTCTGGTGGTTGACTAATCAGAACAGAGTGGCCGAGCTGACCATCGGAGCACACTAGGCTCACAGGGAGGGGGGGGCAAGAGCTCCAACGAGCCGTTTAGTGAGAGAGTGAATACTGCTGAATACATACTTTACAGAGATGCTGTATGCGAAACCAATGTGAGTTTGGAAAATTGCACAGTATAAATCTATTTTAGTTTACCTCAACAATGGAATTATGATCAGTGGAAATGGCCATGACACCTCTCCTTTAAGCTGCCTCTTAAAATTGTCTATCTCTTTACCAAAGCATTTTACTGACTTTACACTATTATACTGCACTATTTCTCTGTGATTGACATCGCACTATTTCTCTATGTTTTATTCCCCATGTTTTTATGTTTCATTATTTATCCCACTTTATGCTTTGCTCTTGCTGCTTGTTTTACACTGATTTTATGTCTTATTTCTTACTGATGTAAAGCACTTAGAACTGCAATCCCCTGTATGAAAGGTGCTATACAATAAAGTTATTATTATTATTATTATCATTAATAATATGAAGTCAGATTGATAAAATTGCCATTTAGACCTATCGACGAGAGTAACACCTACGTCACTTCCGGGCGAAAATTACGGCCCGCCACTTTGGGGGGAAAACAACGCTGTCATTTGAATGGCGGTCATACAAATTCAGAAGTTTATGCCAATCCGATTAGACATTTTTGAAAACCGTGGATTTTTGGATCTTCAAGAGCTCGATTACGATGGCCAGTCAGGCAAACAATTACATTCAATCATTTGAAATCGACAATCGGGCTCGATATATGGTTAAATTAAAATCATAGGCGAGGCTGTAATTTCTCCAGCTGTTACTCTCATGAGCGAGGCGGAAAATAAAGTTTTTTATGCCAATCCGATTAGACATTTTTGTGTCATTTATTGCACCTCAAACATTAAACAAATCCAGAGTTCAGTGTTTCTGTACTTCCTCTAAGAACAAAGGACAGTAAAAGAAGAGCTCTCTGGCTTCAGGCTCGATCACCATTCAAATGACAGCGTTGTTTCCCCCAAAAGTGGGCGGGGCCATAAAGTGACGTAGATGTTACTCTCATCTATGAAAAATCGATAGCCGTACTGCTATATTTAACCAGATATCGAGCCCGATCGTCGATTTCCAATGGCTTATGTAATTGTTTGCCTGTCTGGCCATCGTAATCGGGCTCTTAGAAGATCCAAAAATCCACGGTTTTTCTTAAATTTCTGATCGGATTGGCAAAAACTTCAGAATTTGAATTGACCGCCATTCAAATGACAGCGTTGTTTTCCCCCCAAAGTGGGCGGAGCCGTATTCATGTATATCCGCCAGCGGGTAATATTTACCTCATAGAAAATGCAAGCGTAAACATACGTTTGCTATAAGCAACGCCTTTTGTCTACTTGCGGTTCCTTATAGATTGAGAGAGAGAGAGAAGAAGAGAGAGAGAGAGAGAGAGAGAGAGAGAGAGAGAGGAGAGAGAGAGAGAGAAGAGCGAGATCTAGATGAGCTATCTAGTCGTACAGCTATACTCGCTATACTAGCGCTCCGCTCCTCTCGCTATCGCTCTCGTCCTCGATCGCTCTCTCTCTCTCAGGCTCGCTCCGTACTCTCGCTAGCTCGCTAGATATAGCTAGTAGATCCTTATCCTCTCATATCTTTGATTCAGTAATTAAAAAGAAACACAAAAAACTTTAACAGACAAGGAAACGTTTTTTTTTAAAACAGAATATTTACTGTAACGTTCAGAAATTGCATGTTTTTCCTAGTGCTACTGAACTTGGAGCAGGAGGCTCGACCAGAGAAGGCTCCCCGTCAGACAACATTTCTAACACAGCATTTTCTGTATTTGCAGTTGCATCAGTATTACCTGGAGTTTCTTTCGGCTCCTTGTCCGGCGACAACCGCTTTCTTTTCGCACTATTAAGCTACGCTAACATTTTTGAAATGGTAGCTAACGTACGTTATGTCTTTTCTGCTTTCCTTTCTCTCCCGTGCCTGCTCTAGTCTATCGCAGTCTACAGAGCCACCTACTGGGTGGGAGTTGCAACTAAGCATTAACACAACAAATATGCGCAGCGTACCTAGATCAAGCCCCCAGGAAGTGCGCTGGACTCTGAGGAAAATATTCGTTGTGGCCAAACGGTGGGTACTATACACTTCCGTATGGGTTGCTGGGCCCGGAAACACGTTTTCCCATTGACTTACATTGGGAAAGAGTGGTCTGTAAATCGTTGGATAATTTTTTTTAAACCTCTTAAGCCCTGACCTGTTTTTCAGGTCTCAGGCTCGAAAATGACATTCCCAGAACAAATGACCATATCTTCCCTTCTAAAAGGGTTAAATTAATAATCTTTATTCTCAAAGTAATGATAAACCTGTGAGTTGGATGTAGAAAAGTCAGAATCAATATAGATGTTTTTTATTTTAAGAAAATTCAGATTTTACATAGTAAAAAACTGTAAATTATAGTGTCCGTCCAAAAATTATTTTTACTTATAGTGAAAACTACCCTTGGATGATGGGTTAGTAGACTAAAAGCTTTAGGAATCCAAAGTACAACATATAATAAGTACCCTGTATCAAGATTGATGCAAAAACAAGTGAAATTTGACCTTTTTAGAGAGATTTAGCCAAAACACCCCCACTTCTGGGGTCATTTGGGTGGATTGACCTATCTCTGCTGGCCCCCCTTGGTCGATTTTGATGAATGAAATCTCTTTATAACCGCTAGAAGCCAATGGAATCGAGAGAAAGTTATATACACACAACCAAAACGTTAACAAATAAGGAGTGAGAGTGACGCGTTACCAAAACCGGAAGCTGCATACACTCTGGTGGCTACCATTAGCAGCTAACTTTCCGCTCCGATTTTTACATAAAAAATGGAATTATGGATTATAAATAATTTTTTAAAAGGTACAGGTACATTATCACCTATGGATCAACAGTGTGTAGATATTTTTTTTTTCGTTTTAATGCCATTGAACACGTCTTTTGACCTAATTGACAGCTACGGTGAGACGATCTGCCGTAAAAGCTCCGTAAAGGTACGTGTTGTGATGTCTGTGTTTGCTTCCCCTGTCGCAAGTTCGGATCGCTCAGTGATGATACTATACCTAAATAATCAGTGGAGTCTCAGCTTTAATAGGCTATATTGTATGTGCAGCTAACGATAAGTAATAAGGGTATCTTTATCTTCAATTGTGTGCCGCAGTGCGTTAGAATTTTTTCGCTCAGGGTCATTTAGACCCTTCTTATGAGACTTGTGTTTGTTTTGGTAAAAATGGTTCATATCTTCAGTTACCTGAGATTCTTTCCCGTTAATCGGTGCTACAACATTAATAGTTTCATAAATGTTAAGAAGCCCTGAGACATTATCTCGAAAACAAAAAGGTGGGAGGGGTCCAATGGGGGGGACCCGCCGTGCTTAAGAGGTTAAACTAAATAAACTACCCAGTATAAACATTTGTGTAGCCCTTAAAAACATTCGGTCCTCAAGTTGTAAAATGGGCTAATAACGTCATTCTGAGAGTTATTTTCCTTGCATTATGGACGCGCATCTGAGAGTGGGAGCTCGGGGGGCGGGGCTTAAGGGGCGCAATGCTCTGTGAGCGCACATACGGGTACTTCTGCTCTGAAAGCCAGGCATGATGGGTAATCTGTGACGTTCCGCTCTCTCAAAAGTTAGGAGGCCATTTTGTCCTCATGCCCAATGAGCAGCTCTCATAGGAAAGAACGAGACCCTTCTGTCTTCCCACGCTGTATCCAGTTCTTATTATACATACATGGACCTAGATGCATCATGAGGTGCCGGTACAACAGTAAGAAGTAACGGTACACAGATGGGTAAAAATCAGAAGTCCCGGTACTGCGTACCAGTGAGTACCCGGCCCAATTCAAGCACTGGGGGATAATACTGTAGAACAAACGGCTTCTGTTTGAGGTTGGTATAATAAGGTCATCCTTGTAAGTTAGAGAGATATGTTATTAGGTAGGTAACTTTATGCATTGATAAGGTTAATAGAAATGTGCTATGATCGATTATGTAGCCCAAGCTAACGTCAAAGTAGTGTGTGAAGAGCGGCCTAGTGTATGTGAATTAACCTCACAATAAGATGTGTGTATATTACAAATATTAATGTCATATATCAAGATGATTACTTAGATATTACAATGTGGTTGTGTTGAGCTGGAGTTCATTATTGAGCTTACACGTTAACGTCACAGTCATGTCTGAAGAACAAACCCAAACCTTGTTCTTTTTATTAATTGTATTACCAAATTGGGTATCAAATAAATAGTAAGCATTGGTACTGTAACACCAATGCTGATAAAGTAAACTATTTTATTTGAGTATTTGTGTCTGGGAGAAGGTACTGTACCCACTATGTTCAGCAGTTATAGACTGGGCTTTCTTTACAAGAGAATACAAAATAAATTTAAAAAATCAATGGACCATTACTGTATAATTATCCTTAAATGTATGTTATACAATGCACATAATAAACAAGTATGGCATTTGGAAACATGATGTGCAACAATTTTTACTGTAATTTGTGTGCATTTTGTTGTTAACTAAGATGATGTTATGATTTATTTTTCGTTAGTATGCACGTGGACGCTTTGGACATAGCTGGAGAAGGAAGAAATGGGTCTTCGGAATGATGGGAGTTAAAGACAAAAGGCGGAGACTAGTGTTGAAACTAGTGGAGAAACGATCAAGATGCCACCTTGTCCCTCTGATTAGACGGCATGTTAAGTCAGGAAGTAGCATTATTAGTGATGAGTGGAGGGCATACAGGAGAGTGCTGAGTAAATGGGCTACAACCAATACACCATAAACCGCAGCAGGTGGTTTGTGAACCCCCAGACTGGCAGTCATATCCAACATAATGAAAGAGCTAGGTCGACCGTCAAAGGACATGTCCGTAGACTGAGAGGAAACCGTACAGAGAGTTTGTTGGAGGAAACACCTCAAGGTTCTTGAATGCTCATCTTGGCTTGGCTCTGCTCACCCTGATGGACTGCTTGGACGCTTGTTCAAGGATATAGACAAAGCCTTTCCAGTCTGAGTACCATTATGTCTTACCAAGTCTTTCATTTATGTCTGATAAAAGCTTTTATGTTTAAATATGTGTCATACTAAACAGTCATTATTTGAGTCCTGATTTTCTTCATGTGTGAATAAAATGTTTGCTTGGTTCTGTTGCATCTTTACTTTGCACTTCATGTGAAAAATGTGTATTACTGTAGGTCAGCGTGAATGTTATAACTCTTTCATAAATGGACATGTGTATTAAACGATTTACAAACTATTCGTAAACCCTTTATAAGGGTAGTCTTATTGTAAGGTGGTACCCACGAGGGTATGTGAAAAACTGATTATTAAGAAAATAATCTGCCAATTAATCAATAATGAGAATCATATTTTGTTGCTGCCTTAATATGTGAAGGGTGTGCCAGTGACAGTGTTTGTAGTAAGTAGTTCAAGGGTCATGAAAATATGTTTATTATTACATTGAGTAAAGAAAGACATTTTAACTAAAGAGTCCTATTACACTTCTTGATGTTTTCTCTTTCCTGTAGTGTGTTATATAGGTTTCTGTGCATGTCAATGGTCTGCAAAGACTCAAATCCAAAAGTTCCTCCAGAGGGTTTCTCTCACACTCTTTTGCTTCTATTGTGCTAGCGCGCCAACACATTATACGTGATAGGCTAAGGGGCGGGACATCTCTAAGCGGTTGACCAATCACAACAGAGCCTGCCAGCTAACCAATCAGAGCAGACTGGGCTCTGGTTTCAGACAGAGGGTGGAAAGAGGTGCTGCAGCACAGGCAGTATGAGAAAAATGAAGAGCTTTTTGAACATGAAGCATGGAAACATGTCACAGTAGAGACACTAAGTACAATTATGAAACCTTAATTAGCATAGGGCCCCTTTAAGGTCCACAAATGCACAGTCTCATCCCACAGTCTTCCTCTAGTGGACTTTAGTTGCTCAGTTGTGATAGAAGTTTAAAGATTGTTTTTAAAAAACTCCACTATAAAGTCCATATGATAGACACATTTCTCTTCCCTGGGACATTCACTGGAGTTGACACCTGTCAGTTTGCCAAAAGATGTCGAGCTGAATCATGAGTTGCCACTCACCGGCCTCTCAAAATGTATTCTCAGAAAAAATGTCTTCACCAACGCAAGATATATTCTCTCCTTCTGCTACATGTCATGACAGGCTGTGTGTGCGGACCATTTTAAGCTCAGGGTTCTAGTGACACGGGTGTCCGGATAAACTAGGGGCTGTGGCGGACCTGCATATCAGATCTGCGGACAATAAATCCATATGAAGCATGGCACCGCAATTCATTTGATCTCTTCTCAAAGCCTCGAGCATATTAAGTGGCCGAGCAGCAGTGGACACTATCCTAGGTCATTCTAAGAGGGAAGGGCACATTAAGGTAGAACAAAATGTCATGGGGAGTTTTTTTGTTGTTGTATATTCTCAATGTTGAGTACCATAAACATGCTGAAGCAAAGCCTTCAACACAGCAGGAAATGTGTGTTGACCTTCCTCTGCTACTTCGCCGCTACTTTTGTTCTCGATCCATTTCCTCTCCTTGACAGCATTGTCGTCATGTTTTCTGTTTCTGACAATATGGCAGTGGTTGCAGCACTTGCATACAAACATATTTTGTACATGGCGTCCTTGTGGGTGATTTGAATGCACGACGGCGGTACCTGGTGACACTTTATCCTTGAGTTGGGAACCTTCAGGGCCGGCATAATGTGGACACAAACAAAGCACCGAGGGCTCCGTAATCTTTCTGCAAGGCGGGATAAACAATTCAAAGTGCACTGATGTCCAGGCCTGATACTAAAAACAGTGAAGTCAGGATGAGGAAGTACACAATATTTATATAATTATATGGAGATATTAAACAAAATTAAGCCAGTCTCCACCGAACAATATCATTCAAGTGCTCCTATTATAATTCCATCTCAAGAGTTGGGAAGTCTTTCTTCTGGTGTAAGTATGTTCCTGAGATCTAAGCCGTAATATGTAAGCAACATAAACATTTTTTTAAATGTTATTGCTAAGAACGTTAATATCTTTTTCTGAGTTGACCAGCACCAGAATCTGGATTAATAGGATTTCACACACGAGGAATCTGCTTTGTTGTGTAATGATCATACAGAAATATGGTTAGAGAAACTAAGAAGTAATGAGAAAATATGGAATGGACACATTAATATACAACAAAAGAAAACCAATCATTTTTGACAAATAACTGTGAAGAAATATGTAATGTAATTCTGAATATTAAAAGTGGATGATTAAAACATTAAAGTATGTAAACATGTCACAGTAGAGCCACCAAATACAGATATGAACCTGAATATGAACATTATGTCCTCTTAAAGGTGGGGTGGGTAAGTTTGAGAAACCGGCTCGAGATACACTTTTTGTTATATTCCATGGAATGCTCTTAACATCCCGATAGCAATGAATATCTTAAGTGCTTTGACAAAAAATCCATAAAAAAATGTCATCTGTGGAAGCCGTAATACTGTAAAAAGCACGACCAATCATTTTAGCCGGCCCGGCTAAAATAACTGGATGGCCTACCTGCCTGTCAGCCTTCCATCTGTGCACAAACTTATCTCGTGCCCTCATTGGTCATGTGCGCGTTCGTGTGTGTTGGAGGAGGGGCTCTATAAGGAAGTGGCAGATTTTCTCCGGTTGTGTATTTTCAAATTCTAGCGATCTCGAGCCGGTTTCTCAAACGTACCTACCCTACCTTTAAAGTCCCTTTTCTGTGCAACACTAACCTTCCTGGTCTTCATTCTGGATGGAACTTTTCTCTGATTTACACAAAACATAGATTCTCTGTGTTGCCCTTCTAACCCCATGTGTTCCTCAACATCTCCCCAGAGCGTCACTACGAGTTGAGCCAGAAATCCAACTTAATACCAAGTGCCCGGTCACACTGAGAGGATTAGATGGGGTTGGTATTCACAATAGAACCCATGTGTCTTAATTCAGCCCAATTATAGGTAGGACTGTATACGGGGAAGATGTCAGAGTAAATGTCATCGTACGGTTTTCACGGGTAATTACATTGTTTCAGTGTGACAATGGGGCTATGTAGTGGGGAGGGATTAGAACGGACCATGATGTGAAAGAGTAAGTCTCCCATCTGATAGTGTAACTTTCAGACCATGAGTTGTATTTAATTGCCGTCTTATTGCTGACATTTTGAACCCGTACTTGACTTTTTCAACGGATCCTATTGTGGACTGCCTGTGCTGTATTGTACGAGGATGGAGAAACAAACGCAGAAGCCAACAGAGACCTCTGTGTAACCTGCTGCCAGATGCAAACTGTTCTTAATACTAGAGTGGCCAATTAAAACTAGGACTTGCTGTTCTTCTCCATAGTATAACAAGTATGTAAATTTGGTAGCAGTTTATCTGTAAGATATGTAAAGTAGGGTTGTGGACTTGGAATCTTGTGTTTTCGGAACCAAAAGTCAGAAGGTGAAGATTAAAACAATCAAACTTTGAACAAGGCATTTTTAAGAGACTAAAATGTAACCGTTAGCTTTCTTTAAACTGTTAAAGTTTTAGGACAAAAAACCCATGAACAACAAGTTAATCAAACGACACTGCAGTTTGTCACTAACCGGTAACACCGCCCTCAAGCATACCTGTAATGGTAAATTGGTTCCAACATTTTCAGAATGAACAATACATCACATTTCATTTAGGTGATGCTTTTATCCAAAGTCACTTACAATAAGTGCATGCAACCATAACATAACGGAAACTCAAATCACAACAAAATGCAGATATACCCGCTTCAAAAAAGTGATTAGGGATCGCTTCACTGAGGTAAAGATTCTATTTAGAAGTGGGGTTCATTTCTATAGACTTCTATACAATCAGATCTCTTTTGCAACCGGAGGAGTCGCCCCCTGCGGGATATGAGAAATAATGTACATAAATAAGTTAAATAAGCACTTGTGCACATAAAAATAATATTTTAATTGTATTTGTCTACATGTGAATTAGACAACATTAAGTCCATGCAATACATTACGGGTGTAACTGTTGTAAGGGCTGGTGAATTAGTTTCAAATGAGGCTAAACCATTTAAGGCAAGGCAAGGCAAGTTTATTTATATAGCACCTTTCAGCACACGGCAACCCAAAGTGCTTTACAAAATGAAATAAAAGACATTTAAGAACAAATACAGTGGAAGCACATTATAAAAAGGCATTTAAAAAGCAAAGATAATAAAATCAACACAACAGGTATAAAATACATGGATAAAAAGCCATACTGCAGTTTGAATTTGAACAACTCAGCCAATGCAGCGTCAAAAAGATACGTTTTTAATCTCGATTTAAAAGTATCAACAGTTGCAGCTGACCTGCAGGATTCAGGGAGTTTGTTCCAGATGGTCGGGGCATAAAAACGAAATGCTGCTTCTCCATGTTTAGTTCTGACTCTTGTAGCAGAGAGCAGACCCGTCCCAGAAGACCTGAGACTCCTGGATGGTTCATACTTTTGCAGGAGATCGTTAATATAATTTGGTCCTTTTATATTATATGATTATATAGAGTCGTTATTCATTTGTTTTAAAGCTCAATAATACGGTGGCCCGGAAGTGCAAGACACCACAGCATTTCAGAAAACACAACAGCATTCAGAAAACACAACAGCATTTCAGAAAACACAACAGCATTTCAGAAAACGCCGCAGCATTTCACAAAACACCACAGCATTTCACAAACACAACAGCATTTCACAAACACTACAGCATTTCAGAAAACACCACAGCATTTCACAAAACACAACAGCATTTCAGAAAACGCTGTGGTGTTTTCTGAAATGCTGTAGTGTTTTCTGAAATGCTGTGGTGTTTTCTGAAATGCTGTAGTGTTTTGTGAAATGCTGTTGTGTTTTGTGAAATGCTGTGGTGTTTTGTGAAATGCTGTGGTGTCTTGCACTTCCGGGCCACCGTACAATAAATAACAAAGAAGACCTTTGAGCGGCACTTTTCTAATTTTGTCCGGAAGATTTAAACTTTAACGGACATGTTGACCGGTGAAATCTAACTGAAACTCTGCCGCACGGTCCCCTCGTTCCTTGGAAGAGGCCGGAGAGGTGGGTGTTTGTCATCTGCTGGTGGACTAACCGGAGAGAATTACAGCGCTTGCCTCGGGGAGGATTGCATTGAATTACAGCAGCAGGAGCAAACGCTTGCCTCGGGCAGGGAGAAAAAGAGCCAGAGCGTCCACAGCGGAGAATAAACAGAAGGGCAACCATGGCAACCATGCGCGGGAAGTCTTCTTCGCTGCTTTTGTGGCAGACTACAGCGCCACTTACAGGCTGGCATATGTACTACAGCGTCTCCAGTGCTTTCGAGCGGCAATGGCCGTGGCCCAACCCCCTATTCCCCTGATAGGTGGAGAGTTGCCCATATAGGCGGAGCACCCCTTTTCTGACGTCACAGAATTCAAATCTGTATCAGATCCGTTGCATTCCCGTTTTTAGAGATTTGGGTATGGAGGAAAGAGAGAGGGTTGTGTTTTCTGACACTTGGTGAGTTCACTGGAACACCGGGGACACATATTCATGTATAAAAGACGTACAAAAGTGCATTTTGCATGATAGGTCCCCTTTAAGTAGGAACCAAACCAATTTAGAACTGTTGCCGAAGCTCCCACCGAGTTTTCTAGTCGGTCTAGCAATATGTTGTGATCAACAGTATCAAATGCAGCACTAAGATCTGTAGCGATTAAAACTCTAACACAGAAAATACGTGTCTATGCTGCCCCAGAACGCCTCGTTGGAGATTTTTTTTCTTCCGGGGCCTATTGACGTCACTAAGTCTGGACCAATTGGCACACAGCTATAGAAACAATAAGCACACACCCTCTGCCAGGGTGGACTCCCCGAGCAGCTCAGGAGTCCGCCCCGCGAGGCTCCCGGAGCGGACAGTGTGAGGTGGATTTCCCGCTGTGTTTCCCTGGATGCTGGATATAGACCAAGTGCCGTGCCAGAGGGACACCGCAGCAACCAGGAAACGACACCAGTAATCCAGCTCACACTGTCCGCTCCTCGAGCCTCAAAGGGCGGAGCAGTGAGCCCTGCAACATCCCACCAACACGGCACCCAGACCCCCACGCAGCATTCTCATCTGTTTGTCATTACTGGTGTCATTTCCTGGTTGCTAACAAATGCCATTGTAACACATAAACACTGATGTTCAGCTGGTGGTTGGCTAATCAGAACAGAGTGGGCGAGCTGACCAATCAGAGCACAGTAGGCTCATAGGGAGGGGGGGGGGCAGGAGCTCCAACAAGGCGTGTAGGACAGAGAGTGAATACACATACTATACAGAGATGCTGTATGAGAAACCAATGTGATTTTGGAACATTGAACAATATACATCTATTCTAGTAGAACTCAACAATGGAATTATGATCAGTAGAAATGGCCATGTCATGGGACCTTTAAGTGATCACATTTATTTTTCAGAAATACTTCAAACTATCAATTTAGAACAAACAATCAATAGGAACATGTTTACAGAGTTTACAATCCAATTCACAATGGTAAATGGCTCATAGACTTCTATGCAATCAGATCTCTTTTGCAATAGAGGAGTCATCCCTTGCTGGATATTATAAATAATGTAAGTTTAAGCACTTGGTAAACTTGCTTATTTTTTTATCTTTTTAATATGATCTACATGTTACCAAGACAATATAAAGTCCATGCGGGTAAACACTATTGTAAAGAATGTAATGAAGAGAAAAGAGGTCAGTTAAAATCTGCAGATGACCATGGTTTGTCCCAAAAATGCTTGTTGGACTTGGAAGAGAGCAAAAGTTCAGTAACAAAACAAGTGCAGCTTCTCTCAGCCTGTGCTACACTACAGTATATAGACAGCATGAGGGTAAAGCCTGACACTCGTCATATTTTAGCATTTCCCTGCTCCTCATTATTCCCGTCAGAAAACTGCCATACCTGTGGTATATTTTTTCACTTCTGGCAGATGGCAGGAATTATAAATCTATTTCACAGATAGCATCAACCAAAACAGAAAATAGGAAAAGTCATTGGACAGCAGAAATCTACTATAATGGATTTCTGTGGAGGAAAGAATCAGCTTAAATGTCAAATTTTCCAACTTCCAGATTTGTGTGAAAACTAAGAGGCATGCTGAATGTATTCCACCGTGCTCCTTAGTGACCCCCTCACCACCTCACGGTCTGAAACAACACCCATTCAGTTTTCCTGGAAATGTCATCTTTGACAAGGAGGGTGATTCAGCTTGAGTGTGGGGCTAAATCTGTACAATGAGTCAGTGCATCATTTCCTTGTGTCTAATTTAGGAGAACAGCAATAAGACCCTCTGTGCCAAATAATAAATAATATATTTCATCTAAAATAACAGGTGTGGAGGCTATGACTCAAACATTTCTCATTCTAGTCGTCCTGTGAAAATCATTAACAAAATTATTAACATTCATGTAACTATTCATTTATGACATCCCATAATCAATCGCAAACTCAAATTATAATGCTACAATTACGACCAGTTACATTAATTAAACGGTTAATGACTTTGTTATTTTATTTTATTTTAGTAATTAGGTGTTTACAAGACATGACAGTAAAGACTTACAAATGTTCACCGAAACAATATACACACAAATGACAAAATAGTTATACAGGTGTTGAGTAGGTGTGTGTGTGTGTGTGTGTGTGTGTGTGTGTGTGTGTGTGTGTGTGTGTGTGTGTGGTGTGGTGTGTGTGTGTGTGTGTGTGTGGTAGTAGTAGTAGTAGTAGTAGTAGTAGTAGTAGTAGTAGTAGTAGTAGTAATAGTAGTAGTAGTAGTAGTAGTAGTAGTAGTAGTAGTAGTAGTAGTACAGTAGTAGTGGTCCCTGTGTGTAGGCAGTCTTGTTATATGTACTGTAAGGAAAGGAAATCCATATATTCGATCCCTCTCACACTTTTCTCATCCCATGTTTCCTCCTCTCCTCCTCCTTCTAATTTTCTTCTTTGTCCTGGGTTTCGGTGGCAACTGGTAAAAGGGCCTTTTGGCACATCACATCATGACCCAGTGGACCATACTGTAAGTTCACTCCCAACACAAGTCAGACGGAGTGAAACGAGGCTTGAAGCATTTCCAATCTACTCTACGAGTCCTTATAGCTCTATTGAATATGGATTCAATAGAGCTATGTGTGTGTGTGTGTGTGTGTGTGTGTATGTGTGTGTGTGTGTGTGTGTGTGTGTGTGTGTGTGTGTGTGTGTGTGTGTGTGTGTGTGTGTGGCTACGGGGTTTTGTTTCTCTATTTATGGGTAGAAGAAAGAGTGAGCAAGATAAAAAATAATCACGTCAATAATAAAACAAATAATAATATAAACATATTCCAAATAAATACATTGGTAAAAAAAAAGCAAGAATACTAATGATAATCTTAATATTTAAGATAACCAAACGGCTGTTTTTTTTGTTTTTAATCATTATGAGTTATTTCAGAACTTGATTTAAAATGCAGACGGACTGTAGTAAGCTGTTTGTCGGTGCAGCAGGCGTTCAGCACCATGGACAGCGCCGCGCATCATTTCGCGCTCATTGGACCGGCACCGGGAGAGAGAGAGAACAGCTCCTGGAAGTTTTAAGTTGGACTTTCTCTCTCTCCCTCGAGAGACAGAGCTGAAACACAGATCTGTCTGAGAGCCTCATGATGATCGTCTGGTTGGTCTGCTGCTCTCTTCCCCACTCCGCCCCCATTTAGCCGCTGGAGAGCGGCCAACCGTGATTTAAATCGGACAGAGAGAGGAGACAGGAGCGTCTTTGCACACAGTGGGTAACCAAAAGGTGTTTTTTCCGAACAATCCCCTGATCTGCACAAAGTTTGACACCTCCAGCGAACTCACTTTTTCTCAATTCTCCCATATTTCTGTTTGGATTTTCTTTCTCTATTTGCCATGTCTTAAAGCAACAAGTGTTGCTCGCGACAGCTTGTCTAGACAATTATTTTTCCCAAACACAGACAAATAAAAAATAAATGCCAACGACACATTAGCTTTCGTTCGGTGGCAGTGTGGCCACCCAGTGTGCCGCCGCCGGGACACCGGACCGCGATGATCGTGTCCAACGTGAGCCTGAGTGGCTGCGCGGGGGCAAACAGCGCGCTGTGTGCCGCGGTCGGGGACGGGCACCAGGGGGGAGGCTCCTACCGGTCCACCCTGAGTCCGACAGGGAACCTGGTGGTGGCTGTGTGCCTGGGCTTCATCGGCACTTTCGGACTGCTCAACAATCTGCTGGTGCTCATTCTCTTCTGCCGCTACAAGATGCTGCGGTCTCCCATCAACCTGCTCCTGATTAACATTTCCATCAGCGACCTGCTGGTTTGCGTGCTGGGGACTCCGTTCAGCTTCGCCGCCAGCACGCAGGGAAGGTGGCTCATAGGGGAAGGAGGATGCATGTGGTACGGCTTCGCAAACTCCCTGTTTGGTGAGTAGAAATGCGTAACGTTGATCGTTTGGGTTGTATTTGTACTGTACGTTGTTATAGGAGACTGATAGTACGCCGTATTTGTGGAACGCTGCGAGAGTAAAATACTTAATTTCTGGGGTCGAAATTAAAGATACAAAAATGATGCCATAGTATATCTTTCCTCGTAACTCTTTGTATTTTTGGTTGTATCAAACTTTCAAGTAAAAGCATGAAATCGGTGTAGCCAATATGAATTGAACTGAGACAATGAGTTGCTTTATACCACGCCAAATTCGAACAAATCGAACCCATTGTTTGGTCGATTTATTTGTTTTTCATTCCTCCGCATACTTGTGAAAATGGTCTCCCTTTTAAGCTTCCTTTTCTTTATTGTGGTTGTAATTATCCTGCAGATTTTAAAGGTCTTCTTTGCAGAAGCTGCAGTTTGTCTCATTGGCTGTTGTGTTTGCGGAAAAGCCGTACGAGGTAACCCAGTAGAGCGGGGTCTCGGATCTCACGCATGGACGCACCTCGCGGTCCCTGGTGATGCCTTGGTTTCTGTCCGGGTGAGGAGATCTTGTGTAATACTGGACATTATCTCCGTTTGGGGCTGCATGAGTGACTGTTGAATCTCTTCCAGCCCTCTTCCAAAGCTGCACATTTCATGGCTTCAGGGCCATTTTGGGAAGCATATGGTGTGCTGAGCTCTCAGTCACTTGTTCAAATGTCCTTAGGAACTCTGGAAACGTGTCACACAGAGCTGTCAGTGCATTTAGGCTGATGTGCTGTATAACGTTATGTACAGAGAGGTATCAAATGGCCGCTAAATGCTTGTTACTGCCTGAGGCAAGGGAAGATCGTTGCTCATCAAGGTCTCTGGGATGTAGGGAAATGCATTTGTTGCAGAAACAAATCACCATTAGGAAATGTGCAATGAGAAAAGGGGCTCTGGTTTAGTGGTGAAATGTTATCAAGTAAATGTACTCAAATATTGTACTCAAGTACAATTTGAAGGTACTTAAAGTTAAAAAAAAAATAGTATTTTCATGTTATGCTAATTAATACTTATACTCCACTACATTTTGGTAGTTACTTAACGGATTCTGATTATTAGCTCATAGAAAATATATAAACTAAAGTAATTTACATTGACATCTAATTATAGGCAGAGGTGGAAGAAGTACTTTATTGAAGTACATTTAGCAATACAGGGGGGATGGTAAACGTACTTGGTTACAAATACAAGTCCTGCATTCAAAATTGTACTTAAGTAAAAGTTCAAAAGTATTGGCATCAAAATATGCTTTAAGTACGAAAAGGAACTGAAGTCATTTAGCAGATTTGAACACCATGTATTCATAATTGTGTTATAATAATCATTCACTGTTGAACTTGGTAAAGGTGGGATTTATTTGGATTACTTTTGATAAAACTGGGTAGTTTAACCTTTAATATACTAATGTATACGTTGATTTATATTGTTTGTAATAATCTAAATCCTCAAAGAGGTTACCTCAATCTGTAAAATAAATGAAGTGGAGTGAAAAGTACAACATTTGCCTACAACATGTAGAGGAGTAAGTATAAAGTTGCATAGTGTGAAAATACATGTATTAAATTCCACCTCTGATTATAGGCTAACATTTCCAACAGCATTACACTTAAAGTAAATACATATACAGTATATAAATATAAATCAACTAAAACTAGAAAAACCTAGAAAACAAAAGCAAAAAGAGACAGTGAAAAAAAACGTCACGCCAACTTAAAGGGGACCTATCATGCAAAATGCACTTTTGTACGTCTTTTATACATGAATATGTGTCCCCGGTGTTCCAGGGAACTCACCAAGTGTCAGAAAACACAACCCTCTCTCTTTTCCTCCATACCAAAATCTCTAAAAAAGGGGCTGCAACGGATCTGATAAAAACTGATCCAGATTTGAACACTGTCCTGACGTCAGGACAGTGGCGCTACGGCTATTGGGCCAACTACACCAATCAGGAGGAGACAGCCACGGCCATTGCCTCGAAAGCGCTGGAGACGCTGTAGTACATATGCCAGGCCTGTAGATGGTGCTGTTCTCACTGAATCTGCCCCTGCACAAACAGAGCTAGAAAATTGTCAAATTGAGCAAAATGAGGCATGGCTAAAATGCATGATCTGTTTGGTATTTAAAAAAAAAAAAAGTATAAATATGCCTTATATAGGTATGGTCCTACACTATATTATTCAAATATAGCATGATAGGTCCACTTTAAGATCAATATTCAAACATACAGATTCAAAATGGTACAAGTTGAAGCGTTTGTTTGAACAGTTAGCAGGAGGCAGGTACTTGCTTTGAAGCAGAACAGGGCAAACAAACTTAGCGGGAGTGTTTACGTGTTCGGTGTAATGACGTAAAACGGCCTGGACAACTTCTGTAGTCCTATTCAGCCACTTGTTAACAACCATCATTTTTCAGACACGTAAACTCTTCAAAAATCACCATCGGGGTCACTGCTGATGTATTTAATGTCGTAGAACAAAACGTGATCTGTCTCTTCAATTTGTGTCAAACACAGACCTTATTTCCAGCTATTTTCCAAAATCCTATGGAGAAATTGCATTGCATTTTGTCGAAGGAACCGGACGTGGTAAAAATGCTGACTTACTTCCGGGTTTTAGGACGCGTCACTGCGGTTCTCTATAAAGAGCACATAGGATCATAATACATCAACTCACAATTTACATATGTGAATAATCTTGTTTTGGGTCTCATGGGATCTGTTAGAAAAATGCATGAAAGATAATGAATATTTCTACTTTTACTAGAGTATATAATCTGAGTACTTCTTCCACCACTGGGTCTACTTTTGCTCAAGAGTGCTGATAGCGATGCAAATTGGGTGCAGTGATGCACTGAGAATAAAACACTTGCTTTCTCACCTGGAACAAGACACAGGGTGGCGGGGAAAAGCTATTTCTAGAGGACATGGGGTGCTATGTAAAGGTTGCAAAAAGGGAGTTTTGTATTCAAGAAACATAAAAACAAAAATCATATTGATTTCCCTTGAGCCCAGAATCCATCAAAGCTTCAGATGCATGATTAGGAATGACATTTGTTTGATGCTACAAATCATTTGCAGGATGCTTTAAAACATAAAAGTGCTCTCCTATCACCGGGTGTCATTGGCCTGATGCTTGATTTGAGGTTATTTAATGAACAGCGCTTTCTTGTCATCAGTCCCTCTAATTGCTTTAAAAGCTTTTTCCAAGGCATCCAAAACAAGCTTTGAAGACCATGGCAGCCTGTCGGATTTTTGAAAAACACTCATTTATCCTCTCTGTGACATTCACACAATGTCAGGACATGTGCACTCATGTGTATTATAAAATATCAGAGTGCATATTTCAAAGAATGTTTGGCAGACCAACATTTGAGACGCACCACTTGTCAGTAATTGCAGAATCGTGTAAGAAAAGAAAAACATATGAGTAGAGAGTTGGTATACACAGGACAAGTTTTGGTTGGCCTTGTTCATTAGCATGCTTGAGTTTAAGTCCTTAGGAGTGGCATGTTTTAATAATCTGTCATGTTTTTCACTTTGTTTCAAGCAATACACACCATGTTAAGTGAATCAATGCCAATGGTATTCATGGTAAGCTTCTTTCTAAGATGAATTCCGAAATGGCTTTGGGAGACAAACATGTTTACTTTGTGAATGGCTTCTAACAGGATGATGAAATATCAAGAGCTTTTTGAAAGGTGTAGACCTCCGCTGCTCTTTAGTACCGTCAATGCAGGATGCCTTGCTTAAAGTAAAGCAGCGCCATGCACACTTCTAAACCACCAAACATGTTGATAAATGTGAAGCAGAAGATGGAGGCTGAATTTGGAGAAATGTGTTGCTTCTGTAACCCTGTGACACATAGGACTGTTTCTGAGCATGGACGGATTGTGAGACAAAACTGTCCAGAACACCCGGACTGAGAGAGACACAACTGTTTTGGTAGTTTTATGTCTCTTTGAGATAATACTGAGTTAGTGGTAGTTTTTCATTTAGAGATGATTGTAAAGCGATTGTTCTGAATATGTTTTTGGTAACTTGTGTGTCTTTGGCTGGTTATTTGGTGTCTATTTGTGTAAGTTCTGCAACTTTTCTCCTAGCTTTTCGCTCTTTGTATGTTTTTCATAATCATATCCTTGTGGTACTATTGTGACTTTTAATGGTAGTTTGGCCTATTTGTGGTAGTACTCTGATAGTTTTGTGTTCCTTTTGGGTAGTTTTGTGTCTCTTTGTGTATGTTCAGCACCTCTTTTGAGTAGTTTTGCATTTCACTGTGGTATATTTTTCTCCTCTTTATAATTGTTTTGCCTTTCTTAGTGCTCGCGTTGCGTCTTTGTGATCGTTTGCATCTCTTTGTGGGAGTTTTTATGTTCTTTGTGTTAGATTTGCATTTGTTTGTGGTAATTGTTTGTCTCTTTGTTGTTGTTTTGCTTATCCTTGTGGTGGTTTTTAGTTTCTTTATATGTAAGTATTGTCAATTTTAGTGGTAGTTTGGAATATTTGTGGTGATTTTGAAGTTTACTATGGTAGTTTTGCACCTTTGTGGGAGATTGGCCTTTGTTTGTATTAGTGTGGCATCTCCCTAGAGGGGGTTTTCATTACTTATTGGTATTTTACTATTTCTATGTGGAAGTTTTGCGTCTTTTTGTGATAATGTTGAATTTTTATGGTAATTTTGCAATTCTTTTTTTCTTTCTTTTTATAAATGCATTGTTTGCGGTAGTTTTGCAACTTTTCATAGTTGTTCTGCATAACCTTGTGGTCATTTTGCATCTCTGAAATAATTGTGTGTCTCTTTGTAGTAGTTTGGCATCTCCTTATAAGGGGTTTTCATTACTTATTTGTAGTTATACATTTCTTTGTGGAATCTTTTTGTTAAAATGTTTCATCTTTTTGGTAATTTTGCACTTATCTTTTCAGTTTTTTATTTATTTTTATGTATGCATTGTTTTTGGTAGTTTTGCATCTTTCCATAGTTGTTCTGAATATTCTTATGGTCATTTTGCATCTCTAAAATAATTGCGTGTCTCCTACAGTGGCATTTTGCAAGCAAAGTGCATGGAGTCACATGACCTGGTGTTAGGACAGTTAGCTCCTCCCTGCAGCAGAGGAAAGAGCTGCAGCCTTCCAGCCCTCACACTCAGTGAGAGACATTTATGCAGCACAAACGTCCCTCCATGGCTTCTTCTCAGCAGGCCACCGTGTTGCTTCCTTTTATCTAGTGCTACTATTTCCACCCAGTACATTCAACATAACTAAATTGAATTTTCTTTTGCTTAAAAGCCTCTTAGATCTGTCAAACTTTTTTAATTGAAAACGGATTCACAAGCGCTACTTCCACTTCCTCTGGGATAAGTTGGCAAGCCAATTTCCTCCACAGGATCACTTCATTTCAGTCGTATCGCAGAGAAATAAAGCGAGTCCTTGATGTTTCTCAGTATCAGGATGTACTCTGATTGTAGCTGCTGTCTCGCTAACCCCTCGTGTTATGTCGAGATTTAGAGAGATGTGTGACGCTGACATCCACAAGGAGCCAATTTATACAAATCCTTCTGACAGGACCTTGGCTTGTTTGAGCTAAAACAGAAAAGAAAGAGAGATGGCTCAAAGACATCATTAGAGCCGTTATTGTTTTAGATAAGTCATTCCTCAATAGGCTCATAAAAACAAAGTAAAAGAAAGAGTATAAGGGAGGGTCTGAAAAGGAGAAGTCAAATGGATTGTTTAGATGAATAACGCCAGGTGCAGCTTTGACAAAGTGACTGTCTGTCTTCACTAAATCTCTATGAAGCTTTTGCCGAGTGATCGATGTTGCTTCAAATAAGGGGGCATCACTGTCAATGACAAAGACATTGTTAGCGTTCTGTTGGAACATTGTATTCCTTCTCCCTCCCGACATCTACTTTTTGCCACTGCTTTGAGCCCATAACGTCTAGGATTGTTCAAAGACTGAACAACTGAAGATACAGCGCTTTGACTTTATGCCAAGAGCAACAAAACTGAAGACAATTTGTGCAGACGTGTGTGTGTGTGTGTGTGTGTGTGTGGTGTGTGTGTGTGTTGTGGTGTGTGTGTGTGTGTGTGTGTGTGTGTGTGTGTGTGTGTGTGTGTGTGTGTGTGTGTGTGTGTGTGTGTGTTGTGTGTGTGTGTGTGTGTGTGTGTGTGCTAAGACAACTCACACCCTGCTCTTTCTTCTCTTTGGCAGTCAGCCTCCTGGCAAGCATTTAGCCGCTTCACCTCTTCTACCTGCCTCTTTGCATTTTCCTCTCCATGTCGCTGAACTTTAATACAGTTGGGGGGCAGGAGAGGGTCTGTATTTGTCACCAGGTCTGCGTGAGCCTGCATACTGTTAGCCGCCTCATCCGGCCTCCAGTGGACTCTGCACACAGCCACTGCACTAACCTTGCCAGGGCTGCAAGATGCATTCTGACGTTAGATTCCCCTCCTGCATGCACGCTCATCCAGGAAGACGCCGGCACAGGAATGGATGTGCATGTAGGGGAGCAAATGAATGTGGGACAAAATTCCTGCTGGGGTCAGTGCGAGGTTCCAGTTGATTTCCAACAGGTCTTGGCTTTTTTAATATGAAACTCTTATCGCAGTGTTCAGTCGTTAAATACAGCTTTTAGACTTGCCAGAAGGAGAAGAAGTACGGTGGCTGAAAGGTGCAAACGCGCTACAACGGCCAAAACAATTCCATAAGGAGAAACGTGCTGCGGTTTAAAATAAAATGCATATATAAAAAAGACAAACACATGCAAATAATAATAATAATAATCTTTATTTGTATGGCACTTTTCATACAATAAGTGCAGTTCAAGGTGATTCATAATAAAGAAACATCTTCACGGACTTGACAAAACAACACATTCAGAAAACACATACCAACTTGACGAAATATGTCGCTTACTTGAAGCGCTACAAATAAAGAAACGCTGCAAAGGTTGACGTTTGGGGATTATAAAGTTGGCCAAAGGTCACTCTTGCTGAAAACTAACCTAAAATGTAAGTTTTAATGGCTTATTTAACCTCTTAAGCACGGCGGTCCCCCCATTGGACCCCTCCCACCGTTTTGTTTTCGAGATAATGTCTCAGGGCTTCTTAACATTTATGAAACTATTAATGTGTAGCACCAGATTAACGGGAAGAATCTCAGCTAACTGAAGATATGAACCATTTTTACCAAAACAAAACACAAGTCTCATAAGAAGGGTCTAAATGACCCCTGAGCGAAAAATTTCTAACGCACTGCGGCACACAATTCAAGATAAAGATACCCTTATTACTTATCGTAGCTGCACATACAATATAGCCTATTAAAGCTGAGACTCCACTGATTATTTAGGTATAGTATCATCACTGAGCGATCCGAACTTGCGACAGGGGAAGCAAACACAGACATCACAACACGTACATTTACGGAGCTTTTACGGCAGATCGTCTCACCGTAGCTGTCAATTAGGTCAAAAGACGTGTTCAATGGCATTAAAACGAAAAGAAAAATGTCTACAACTGTTGATCCATAGGTTGATAATGTACCTGTGCCTTTTAAAAAATTATTTATAATCCATAATTCAATTTTTTATGTAAAAATCGGAGCGGAAATGTTAGCTGCTAATGGTAGCCACCAGAGTGTATGCAGCTTCCGGTTTTGGTAACGCGTCACTCTCACTGCTCATTTGTTAACGTGTTGGTGTGTATATAACTTTCCCTCGATTCCATTGGCTCTAGCGGTTATAAAGAGATTTCATTCATCAAAATCGAGCAAGGGGGGCCAGAGATAGGTCAAATCCACCCAAATGACCCCAGAAGTGGTTTTTTTTGGCTAAATCTCTCTAAAAAGGTCAAATTTCACTTGTTTTGCATCAATCTTGATACAGGGTACTTATTATATGTTGTACTTTGGATTCCTAAAGCTTTTAGTCTACTAACCCATCATCCAAGGGTAGTTTTCACTATAAGTAAAAAATATTTTTTGGACGGACACTATAATTTACAGTTTTTTACTATGTAAAATCTGAATTTTCTTTAAAATAAAAAACATCTATATTGATTCTGACTTTTCTACATCCAACTCACAGGTTTATCATTACTTTGAGAAAAAAGATTATTAATTTAACCCTTTTAGAAGGGAAGATATGGTCATTTGTTCTGGGAATGTCATTTTCGAGCCTGAGATCTGAAAAACAGGCTCAGGGCTTAAGAGGTTAAACATTTTTTCCTGATTCCTTTCAACATTATTGCAGATCTACTGTAAGCTAGCTAACTAGCTAGTCTTGCCTGGTTTCCTTTGTTTTGAGCTTCTTGCAGCCTTTGCCTTTGAAGCGTTTAGTTTATGCAGTGCTTTTAATTAAACACTGCATGTTTCGTGAAGTTGGTGAAGATGCATGTGTTTTGGAACATCTGTGTTTTTATATTTGCATGGTTTTTGACACTGCAGCGCGTTTCTCCTTATGGAAATGTTTTTGTCGGCCACTATAAAGAAGTACTCAGATCTTACACATAAGTTAAGGTAATAATACAGTGTAGAAATACGTCCTAAGTAAACGTCCTGCATTCAAAATATGACTTAAGTAAAGGTGGAAATGCAGCAAAATATACTCAAGTTCCAAATCTAAAGGTATTTGTGATGGAAAGTTCTGAAGCAATGCAGAGAGGACTCAGAGAGACACGGGGAGAGCAGGAACTTTGATAGCAAACACTGACGGTTTTTTGGAGCTTAGGCCGGAGAATTCACAAGAAATGTGCTGTGCCTCGAGTTGACCACAGGTAGAGATGCCAAACCAATTCTGAAGATCTCTACCCCAGACCCATGTATTTAGCTGGTTCTGAGAGAATAATCAACATGCTGCATAACAAGATAAAACAGGCGAAGCACAATACCATCTCTATCAGCTGACGCCAACAGGCAGGAACAGGGAGACAAAACACTGAGAGCACAGCAGCCAATGCTACAGGTGCCTACGCTCACTGAGGGCAGTACAAACTGATAAACTGGGTCAAAGTTATGGGCCTTGGAAAATATTTCCCCAACAGTAATGATTATCCAAAATGGCAATTTTCAGAATAATAGATATTATATCCAGTGTTGGGTGTAACACGTTACAGTAATGTATTACTTTTTGCTGTAACGAAGTAATGTAACGCATTACTAATGAAATGTGGGTAATATACTACCCGTTACAATTCTCAGTAACGCAATTACAACACATTTTAACCCAAAATTAAATGGTGTTTTGTTTTTGGAGAATTTACCAACATCGCGAGACATTCCGACACCAGAGAAATATTGTGCGGGTAGATTAGTAAGCCTGGTGTTTACCCTTCAGGCTCATGAAGATCCCTCCGCTTCGCGTCGGGTTCCCTGATCAGCGTGTCGGGTGTTCTTTTCCCCATAATGACCGGCTCGCTGCACATTATCCCGCTTATTACACGGCCATATACTAAACAAACTACAGAGCTCATTCCGTGTTCCTGTTATTGTTTACTTCCTCTCTGCCTTATTCTGGTGATTTATCTGATGTCCAGTGCTCCCTCTTTTAACCTCTTTTCCTTTCTCTTTCTTGATCCTCCTTAGCAACCTTCATTATAGTCCTTGACAGTGGTCTGTAGCCTAATACTGTATTAACAACGTGTCACATGTTAAGAATTTACAATCATAATCGAGTATTCAACTAAGCCGTGTAATACAAGTTGTTAGTAGCCTTAGGCCTATAGCTGTGCCCTTCACTGGAAGTATAATGAGCTGCACTAAACTACATTTTAGCATTTAAAATACCTAGCCATTCTTTTGCGGTTATTTTGGTAAAGTAACTCAAAAATAATATAAAAGTAGTGTAACTCATTACATTTCAGAGACAGTAATATTGTAATGTAACGTATTACTTAAGAAAGACAGTAATAAGTCATATGTACTGTATTACATTTTGGAAGTAACTTGCCCAACACTGATTATATCACAAATGTTTGATTAGTGATGCTTTAGTGTGTCTATCATTTAAATCGTGTAGCTGGTAAAGGGAGAGCTAACATTAACATATTTTACACTGCCAGGTCTCTAGGTTTTAGTTGATTTAATTAAAACAAATTAAATCAAAAGAGGAGCCAGTAAAGATGTCAAATGTAGTGGAGTAACAAGTAAAATATTTGCTGCAATAATGTGCAGCAAATGTGAAGTACCTACAAAATGTACCTCAGTACAATACTTTTCACTTTTACTTTCCACCACTGCAACAACCCACAGAGCAACTTCATGGCTGGCATTAGGCGGTGTGTGTTTTGTGTGCGTTTCCTTGGAACTACACACAGCATGTGACTGGTTTTGATTAAGTAGGTCAGATATACATGTGCATCACGCAGGCACAAGCAACACCTGGCTCGTGATGTTAATTTGTTGCGACGTAAGAAAATATCTCAGCGAGGGAGCGAGAAAGCCGAACAATGCTGCTCCGCGGTAAAGGTCAGAGAGAGGGAGCCAGATAATGAGCCCATGTAATTAATAGTGTAGAAGCTCCTGCAGCAGGGACAACGATATGTAGTGGGTTGGAGTCAGGCATTAATGTGAATGATGGTCTTTGCACGAGTTGTGCATTACTTACATCCGTCAACTATAATAAGCCAACATTTCTATTCTGACCTGTTAGTGTGAGTGACAGTAGTTCTGTTTCACATAGTACGATCTGGGAAGATGTAGGTCCTATGTAAAAAAAGTTGCACACTCTAATATTTAATTGGACCGCCTTTAGCTTTGTGTACGGCACCCATTCGTCATGGCATCATGTCGATAAGCTGCTGCAATTTCACAACATGTATTTCTGTCCAGTTTCATTAATTGCGCCAAGATATTGTATTGATGATGATGGGAGAGTCGCACCGCTGTGCAAAGTCTTCACCAGCACATCCCACAGATTCTCATGGGGCCGAGGTCTGGAATCTGGGGGGCCAATCCATGTGTGAAAAAGATATCTCATGCTCCCTGAACCCCTCATTAACAAAGTGAGACCGATGAATCCTGGCATTGTCATCTTGGAATATGTCCGTGGCATCAGGGAAGAAAAACTCCATTGATGGAAAGACCTGGTCATTCAGTATATTCAGGTAGTCAGCTGACCTCATTCTCTGGGAACATAATGTTGCTGAACCTAGACATGACCAACTGCAGCAACCCCAGATCATAACACTGCCCCCACAGGCGTGTACGGTAGGCCCTAGGCAAGATGGACTGGATGGATGGATCACTCTAGAACAGGGTAAATCTGGAGTCATTGATTTGGTTTTCATAATGCGTTGGACAGTTCTAAACCCAATTTTAGTAGTTTCAGCAATCTCCTTAGTTGTTTTCTTTGCTTGATGCAGGCCAATCATTTGACCCTTCTGAAACTGATTAACATCCTCTCCATGACCACAGGATATTTCTTCCGTTTAGGAAATGGGAATTTAAACACCACATCAGCTAGGGTTAAATAACTTGTTGCCAGCTGAAACATATTCATCACTGCAGTAATTATCCAATGGAAGGCTCTTACAGATTGGCTTGGTTTAATCCAGTTGGTGACCTCTTTTTTGGAGTGGCGTGTAGCACCTTTTGTTCTGGCAGAAAGGCGGTGGTGGGGCAGAGCATCCCACCAGCATTTCATAAAAAAAAAACGTATCATTGTTTCCATGAGGTTACTATTTACTATTTTAAAACGATATCTTGACAACTTGTCAGCTGTTGACTCGAACTCAAGACGCTATGTGGACACAAACCCTTATAGAGCAAACAAATCTTTATTTAATCCTTTGTATTTGATTAAAACTGCCTACTCCTGGATTTGTAGTAAAAGACAAACTAGATGCTTTCATAAAGACAAATCAAACAGAAAGAATGAGGGAACATCAGATCTGGAATAAGCTCATTTGATTCCCTGTCTTATCAGATCATAAGATGTCTGATTGGTAAATATTAGATCCAGCTGTTCCCCTTAGTACCGGCCAGAAGACGGATGAAGGGTTGTTTTGGATGCGATGAAGTTAAATCCACATTTGTACGCTTGTCTTCACACGACATTGCCCTCGACGAAGCTGCCCTTGTCGCCCACGCTGTACACCGTGTAATGAGAAAAAGAGCCATTCGCATCAAGGGACATGTGATGTAGTATAGTAGTATTCGTTTATTTGTCCCCGAGGGGAAAATGGGTTGCAGCACATCACAAAGGCATTTCAAAAGATAAGACAATACGTCACTGACAACAACATAGACACAGATTAAAACGAACAGACATAAGGAAAACAGATTTCGGCAGACATGACAAGGGGCCTAGGCCCTCATTTGCGAAATAGGGGGGACAGGGCCAGAGCAGCTGGGTAAACAGTGCGTCCTAGCCATCATGGATTTAGGAGTTTGATGGCTTGTGGGACGTAAGACAGCCTAGATCTGTTCTTTTTTAACAGAAGGGCATGATATCTCCGCCCGGATGGCAACAGTTCAAAGTAAGAGGCAAGTGGGTGCCTCAGGTCACTCACAATATTGTGTGCCAATTTTAAAACTCTGTCCTTGTATAAGCATTCTATATTAGCAAATGAGATTCCTGTCAATTTACTGGACAATGTTATGGCCCTCCTGACTGACTTTTTCTGTGCCTCAGTGGCGTTGCCGAACCAGCATATAATGCCGAAGGTGAGCACACTTTCAATAAAAGCATGATAAAACATCTTAACCATTCTGTTGCCGACATTAAAAGACTATCATTTACGTAAAAAAAACATTCTTTGTTGAGGCTTGGTATTTATTTTCTCAGATTAAACTTCCCATCTGAGCTTGTGGTCAAGCACGACACCAAGATACTTGTACTCAGTGACACATTGTATAGGCTCGCTATTTAAAAGAGTAGGGTTGGGCGATTGTGCTATTCTAAAATCAATTTCCATCTCCTTTGTTTTTGAGGTGTTTAGAAGCAGGTTTGACTTCTCACACCAATTAATAAAGAAGTCAAGGACAGGCCCATGCTCCTCTTCCTCATCAAATAGGAGGCTGACCAGGGCCGTATCATCTGCATACTTAATAAAGTGCCTGTTGGGAAAAGTGCAAATGCAGGAGTTGGTGTATAAAATAAATAAAAGAGAGGATAAGACACATCCCTGGTGGGAGCCTATCCAGGTAGTTATTGTGTCAGAAAGTGCCATGCCTATTTTGACCTGCTGAGTTCTACAGCTGAGCAGTGGCGTTTTTATATGTACAAAAGTGGTGGGGCACAAAAAACTTAGATGTCTATATATAAGCTTCTGCAGTGATGTGCAGTGAGGTTCATGGCTGGTGAGGCACTGGCACTGACTCTTCAGGTTTACAAATATTATAATTTGACCTAAACCAAAATATAATATTATTTTCAAAAGCTTTTTTTGTCTGATGCTTCGATTAATTTTAAACAGACAGTTCAACAAAAGGATACCCAAAAAATGTAATTTTATCATTTAAATATTGAATTGTTCTCTCTTGGTAAGATCCCATTTTCAATAAAATGGCGGTCTTACCTTGACTTGAAGATGAAGTCCATTTGCCTATCCTTCTGGACAAACATTTCTATTACTTTTTTGTAAAAGTCCTCCTTATCTTCTTGTAGTTTCAAAAGTCTATCATAAATCTAATCCATAGATTTATGATAAAAAAATTATAAAAGTAGGGTAGACATGTGGATGTTATCCGGCTGATCAAAACGTGCATTTATCTAACAGGTAAGTTTCCCACAGATCTTATTTCGAGCTATTTTCTAAAATCCTCTGGAGAAATCTCATTGCTTTTTTGTGCTTACTTCCTGGTTTTAGGACGCGCCACTGCAGCTCTCTCGTCTCCTCTTCACACAGCACACTTTTCGCGGCACACGTACTTACAGCCAATCAGCTCTGAATGATTTGAGATGACGTATGGTGGGGATGGTAGCTCCGTGCCCCTCTGGTCATTATTTTTTTGCCACACACATTACATTACAAAATACTCTGAGCATGCGCAGTGTAGTTTTTACAGTCATCGTTCACTTCACAGCGAGAGGAAGGGGCATGATCAGGTTTTGTCCCACATGGCTCTAAACAGCTCAATAGGCACACACTGTGACTGTAGACACACTAATTAGAAGAACACAGACTAAAACAGCAATGTACAGACAAATCAGATGATTAAACATGATCTTAAAATATATTTTATATATTTTTTTTTTTTTTTTTTTGCATTTTTGTAATCATTATTTGTAATACTTTCTGCTGACACTAGGTGGGGCTGTGCCCCACCTGCCCCTAATGACCAGTCGCCACTGCAGCTGAGGAAGTCAACAATCCAGGAGATCAGACCAGGTTCAAGTGAGAATTCTTCAGTTAAAATATTTGCTAAAATACTTGGCTTGATGGTGTTAAAAGCCGATGAGAAGTCGGCAAATAGAATCTTTACATGGGCTTTTGGCTTCTCGAGGTGGGTGTGCAGAAGATGCAAGAGGGTTGCGATAGCATCTTCCACCCCTCTAGAGGCCTGATAAGCAAATTACACGGGATCTAAGAGGTGCTGCGTTTGTGAGATTAAATACCTATACCTACCTAACTAAACGCTCAAAACATTTCATTACCAGTGAAGTGAGTGCTATAGGCCGAAAGTCATTGGGCTCACTGGGCCTGGGGATTTTAGGCACTGGAATAATTGTGAATGTTTTCCAAAGAGAAGGGACTTTTTGCAGATGAAGGGAGGACCTAAACATTTCTGTAAATACAGGTGCAAGTTGTTCTGCACAGTGTTTTAAAACAGCTCCTTCAATATTATCGGGGCCAGGGCTTTTTCGTGTATTACACTTCCTGAAGAGATGGATGACTTCTGACTCCTCAATAGTCATATTAGAGGGGGGGGGGAGGATGGAGGGGAATGACAGTGTCAGCCTCTATGCTGTTGCTACTCTCAAACCGGCAGAAGAAGGTGTTCAAATGATTTGCCGTCTCCCTTCCCTCACCACTGATCAAGACAGTTTCCCCTGCCCTTATGTGGAGCATTCAACAAGTTACGTTTGTTATCAACGTCTCTTAAATACGGTTATTTTCTACATATCTTTGCCATTTATTGTCTTGCTTATAATAATGATAATAGTAATTTAACAAATATCATTTTAGAGCACACATTTGAAATCGACAATCGGGCTCGATATATGGTTAAATTAAAATCAGTAGACGAGGCTGTTACTCTCATGAGCGAGGCAGAAAATAATAGTTTTATCATGCCAAAAAGCTGCTGTGTCGTTTATTGCTCCTCAAACATTAAAACAAATCCAGAGTTACGTGTTTCTGTACTTCCTGAAGAAAGGACAGTAAAAGAAGAGCTCTGTGGCTTCAGGCTTGATCGCCGTTCAAATGACAGCGTTGGTTTCCCCAAAAGTGGGCGGGGCTGTAAAACCATTCTATTTATTCTAACGTAAATTACATGCCAGTGTTTTATCTTTTTATTTAGCGATTTGTTTGTGCATGTTTAACTGGGAATGTTTTCACAGGAACAATACCGGAAACAGACGTAGGAAAGATCCTCAGCTCGGTGATTGGATTGTTTAGCCGCAATGCACATTGGGATATGGTGTTTATGCAATGTGAAATCCGAAAACATTTAAAAAAATAATAATAATACTTTATTCCGAGTGTGCTTGCTTTTCTCTTTGAAAGTCATCACATAACGGCATTGTAATACACGGTTCGGCTGCATTCAATATTACATATCTGCCGTAGATATTTATTTATAGAGCCCTGATCAGAAGACCTTTTGACAAACTGTAAGAAATGACGCCAAAACTGAATACGTGACGTGGATCATAAATATATCAACAATTAAAAACATCTTCCATTTCTTTTCACACAATACACACAAGTCTCCTTGCAGTATCAACACTAATTTGGCTGAGTTTTATATTTGATCCAATTGGTAGATAGGTTATATTTACACCATAACGGTGCACAGCTGATAGAAAGGGATTTCTTTGTAGTTTTTAAAGATATTATTTACTGAACTACCTTTCCAACTCCTCATGCAGTTGACTGTTACAGGTCTATACAGGTTCATGGTACAATGCATAAGCTTCAAATCGAGAGACTGAAACTGTATTTTCCTTTACCGTTCTGTTTTAATTTCACAATAAAGTTAATAGTCATATTATGTTTGATATTATTATGTTTTATTAACTAGACCACTGTTTTTTTAACCCGCACCGCCTAGTGGTTAAAGCACGTTATTGAATTTTGTTGTTGAATACGTTTTATTTGATGAAAACATTTCAATATTAAGAGTAGCCTACACACAAAATTGGGGGAAAGTAGAAGGTCAATAATAGAAATATAGAATAGAAAATATCAAGAAGATACTGTAGTGATCTCTACAATAAAACAGCTAGTGGAGGACGTCCAAAGATATTAACAGGAGGATGTGCAAAACAGACAAACTAATAAGGCTTTATTTAAACATTAAAGAATACTTTAAGTTAAGGTCTTCTTTTGAATAAGAAAAAAACGTTGGGGTTATCTACAGATAAATATGAAGTCTGACAAAGTACTTAACGTCTAATATATTGCATAGTTTATTTTGGCACTTGACAATCACCTTCCCTGAATTTGACTCAGGTGTAACTAAAGTCTGCTTTAAGGGTTGTTTATATTTCACATCATTAATCAGAATCTGCAAAGTAACTAAAATAAATGTAGTGGAGTAAAAATACCAGGTTAACCTCTGAATTGTAGTGGAGTAGAACAAAGTAGTACATGCTGCTGTAACAAAAACATTTCCCAACTTGGGATCAATAAAGTATATCTTATCTTATCTTATCTTAAGATGATCGATGGCTACTGCCATATTTGCAAAATGTGCCTCTGAACCTTGACAAGTGCATGTTTCAGGCTTATCAATGAACAACAGGAGGGGTCACAGACATAAGACCAGCTGAAGCTCTTCTGACCTTAGGTGTCATGTGGGTATATTAATTCATCCATTTATTAATTATATGTTTTAAATTTGATAACACCACTGTGTTTCGTATCCTCTAAACCTCCAGGGTGTACACAGTTTAATACTGGCAACTTCTAATTGTGGGAAATGCGAAAACGTCTTATAAAGAGACGTGGGGGGGGGGGGGCTGGTGCCGTCCAATTCCAGTTTTGGATAGTCTGCCGTGGTTCCATTCCATTTCATAGAGCTGTTTGACGCTCAGCGTAACCTTGTCGCACTGACACTCCAACATCCAATCACTGGGCTTGATGACTAATCATGGGGTTTGTAAAGCAAGGCGGATGTTGTAGTCCCAAACGATAGCTGGGGATTCTGGGTAGTGTAGTGTCTTCGGAAACTGTAGTGTCTTCGGAAACTGTAGTGTCTAAACTCCGAAAAAACTATTTGTTTCTCTGAATCGAAGGTTAAAAACACAAAAGCATTGTACACAATTTAAACCAATCAATATTGTGTAATTAACAAGGATAAACTGATGTTTTTTAGTGGATGAGTAATACAGATATCACTGTGTAATCATTTGACAGTGAGGGGAATATATCCGGTTTTATTATGAAAACTTCGAGAACGGAAAAACTGTTTTCACCCACGCTAACTTTACATGGAAGCTGCCTCATATACACGTTATCCTGGCGAGACCTCAAATCATCTTCGTAATATCTATCAAACTATAGATCCTACACATCGACTGGACGTGGATTCTAAGAGTAATTGTAATGGCCAAACTATTCCACAATTTAGGATTTTCCAGAGAGGGTTATTTGTGAATAAACGTCCCTCCGGGAGCGTTTGCAATGAACGGGCCGGGAGCATGTTGTTTCTTACACGACCACTAGAGGTGCTCTAGTGGTCGTGTAAGAAACAACATACACTTTAAAACGTGTCTCTGGCTCGTAATAAGGGCATGAACAATCGGCCTATATGGTCGTTTTTGTAGGAGGACAGGCTGGGAGCATTCGTCATGTTTTGAATTCCCTGCCATGCTTCTCTGGGATTACCAGAGGCCAGAGCTGCCTCCAACTTCTCCTTATAGCTATACTTGTCTAACTGTATTTGTCTTTTAATATCTCTCTGTATGTCTCTCCCAGCAGACTCATCCTGGTTTTTATAAGCTTTTTTCTTCAGAATAATCAGCTTCTTTAAACTGTGAGACACCCAGGGCTTGTCATTAGAATATATTTTGAAAGACTTAGTGGGTATCACAGAATCTACACAAAAATCAATATAACTAGACTAACCCGTTCATTAATATCGGGGGTATTGAATGTTTCCCACTGTGTGCAGTCAAAGCATCCCTGCAGAGCCATAATGCTGTCCTTATTCCACATTTTGACAGTCTTAACTTGAGGTTTCTCCCTCTCAAGTAGCCTCCGATAGACAGGGCGTAGGTGGACTACACTGTGGTCAGATGTCCCAAGTGGTGGAAGCAGGGATGCAGTGTAAGCGCCCTTAACAGTTCCAAAGCACATATCCAGAGTCTTCTCCTTCCTAGTGTGGCAGTCAACGTACTGGTAGTACTGTAGGTACGCAGGGATTTTTTAACGGGACAGTTATTAAAATCTCCTAGAAAGAATTTCGGCGCATCAGGAGAAAGTGATTCAAGTCTCTGAGAGAGATTAAAAATGATTTTGGTGGCTTTGTTAAAATGTGCTTTGGGGTGTATGTACACCACAGTGAAGAATAATTGAGGAAACTCCCTGGGAAGATAGAATGGTCGTAGAGAGACACACAGCAGTTCTATGTCCGGAGTGCACAATTGCTCTCTTATCACCACTGCCCGACGCCACTCGTCCCTGATGAGAAGACAGACTCCGCCCCCGAGTACCTTCTCGGTGATGATCGGGTCTCGGTCGGTTCTAAACGCCGAGAACCCGGAAGGCTCCACTACACTGGACTCGATGTTGTTATCCAGCCATGTCTCAGTGATCGCTAAGACACATGCATCCCGATGTTCATGCAGGTAGCGGGTGTTGGCTGACAGCTCGTCCGTCTTTGCTCTCAGGGGCTGCGCATTAATGAGTAGAGCGGTAGGCAGAGGGAGTTTATTTCCTAACCTTGTCAGCCGGTGACGGGTGGCGCCTTTGCATCCGCGTTTTCGCTTTGTGCGATAGGTAGAAGGGACCTTTTTAAAACAGTTCGGTAGCGATCCAACACTGGTTAAGAACTCCTGTGACAGATCCGGGGATGTGTTGCGCAGCAGCAGCAACGTTTCTCTGCTGTAATGTATTTCTCGGGCTGTGCCACCAGCAGCATAGTCGTGGTTATATCCATGGGAGAAATAGCTGTTTAAAATCACTATAAACAGGCTGATCATGCTCCACAGAGCGAGATCCATGATTTCTTCGATTCGGGGAGGTGCTGAGATACAAGACAGTCACAAGCACTCAAACAGAACAAACTAAAACAAGCAAAATGCCAGCGTGAAACACCACAGGGCAGCCACTGAGCAGTGCCCCGGAAGTATGTTACAGAAGAGTGTGGGAGAAGAAAAGTGACGTGTTAATCAAATTTCCATATCAAAAGTTATACATCATATTGCTGTCAATTGTTGAAGTGACATGATGATTGCTATGGTATTACATTTGGATGCCTCTCCTTGGAGCAGAGCTGCTAATTAACTTTAGCAGTTTTGAGACAGTGTGATTTGATTTGCCTCTGATTATGTTATCAGTCTGTCATCTCAAATATGTGCTACACCACATGCTCGCAGAACTTACTTGAATCAATTTAATTCGTCTTAGCCCTCTTTAGGGTTGCAAAATTCCGGGAATTTTCAAAGATGGAAACTTTACATGGGAATTAACGGGAAGTAACGGGAATAAACATGAATTTAAGGGAATAAACTGGGAATTTTCAAAATTGAAGGTTGGCTCTTCATAGGGAACATATAAATATAAATATAGTTGGGGAAAGTATATTTTAGCATAATCTTGACTAAAACAAACAGATGCCATTCAAGTACACTTGAATATCCATGCCATAGCACACTGCTTACTGCATGGCTATTGAGACCACACAAAGGTTTGCTACAGGCTCACACATGTGAGAGTGGAAAAACTGGTTGGCATTCGGGCAAACCTGAGGCTCTTTGAGCCGGACACAGAGCCATCCTCAACAAGGCTGGACAGTGACACTGAAGAGGAAGACTCAGAGTTGGATGTTGATGAGGCCCAGGAAGAGCCCATTGACTGAAAGGGTTTAGCAATAATGCAGAGGATTGCTTGAAGGAAGATTTGCATGTTTAATGGGACTTTTTGGAGGGAGAAGGGCTCTTTTCATTTAACATTTTGAATGGGACTTTGTGGGGATTTTTGGATGGGGGGTGCATTTTTGTTCATTTTTTAATGAGTGGGGTTGGGGGGGATGAGTAATATTTAACTCAACATTCCTGTTTTCGTTCTTCAATGAAACAAATAATTGTTCAATAAAATAATTAAAACTTGTTCTGTTCTACAATTTTTTTTTTAAAGAAATCTGTTGAAATGTCATGTTTTTTGTTTAATTTTGCATCGAATATTTCCAAAATTCCCCAGCTTAACTTCCCATGAAAACTTTCCGGAAATTTACCGGATATATTTGTCATATTCAAATTGAAGTTTTCAATGTAAAAACATGTACATGTATACATTATGTTTATACCAACGTATTGAGGTATTTAGATTTGAAAATGTAGGTAATTAAAGGGATCAAATTGATTCTCATGACATGTATCAGTGGATTAGGTTGGCCACCAAAGATTCAAGTTTTCTAAACTGACATTTGCCATTGCCCCCAAAAATAACAGATATGTTCGAAATGTCATCTGAGACTTCATGTCAGCAGAAAGACATCCTTTGTATATATTATATATATATATATATATATATATATATATATATATATATATATAACTTCGAGAAAACTTTAACCCTAAACTTCATGTGACTATGACAAGAAAATAAGTTTCATATAACTATGCCTACGTTTGGGAGAAAAAAATGCAGGAAAACTGTTGATGTTGAAACATAAGATTATTCCGAGCACATGTTGGCTTTTGCCAGCATTGAGTTTTCCCATAACCAACTTCTTGCAGAGGAAGATTATGTGATATGGTCAAAGCTTCAGAGCGAGAGATAAAGTACCTTGAGTGCAGACTATTCTGTCGACTTACAAAGTTGTTTTTCCATTGTGAGGAAAGTCTTATATATCTTAATATGCAACGTTTGCTTGAATGTTTGCATGAAGCAGCTGTAGAACTGTGGACTCCTGCACCTTAATATACTTTACAACTATAACGCATTGTTGACTGGTTCTATATTGGAGGTGTCTGTTTGTACTGAGGATTCTAGCTAATCAGAATAAAGATGTATGTGGCCCCATATCTGATTATATTCATTAACTAAGAAGAACTAGTAAAAGATCAGAATGAAATTCTGTCTTCCACACACTGGAGTAAACAAACAGATTGTGGTTCAAGGTAACACGTGTTGTTATGAACACTAGAACAAAGATTTAGGCCTGAAACAAGATCAAACAGCCCACCTGTTGTGAGAGGCCAGTTCGTCTGTACTGATTTGAAAGCTAAAGTCAATCAATCAATCAATCAATCAATCAATCAATCAATCAATCAATCAATCAATCAATGTTTATTTATATAGCCCAATATCACAAATGTTACATTTGTCTCAGTGGACTTCACAGTTTGTACAGAATATCAGTATGACAATACGACACCCTCTGTCCTTAGACCCTCACATCGTACAAGGAAAAACTTCCGGAGAAAACCCACAGTTTAAAGGGGAAAAATGGGAGAAACCTCAGGGAGAGCAACAGAGGAGGGATCCCTCTCCCAGGACGGACAGACGTGCAATAGATGCCGTGTGTAAATCGAAGAGATAATACATTTTACAGCGTAGGTAGACCAAATGTTTGGAAATGCATGTGTCTATAATAAGAAGATGAATCCACGAGGATGTCAACAATCCTGTGGGAGCCATCAAGGAAGTAATATGATGAGAGTCAGGCAGGACCACAGTGACAGGTTCAGCCACGACTCGAAGTCCAGGACTCAAATCCAGAACTCAGGATAGAGGATCCAGGACACAGGACCGCAGCAACAGGATCAGCCACGACTCAGGATCCCGGCGTAGATAGACACCAAAAATAAATGTGGGGGAAGCTGGGTTATTCGGAACATGAGAGTACACAGGTACAGACCAAGCGGCAAACTCTGGGGAAGAGCCGGGACGCCAATGCGGAAGTGCCACAAACTGCAGTTCATATATTGGCCGATAGGCGCTGACTGCAGAAAGGAGCAATTTCCATAGACCCCCATGTTAAAATGCCCAATTTCACAGCCTAAAAAAACATGTTTCTACCTATGGATCCAATAAATATTATTATGAATATAGTTAGATTCCACCTTCATGATTATGGATCTGTGAGTGAATTGTTTTCTAACACGACCCTTTTATTTATATTAGGTCTTAAAGTTTTTGCATAAATTAGGGCGTGGTCACATTGAGTGACAGCTCTGTCAGGTGACTGCTGCTGTTAGCTTTTTGTCTCTCTGCTAGCTGCTCCGTCCGTGAAGCTACAGGGACTCTGCCTGCTCAGTTCATCCAGGGAACACAACTTGATCCCGGCCGTGTTTGTTTGTTCTTCATGCTTATATATCGGACTATTGTGACTCGCTCTGCGGTTAAAACAGACGGTGCATGAATGCCGTTTTGCGGTAAGTGAAATTCGAGTACTTTATTTATGTGTTTATGATTTTAATCAGCTACGTAATGAATGTTAAGGCTTGGGTTAGCATGTAAGCGAGTGGTAGCTACATCGGTGCTAACGATGCTAATCGTATCCTCCAAGTTAACTTAAAACCATAGACTGTATATATAAAGGTTAAAATGAAATAGACAAGTGTTAAGCGTTAAGTGAGATAGTACTGTAGAACAAAAGGCTTCTGTTTGAGGTTGATAAAATAAGGTCATCCTTGTAACTTAGAGAGATATTTTATTATGTAGGTAGGAACTGTATGCATCGCTAAGGTTAATTTAAATTGGCTATGCTCAAGTATGTAGACAAGCTAACGTCGAAGTAGTGTATGTGAAATCAACCTCACAATAAGATGTGTGTATATTACAATTATTAATGTCATATTTCAAGATGATTACTTACAATATGGTTGGTTGAGCTGGAGTTCATTATTGAGCTTACACGTTAACGTCACAGTCATCTGAAGAACAAACCCAAACCTTGTTGTTTTTATTAATTACCAAATTGGTATCAAATAAACAGTAACACAACAGCATTGGTAACACAACTTCCAAAGTTACAGTAAAATAAAAAGAACCCTGACTCGGACAATACACAATCCAACATGTTCAACAGAAGAGAATAAGTTATATTGTTTGTACACATGGTTCTTTACATATATATCTGTTTGTTTAAAGTTTCCAGGTGATGCAGACAGGATGGACCAGAGAGTGAGAGACAGAACTGGACAGGTGACAGCAGTGAACTTCAGCACAGGTACAAATACTCTTTTTTCATACTGTACAAAGAATCAAGAAAGATATTGGTTTAAATAAATGAAGTATTGACTTTAATACACTGATATACATTCCATTAAACAATACTAAATACTAGATCACCTATACATCAGTGAAGTTGAGGGTTTTTTCCATGCAAAGGGTTACATTTAGATGTTAACAAGCAATATGACTGTCAGCTTTCTAATTGAAGGTATTGAAGACAAAGCTATTAGTGACAACTGCTATTTATCTCTCAATATTGTCTGTAAAAAACGTGGTAAAAGTTATGATTTCAGTGAGAGAACAGAGCAAGCTTCTACAGTTGCACTAAGTTTTGATAACAGTTAAATATTATTTTGATAATAAAATATATTTCAATGTTGATGAATGTCATACTGTTCATTCATAATCTGATTGTCTTTGTAGCTCACTGTTGAAATAAAATAAAACATTACAATTACAAAATAATTATATCTACAGCCCCTAAACACACAAACACACCTCTTTCATAAATAACACACTTGTTCTGCAATAATATGTTTTATGTTTCCTGTAATTTTTGTTAGGAAAGGACATGCCTGAAAGACACGATTCAGCATCTCCTCTTTCTCTGAGGGTCAAGAAGAACATCCAAGAGGAAAATTAAAAGCTGATGTTATGAGATTTTAAGACCAGTACAGGACATTCACTAAGAAACTACTTTTATTGTGAAGTCAGCTGATCGAATGCACCTATTTCCACATCTACACTCCATCAGCTGATTAATTCTATTTGCCTCACTTTATGAGCTTCACAACATGTACCTTGTACCGCAGAGTTTGCAACGCAAATAAATGGGGCCAATCTTCAGTCGGATGTGAATGTGTAATCTAACATTTTCAGTAAGAATAATGGACAAAAAGGAGTGCAAATACAAATTCAATTTATTGAAATCTGTACCAAAAGTTAATCAAACATGTTTTAAATAAAAAAGCACATATGGACAGAAGGTGTAAACCTATTAAATGTATAAGTAAACACATTTAGTCAAATAAAGTGACAGACTAGGCCTGTGCAGGTGGTATTAGCTATGTCCAGCATGGGCTCCTCCATCAGGCCTGGTCCTTCTCGCAGAGGAACGACCCTCAGTCCTCTCCAAACCAACAGACTGGACGTCCATCACACGGAGGTTTCTCCCTGAAGTCTCTGCAGCTCTCTGGACACCACGCTGTCTCAATCCGTCCACACTGAATATGAGAGGGGAAAATGAAAATAATAAATGCTTTAGATCAGGGGTCTCCAACCTTTCTTCATCTGAGAGCTACTTTCAAAAAATGAAAGTGGCCAAGAGCTACTTGCATCACATCGCTTACATTTATTCACATAGCCCTCATCAGTTGAATTAAGCTATACTTTTGTACACGTGTGAAATTGCAATACCTAAAGCTTATCAAAAATAAGGTCCAAGAAAACGAAGATTTCTCACATATTATTATGGCCCACATAATAAGTACATCACTGAACATTCACATAAGTGTCCTTAATCACCACCTTACAAGCATTTCACTCTTTTGTTAGTGAGATGAATGGCACTGCATGCAGTCCACCATAGAGGTGTATGCTGGACCCACTTAGGTTCACTTAATAGAGTCATTTAAATGTTCATCAGTCGGTCTTGTTCTGTATTTAGATTTCATTCATGTCAGAAAAAGCTGCTTCACAAAGGTATGTAGAACAGAACCAAATAAAGCAGACATTTTCAGTGCTGCTTGGTGAATGTTCTATAGTTTTCTGGGTCTACAAGGCTCCAGAAATGTTGTGAGTTTTGCTGAGACTAAGCTGAACATTATTTTGGAGATCTCCACAGGATTGACACTGAACAGTTGTTCAGCCATATTTTTCTTCTTCTTCTTCGTCTTGACATTAAATTATAAACCATAATAAATTAATTGTATAGGTCTAGCCTCCCTATATCTGTGTGTGAAAATGGTTCCATCCTCAAAAACAAAAAACTAATACTTCTGCAGTCTAGCTGCAGCTTCTAGCTACGGTCTTCTGTTAAAAAAAAGATACTGAATGTCTTGAATGTGGCATCACACACATGACTTGAGTCTGAAAACAGCAGGAGTATTTACAATAGCATTATAAAAACAAAAATAGTGTATGTGGGTGCACACTTACATTCTCTGTCTTACTGTTACATAAATCCCATGAATGTATGAGATTAAGTTAGCTTCATCATATCTCAATCAGTGATTAAGTGAATAATAAAGTTTCTATCGGGTCACTATCAGCCTGTCACTCATTATTTTCAGGGAGGGGGCGGGGTTTGGAGGAACGGAGAGGAGACTGTGATCGCGGAAGCTTTCCTCCTGCCTTCACAAACTTTACACAAGTATTTATCAACTGAAAATAGCAAGAGGACATTCTTACTCTGCAATCCAAGACTTGATTAAATCCACCAAAAACCTGACATGACAATAACGAGTGTTTTTCAAAAAACACAAATCCCTCCCTGTGTGTCTCTGAGCCGCAGCGACAGGGCCTGATTCAGAGCGGGTCATGACATTCTGCTGTTGGTTCTGGACTGGTGTTGGTGGAGAAAGCAGACTGCTCCGTGTGTGTTGTCGCTGTGCTGCTGTCACGTCAGTTCCTTGATCTCTGCGTCACCGACCATTTGATATTCGTGTGACAGAAACAATTCTAAAATAAAAAAACGTTATTGTCCAGCCGCGGCCGAAAAATCAATAAGCAACCTTACTACGCTATAATCGATAATCGAGCAGCGAGCTACTGAAAAGCTGCCCGCGAGCTACCGGTAGCTCGCGATCGACGTGTTGGAGAGCCCTGCTTTAGACAATAAGAAATATAAAGTTGACTGTTGAGTTGCTCAGTTTTTTTAGATTGTCAATACTATTACTGTATAACTAATATCTCAGGTTAAGAGGCACCTTCAAATAAAGATTGGTCTTTAAATACATTTTGTCTTTTGAATTGTTTGTCTAAAGTCAAGGATCTAGAACTGGTACTTATAGTTTTAATGATACAGTCTGGTTATAATGCTGTTTGGAGGAGGCCTCACAGGTAAGAGCACTAACTAGCTACCATCACATGCACCTTAGCTTAACTTAAATGTATTAAACGTATAATTAAGTGATAGCAAAATATAAATAACTAATGTCATGCAAACATATTAATATTTGCTTGATTCCAGTGTTGCATTTAGCACATTGCATACAAATGTTAAGGGATTTTAAGATTCTGAAGTATTATGCTAAAAACTCAATAACTTAGATTATTATTTATAGTTTTGCTGAATGTCCGCTTACCTTAGAAACGTAAAATGTGATGGCAGTGTGCAGATGGGGAAGCATGTTAGCTTAGCTTCTTAGCTTGAGCTAGCTCTGTTACTTCCCAGCTGGAGGCAGAAGGTCCCGCCTCGGCTCCGCCTCTTTGCCCTTATTTGGAGCAGGCTGGAGCAGGCGGGAGTTAGACTCAGACGTCACTGTCGAGCCGTTAGTGGCCGACTCCGCCTACTAAGGGCTTCTCGGCAACTCTGCAGAATCCTATGGGTGACGTCACGGACCCTACGTCCATTTATATATACAGTCTATGGCAGTGGTTCTCAACTGGTCAGGCCTCGGGACCCACTTTTTACTTGGTCAATACATCGCGACCCAACATTTTGAAGCACTCAAATCTATTCAACAAAAAATCGTGCTGTAATATATATATATACGCTTTTGAGCATACAATATTAATAAAAGTGAAGTACAGTGCATATATCCCTTCACAGAACTAAAGTATGCTTTTAAAAAAGGTTTAATGAGATGATGGAATCAAAGCTGAACTATATAAAAAGGCACACATGCTGAAACCCAACCCCAGCAGGGGGGTCTGGGGGGATTGTCCCCCAGGAGATTTTTAGAAATACTAACATAAACTACGCATTCTGGTACACTCTGAGAAGAAAATCGGGCCTTCAAAATAAAAGTTTGACTTTTCCCCCCCCCAAAAAAAAAAAAAAAAATCTAATTTCTTTTCCAACTTTTTTTTCTTCACTCACACATCCGCGACCCATTCGAAACGGGTCCGCGACCCACTTTTGGGTCGCGACCCACCAGTTGAGAACCACTGGTCTATGGTACAGACAGACAGAAGGAAGAAGTAAGGTGTCCCCCGACAGTCTAAGCCTATAGCAGCAAAACTAACGCAGGGTTTCCCACACATATGCTTTACTTGGGCGGGCCGCCCAGGTATATTAACGGGCGCCCAAGTATATTTCACGACCCATTTAGGGTTTATTTATTTATTTTAATTTTTTAATAATTTTTAAAAAAACTTTTTTTTTTATTTGTCCACGACCACGACGCCATCTGCGATCAATTAACTTGTGGACAATGATCCCTCGCTCTACGCCTCCTGTACCCAGTCCCGGACTGGCCATCGGGAGGACTGGGGGGTTTCCCGATGGCCTGGCCTGTTAAGTGGTCTGCCTCACACAGGTTGACTTGCTGTCTACACAATGTGGCCTGCCGACATGACCACTGTCATACAGATCATAAATCAAAGCCCTTGATTGGTCTCTGTGTGTCATTCAAGCTCGGGATAACCTCAGTTCAGGTGAGGTAAAGGACTCTCTGAGTGTTTAGATAGTTAACTTAGTCTAAGTTTTCAGTGGGTCTCAAACGGTTTGGTCACCATTTATGTAAACACATATTTCCATTTGAGGGTGTCAGTGTTTTTTCATATTGGAAATGGTATGTTATTGGTTATGGCCATGATTTTATGATTATTGAAATGTATACAGTTCTGTTTCATATAGGTGTTCCCATAGATCTAGTCTCTTTATTTTCCCCCTCAAAATGCACCAGATTGATGCATTTAACTCCAAAAAAAAAATCACAAGCATGTCACCTCAACTGAAGAACAGTCACCGTAAATCACAGATTTTCGTCTTGTTTTACTGGCTATAACTCCCCTCCTACCTTCCCTTCTTACTTTTCCCTTCATTCATTTATTTATCACTCAGAAAAGCCGTTGCGTTGGCAATTCACTCAAAGGTCTGGGCCGCCTTCTTAAAAAAACGTCCAATTTAGTTTTGCTCCATTGCAGCTGAAAATCAATGGGCATGAAGGACAGCCCCATGGATCATAAGGGCTTTGAAACAAATAGTCAACAGGATAAGAGGGCTGAGGGGTCAGCGGGAACACTGAGCTGCAGGCTCCTGCTGCTGTGCCACTGCAATGAAATAAAGAAAGGGCACAGAGAGAAAGAGAGAGATAAGAGCTTTCTCATAATGTTGTGTTACCCCGCATTGCTTCTGTCCAGCAGAGACACTGCAGGTAATGCCGCTGGTTCTGATTCACAGCACTGTGTATCTGCTGCAGGAGTACGAACTGAGACATTTGATGATTGCACAACCACGTTTGCTATTGTGGTGATACACGATCTGCCATGTGTTGAAAACAGTTTGGGTTCTATGGTTACATCCCCTGCTAGCTTGCGTCGCTACATACAGCTGTCATCTGATTGGTTGCACGTCAAAAGGTCAGTGCTTACTAGGTAAAAGTTGAAATAATTCAACTTTGACTTTTAGTGCAGCGCTCGGCCACAATTTCGAGCGGTGTGCTACGTCGAGGGTAGCTCGTCCACGTAGGCGGGCCAATTTAGCGCGTATTATGTGAATGCAGCTTAACTCTGAGGTAGCAAATAGAATTGGGAAGGATGAAACCCTCTTTTAATGATCACACATGCAGAGCAAGGTTCAAGGTTCTTTATTGTCAATCTGACATAGTTACAGAGTAATTATGTAGTTGAAAATCTTATGTCACAGGCTTCTCCAACAATGCAACATAACAACATAATAACAATAAGAGCAAGAGCAATACAAAAAGAATAATAGTTATAAAATAAAATAAAGTTATGATGTGGAATAGTGCAATAGAGTATATACAAGTTATTGGAATGATATATATATATTAGGTATTAGATACATACTACTGAGTAGCAGATGAATGTTTGAAGTTGTTTCAACAGTTCAATTTTTAACAGTCTCACTGCCCGCGGGAAGAAACTGTCTCCGAATCTTCTTGTCCTTGCCAGGATGCTGCGGTAACGTCTGCCAGACGGCAACAGAAAGAACAGTTTGTGGCTGGGGTGATGGGGGTCTTTGATAATCCGTAGTGATTTCTTCCTGAGCCGCTGGGAGTAAAGGTCCTCCATGGATGGCAGCTCCTGTCCTGGTGATGTGCTGTGCAGTTTTCACCACCCTCTGTAAAGCCTTACGATCGAGGTCGGTGCAGCTGCCGTACCAGGCCGTCATGCTGCCAGTGAGGATACTCTCTATCGTGCACCTGTAGAAGTTGCAGAGTATCCTGGAGTCCATGTTGAACCTCCTCAACCTGCGGAGGAAGAAGAGCCGCTGTCGAGCTTTCTTGGTGATGGTGGTGGTGTGAAGAGACCATGTCAGGTCCTCAGTGATGTGGACCCCAAGGAACCTGAAGCTTTTGACTATCTCCACCGTAGTCCCATTGATGGCGATGGGGGCGTGTCCCTCTCCCTGCTGCTCCCTGTAATCCACAATCAGCTCCTTTGTTTAGCTGATGTTGAGAGGGAGGTTGTTATCCTGGCACCAAGATGTCAGGTTTTCGACCTCCTCTCTGTACGCCGTCTCGTCATCGTCTGTGATCTGGCCGATGACGGTCGTGTCATCAGCAAACTTCACGATGGTGTTGGAGCTGTGTGTGGCCACGCAGTCGTGGGTGAACAGGGAGTAGAGGAGAGGGCTGAGCACGCAGCCTTGAGGGGCACCGGTGTTGAGGATCAGGGTGGAGGATGTGATGTTTCCCACCCGCGCTGCCTGGGGTCTGCCCGTCAGGAAGTTCAGGATCCAGTCACAGAGGGCGCTGTTGAGCCCGAGGTCTCTGAGCTTGATGGCCAGCTTGGAGGGCACAATGGTATTGAATGCTGAACTGTAGTCAACAGCATTCTCACATATGTGTTCCTGTTCTTCGGGTCCAGGTGTGAGAGGGCAGTGTGGAGGGTGAGGGCTATGGCGTCGTCTGTGGACCTGTTTGCTCTGTAGGCAAACTGCAGGGGGTCCAGAGATTCAGGGAGGGAGGAGGTGATGAATGATTTGACTAACCGCTCAAAGCACTTCATTACGGTGGAGGTGAGTGCTACTGGGCGGTAGTCGTTGGGGTCGGTGATGATTGTCTTTTTCGGGACAGGAACGATAGTGGAATGTTTGAAGCATGTGGGGACTACAGACTGCAGCAGGGACCTGTTGAAGATGTCTGTGAACACCTCTGCCAGCTGAACTGCACACACCCTGAGAACACGGCCAGGGATGCCATCAGGTCCAGGAGCCTTGTGTGGGTTAACCCTTTTAAAAGATTTACACACATCTGTCCTATTTAAAACAAAAGGGCAGTGTAGCTCCTGGTCCATCTGTACCTCCACAGCCTGGCTGCTCTCAAAGCGTGCAAAAAAACTGTTCAGCTCATCTGGGAGAGATGCGCACGCAGACACTCCCGCAGCCCCCCCCCCGCTGCTCCTTTGTAGTCAGTCATTGTCCTTAGTCCCGCCCACATATTCCTAGTGTTACAGCCTTTGAAGTCAGATTCCACCTTCTCTTTGTACTGTCTCTTTGCATTTTTAATTGCTCTTCGGAGATCATACCTAGACTTCCTGTACTCCTCCAAATCCCCCGCTCTGTGCGCGATAGTGCGCGCTTTCAGCTTGCCGCGCACATCGGAGTTTATCCAGGGCTTTTGATTTGGGAATGTCCGTACAGAAACCTTCGGTACCACGTCATCGATGCATTTCCCAATCTAGCAGATGACAGTGTCCGTGTGTGTGTTGATGTTATTGTCCTCAAACACACTCCAATCCGTAGATGCAAAGCAATCCTGCAGTGCTGAATCTGACTCCTCGCTCCATCGATGTACTGTCTTTGTAATCGGTCTGTCCCTTTTAAGTTTCTGCTTGTACGCAGGCAACAACAGTAGTGAGATATGGTCTGATTTGCCGAAGGGAGGGCGAGGGAGAGCCTTATATCCATTCCGGAAAGGGGAATAAACATGGTCCAATATGTTTCCCCCGCGCGTCGGGCAGTTGATGTGTTGGTAATATTTTGGCAAAACCTTCTTCATGTTGGCGGTGTTGAAATCTCCGGCCACAACGAACGCCGCATCTGGCCGTGAAGTCTCGGTCTTATCAATAATCCCAAACAGCTGATCGAGTGCCGTGTTGTTGTCGGCGAGTGGCTGCGGGGGGACATACACTGCTGTTATCACAACAGATGTGAATTCCCTCGGCAGATGGAAGGCCCGACATGAGATCATGAGGTGCTCTAGATGTGCGGAACAGTCCGATGAAATAATCTTCACATCTGAGCACCAGTTGTTGTTAGTCATTACACACACACCGCCTCCCTTACTTTTCCCCGAGTTTGCAGTCCGGTCCTGACGAAAAATAGAGAATCCATCAGGGACAATAGCGGAGTCCGGGATAGCGGGGTTGAGCCAAGTCTCAGTGAGAATTAACACGTTACAGTTCTTAATGTCCCGTTGAAAAGCAATCCGGCTTCTGAGTTCATCTAGCTTATTTTCAATGGATTGAACATTTGCCAGAAGAATACTCGGAAGAGGGGGTCGATTCTCTCGTTTCCTCAGTCTGACCAGCAGCCCGGCCCGGCAGCCGCGTTTTGTTTTCTTCTTGCGTCTCTCAGGTAGAACAGCAACAGGTAGCCATGGTGAATCTCCATTGTCTGTCGGAGGGTTATTTTTGTCCACGAAGTTTCGCAATTGAAGAAGTTCCTCTCTGCTATATTGTATGGCAGAGTAGGTGCGGTCGGCTAGCATGTTGCGAACCATGTTAAAAATAAAACGGCAAAAGTAAAATAAATATGTACAAAATACGAAAATGGGCAAAGTTGGAGAGGAGCACAAAGACGATGCGGCCATCTTCACCGGCGCATCACAGGTGAACACACAGTGAAATTTGGCCTCTGCATTTAACCCATCCTAGTACCAGGAGTCTAGTACTAGGAGAAGTGGGCAGCTATTGCACAGCGCCCGGGGAGCAATGGGAGTGAGGGGGGAAGGGGGGTGTCCGGTGCCTTGCTCAAGGGCACCACGGCAGGGCCCAGGAGGTGAACTGGCACCTCTCCAAGTAGCAGTCCACACTCCACATTTTAGGTCTGGTTGGGGACTTGACCCTACAGCTCCCAGTCCAAGCCCCTACTGACTGAGCCACTGCCGGACAATCATAGAGCTTCTGCTTGTAGGTGCTCTTTTGATCTTAGAAATACATTTATATCGCAGTGTTTCCCTCATTACAGTAGATACACATTTGTACAGGCAGTGCATATTCTTCTGGCCCCATTCAATGTGAAGTACAGTAATCAGGGTATATAAAAGAAGAACATGATCCAATCCAATCCAATCAATTTTATTTCTATAGCACATTTAAAAACAACAGAGTTAAACAAAGTGCTGTACATCAACAACTATATAAAAAACATAGCATAAATACATGACAAACAGACAGGACATGAAACAAATGTAAAACACGAGACAATGAAACCAGATCAGAAGCCACAGACTGAAAAACTCTCCTACATGACGTAAAAACAATACAAAACACTAATAAGATAAAAACCCAAATTTAAAAGCACAAGTGTCATACCTGGCCTGTAAATGCCAGGGAAAAGAAGTGGGTTTTTAAACGAGATTTAAAAACAGGCAGAGTTGGAGCAAGTCTAACCTGCAGGGGCGATTCGTTCCATAACTTTGGAGCTGCAACAGCAAAGGCTCTGTCTCCTCGCTGCTTTAGCCTTGATTTTGGGACGACCAGAAGGAGTCTGTCAGCAGACCTCAGTGACCGTGTGGGTGTGTATGGTTTTAAAAGATCTGCCAGGTACGGTGGTGGGGCTAAACCGTTTAGGGCCTTGTATGCGAACAGTAAAAATTTTAATTGGATTCTAAAACTGACTGGTAGCCAATGTAAAGAGGCGAGTACAGGCGTAATATGTTCACGCCTGCCTGTCCTTGTAAGGAGGCGCGCAGCAGCATTCTGGACCAGCTGTAGGCGTGACAGGGAAGCCTTGGTTACTCCAATGTACAGATGATGTCTACAGTGTTATGTTAGCTTGAAGAGATGAGACTGATTCCTTCCAATATCGGTATCGGATATAATTGTAACCCATACACAGGCTTGGAGAGTACAGATTAGATGTAACGGGATGAAGTAATCGGGATGCAAAAATAAGTAACTGTATTCACTCATAGTTACATTAAGAAAATATTTAATCAGATTCCCCTTATGGGGGGATTACTTGCAGGATTACAATGTATCAATAAAGACCAATATATTATAGGTAGACCTTCTGCCTGCATTTTCTTTTGGGTTTTCATTGAGGCTATTTTCATTATTTTCTTTTTAATGCAGTAGGTGGACACCTGATTTATTAAAACAATAATACTGTTTGCTTTGAATTCGTATATTAACCTTAAACACTTTTTGTAAACTCTACTATTCTGTAGGCCTAGCCTAAATTTGAAAGGACACATTTTTTATCCTAAATATCTTGGTTTCTTCTTTTCTAAGTTTACATTGTTCTTTTGTATTAAGACATTTAAGTAAAAAACATCTTATTGATATTTATATTCGCTTGTATTTATTTGGATTGCTTCTTTTATTGTGATACTCATATTACAGTAGGTTACTGATTACATCTGTTTACAGGAATCAGTAACTGTAATGGATTACATTTTTAAAGTAACCATCCCCACCCTGCCTATACATATAAATATGTATTAATGGAGTTGCGGATCGAAAACTGTGTTTTCTCTCTAGGTCTACTGAACAACACATTGCACGCAACAGTCCTGCAGCCTTCTACCAGGTAAACATGGCAGGCCTGTTGTTGAATCACATTTACGGTCTTCTGGCTCTTAAAATGGGGGCTTACTCCCAGTGCTTCAAATAAATATTTTACACAGCAATTTATGAAAAAGCAGATTCATTTTAAACTTTTTGACAGGGTTTTGGATAGCGTAGATACTTCTGAACAAGTTTCTCATGCACATTTGACACAAAAAGAGCTCTGGTCACAACTCAGGTAAAGGAATGGAACAGAACAAAGTGGATTGGGGCAGCTCTATTAGCTTGTATTCTTGTATCGAACTCCTTCTGTTGAGGCAATATTCTACACGCTATGCGACTGAATCTATACCCAATGTGGTTTACCTATGTTTGTGCCCTGTCCCCCCCCCCCCCCAGGCATTGTGTCCCTGATCTCCCTGGCGGTCCTCTCCTATGAGCGCTACAGCACCATGGTGGCGCCCACTGAGGCGGACGCCTCCAACTACCGGAAGATCTCCCAGGGCATCCTCCTGTCCTGGCTCTACTCCCTCGCCTGGACTCTGCCGCCACTCTTTGGCTGGAGCAAATATGGCCCCGAGGGTCCCGGGACCACCTGCTCTGTGGACTGGACAGCCAAGACGGCCAATAGCATATCTTACATCATCTGCCTGTTTCTGTTCTGCCTCATCGCACCCTTCCTGGTGATCGTCTTCTGCTACGGGAAGCTGCTGTGCGCCATCAGACAGGTATGGATACTAAAACTGCAGTATATGCATAAATTAGCCTGGGGGCTTTTTCAACCCCTTCTGGTGTGTTTAAAGTAATCTATGGCTGTATTTTCAACACTGAAACCACATATTCCAAATCCCATATGCTTTAGTAGACAAAATGATGAGTACATGCTGGAGAATAGCTCACATTAATTCTGGCATTGTAAGCTGAAAATGTTAATTTTTTTTTTTAATGTTAATTTTTTATTCTCCCCTTTTGCTAGAAACTCAGCTGAGGTCAAACAAATAGAGTCCAAAGTGCTTTGCAATTTGCCACAAAATTGAACTACTCCCACCCACAGAGTGCGACCGAGTTCAACATAATTATTGTTCATGGTAATAACACCACCACATTAGTTTTTTTTTAGATTAAAATTACATTGTAGTACACTTTTACCCACAGAGAGTCATTACCAAACTCTATAGTTCCTTCAATTCTATGAAGCGTTTTGGCGTATTGTTCTGGTTTTACATCCAGCGTCTGTCATTTTAGATTTTTTGCTGTCATGAACCTTGTACCAACAGCAGCAGACATCTATTTTAAAAGAAAAAGCCCTCTCTCTATATCACCTATAGAGCACCGTCAGAAAGAGTTGGCAACTAGCTCAAGAAGATAAAGAAGCAGGTTTTTCTATAATGCGTCGGAACCGTCCAAAATAGACTTAAAACCCCATCCCTGTTTTTCAGGTCTCAGGCTCGAAAATGACATTTCCAGAACAAATTACCATAACTACACTTCTAAAAGGGGAAAATTAATAATCTTTTTTCTCAAAGTAATGATAAACCTGTGAGTTGGATCTAAAAAAGTCAAAATCAATATAGATGTTTTTTATTTTAAAGAAAATTCAGATTGAACATAGTAAAAAACTGTAAATGATAGTGTCCGTCCAAAAATTCTTTTTTACTTATAGTGAAAACCACCCTTGAATGATGGGATGGTAGACTAAAAGCTTTAGGAATCCAAAGTACAACATATAATAAGTACCCTGTATCAAGATCGATGCAAAACAAGTGACATTTGACCTTTTTAGAGAGGTTTAGCAAAATAAACTCCACCTCTGAGGTGATTTGGGTGGAAATGGGCGTTTTTGCCGTTTCTCTGGAACCCATTGGTCGATTTTGGTGATTGACATCTCTTATTAACCGTTAGAGCCAATAGAATTGAAGGGGAATCTCCACATACACACCAACGCTACCAAAAAAAAGTGGGGGCTTTGCGCATGCAGTTGGCCGTAAACCGAAACCTATCTCTCGCTCTGAAATCTGAAAATGGAAAAGTAGGTTTATTGCTTATGGATTATCAAAAATCATTTCAAAGTGACACACAGACACATTGGATTAACCTATGGATTAACCTTCAGCAGCGTTTTTATCGTTTTGATGCCATTGAAGACCACTTTTGATCAGACAACGACAAAGGTAAGCCGTATTGCCGTGTTTGCTACCGAGCGCCACATGTTGTGATGTCTGTTTTTGTTAATAAGTTTGCGAGTTCTTATCATGGAATGATGATATATATACCTATCGATTCTGTGTATTCTCACGATGCTATTCGATATGTTGGATGTGCAGTTACGATAAGTAATAAGGGTGTTATGAGTGAGTTTCTGTGCAAACGCCGTTTGACAAAAAAATGTGATCAAAAAAATTATCAGTTAGCTGAGTTTCTTCCCGTTACATGGATATGAAACATTCATAGTTTATTAAATATTAAGAAGCCCTCAGACGCTGTTTCCTGCAGATTATGCGTTTTTCCGCCCGGGGGCGGGTCGATGGGGTTTAACAGATGAAGAGTAGATACCCGATTTTCATCAGGGCCCAGGAGTTCAAAACTTTTAATCCCTATCTGATCGGATCAGATTTGGATTTTGGGTAGTTCAAAACCAAAAAACAGGATTAGGATCACTTTGATATCCGATCAGATCAGGAAATCCAATCCAAGCTTTAATCTGGATCAAATCTTCAAAATGGGTAGTTCAAACCGACAACACAGGATTGGGATCAGTTTGATCCCAAAAAACTGGATTATCCTGATCCCACCAGAAGGGTGGATTACCAGAGCAAAATGTACTGTACAATTTATTTTAAAATATGTTTTAATTTAAATAAGATGGCACAGTTTGTTAACTGAAATAATACACAATTTTTAGCCTTCATGGGAAATACATTTTATTTTTCCATTTTTGCTCACGTTTGTGGTGGCCTATTTTGTTTTCAACCAAATGTTGATGACATAAATGTTTATGCTCATAAAAGTATCACAACAAAGATTGTCAATCACAAATGTAATTTAGATTAAAGAAAAAATATCTTCAACAAAAAAAAAGTCCATCATCTGTCATCACCTTTCAAAAGTTATTGCGGACAGTAGATGTCTCTGCAACGTGGTCTCTTGTCTTCCTTGTATTATTTTTCATATCCACTAGATGGAGATCGGTAGGATTAAAGCACTGATATTCAGGATCTAGTAATCTTGAAAAGTCGCAATCTGGATCAGGGTGATCCTATCCTGAATTGCTTTGAACTACAGGGACAAAATCTGGCCGATTTGTCTGATCCTGGATCACAAAAAATGGGATTTCAAAATCTGATCTGATCTGATTGAGATTAAAAGTTTTGAACTCCTGGCCCCAGGTGATTAGAGATGTAATCCAAATGAATGCTAATGTTTCTGCACGTCTAGTGGAGGTGTAAATCGGCCACGGTAATCTCACTGCTTCACCATATAAACATTAAAATGTTGGGTTGTCTGTTTCTGCTGCCTTACAAAAAGGTTTAAGAAGTTCCATCACCAGAGAAAAAGTTCTTTATAACAATAATGCTTAAATAAAATGAAAAATCTCCTGAGATGCTATCATTACTTGCCAGCTGATTTCAGAAGATTCAGTGTATCTGACTCTCTGCAACGATATTAAATGCAGCCCAAGACCTATCAATTTAAGATCAGAGGCAGCAATAGTGAAAGTATAACTAAATTCAAACTTCTAGAAATGGCGTTAAATTAAATAACTGAAATAAATAGAAACTAAAACAATAGACTCTTGCAATCTAAATGTCATTGAAGACAGCGTTCTTGTTTTTAATAGGAGAGGAGTTTCATACACCTAAACTAATTTGTCTGCATGGAGTGCAAAATGTGTTCCATGGGTTGTGAAATGTTTTTATTGAATCCAAAGATAATTGTATAAAATACAGACATCAAGTTCAACAGTTGTGCTCAAGTACGCATCGAGATTACATTCTAACACTTCAATATCATGTGATAATGGTAAGTTGATTATTATCCTCAGCGATCTATAGAGATCCACCAATGCCTGTTTGGTGACTCACAGCTCCCAGATGTAACTTCTTTTGCAGAGCTAAATATAAAAATGAATAGTGCCCACTCTGAACTGAAAAACTTCAGAGTTTACCGGAATAACAAACTACTTTTCTCCTAAAATTGAAAACCTGCAGCTGCATGTCAAACGGCGATTGCAAAGCTTATGATGGTTATGAATCATAAACAGTTGGTTTTATGGCATTAAAATGATCATCAGTGTGAAGTCCATAATACCAGTCTGGTTCTTTCTCAGTGGAGTTATATTTTGATGAGTCAAACTGCACATGCTATTTGGTTCAGACATTAATCTAAATGACTGGATTGATGGGTTGTATACACTGGTTCTGAATTCAAAATGAGAAGAGCCAGAGCCAGGGCTCTCAGGATATCAGATTTTACTTTTATTGTGACCAAATTAGGGTTAGGGTTAGGGTTACACTTAGGAAGTTACACCTATTTAGTAAAGCTCCGGAAAGGAACCAGTTAGGGTTAGGGTCACCTAACTGGTCACCAAATGTTCAGGCAGAGAAATGTGCATACACAGGAGTGATGTAGTTGAAAATGTAATGGAAAGTGTAAGAGAAAATAATGTCTTCATGAGGATGTTGCCCCTGTCCGTTTGCAACAAAATTCATGATCACCATTTACAATATTTATCAATTTATTACATCAGTTTCTTTCTCTTCCTAGTCCTTCTTTTGTCCCCTCTCACATCCAATTGTTCCTCATAGGAAAAAAGCACATCTTTAGAATTGAATGAGAGGCAAGGGAACATATTTAATTATGTTTCTCTCTTTGTGTTTGTCGGCCTTTGCACATCTTTATTTTTGCTTTCCTTCCAAACTCTTATTCATCGCTTAGATGTATGGGCTCAGAACAGTCTCATAATACACACATGCACACAGAAGGATTTACACTTGTATTTCCGGATCCACACTTGTGTTTGTCAATGCACACACAAATGTGTTCCGTTTCATATACATGTAAATAAAATCCAAATACAGAAAAAAGTTTTAAATATGTATTTTTGATCCTCACATATTTGTTTTCCGTTTAAAACCTCTGAACCTGCAAACACAAACCGCTTTCTGTGCATGGATCGCTGTGCATTCGTGTGTGGGTTTTTTGAGACTCCCCTGACGGTCACCCGATTCATACTTGTAATTTGTTCTATCTATAGCCAATCAGATGTCTCCTTCATTCTAAGCCAATCACATGAGCGCTCCCCCACGAGGGTATGATTTCTTGCGTTCATGACGTAGCGCTTCATGTACGCATTTTGCGCTGTCCATGGAGCCTGCCTACAGGTGCTAATCTCAGGACACCTCCACTCTCAGTACTTTGCCACCAGGTATGTCCCGATCACCTTTTTTTGCTCCCGATCCGATTCTGATCATTTGATTTTGACAATCTGCCGATACCGATTTTTCCCGATCCGATCTTTATGCAATGCATTAAGAAAAAAAAAAGGAAAAAAGCATTTAAGTTGTCCCTTAAGGTTATTTTTTTATTTAAATGACAGTATCCAACTACCCATTCTATCCAACATGGATATAGCTTCTTTTTTTCACAGCAGCATTGGGTCAGTTCAGTTGTGCAGCATTGGATCAAAACAAAATAAAGCTTATCAGTGGTCTACCACAAAATAACCATGTAAACAAATTGAGTGCAGATAGTGCAGTAACAAAACAAAAATAACTCTACTGGAAAGAGGTAGCTTGACTAGCTTCACAAGTTCACAGATTTGAGAGAAATAAGCAACCAGGTCTATGAAAACAAGCCCAAAAGAAGCAACACACACATGATGTTGTGTAATTTTAAACCAAAACTAAGGCCTCAGGATGACTTTAAGATGTGAACATGGTCGTTTTTGTTTTGTAACATTAAATTAAAAAAATATATTTTATAAAAAAAAAAATTCCCAATCCCCGATCTTTTTCTCCCGATTCCGATCTTTTGAAAATCACGTGATCGGCTCCGATCCCCGATCACGTGATCGGATAGGGACATCTCTAATTGCTACTTTCAGAACAAGAAATGCACGCAAATACAAGCTTTTATATATATTATTAAGGTACAGCGCCACTTCCCGTGGGTGCTAGACAGTGAACTGTCAACGGGGGGAGCCTCGCTGCGGGGAAACGGTGGACCTCTGTCGCCTGTCAAAGCAACTTCAGATGGTCAGTCCGCCCCTGCCGGTACCGAGGTGGGCAGATCAGAGTGGCCCGACCGGCCCACTTCGGTACGTCCCGATGGCCAGTCCGCCACTGCTTCGGCATACAGTATATGTGTTGCACGGCCAGATACGGCTCGAGAAGCTGACTCAGATGAATGAGGCGAGTAAACAGCTGACAGACGGCAAGAAACTCGAGCGATTATTCGCATCGCGTCCGGTGTGAACGCACCATTATTACAAGTATTATATAATTACAAAATAAAATCGCCACTCTCAGTACAGCGCCACTTTCCGAACAGGTAATGCACGCAAATAAAATATTTTATATTATTATTATTATTATTATTATTATTAATAATAATATATATATATATATAAATAAAAACATCTTGTATTTTAGTTACACCCGCTATTGATTAATTTAGTCAACATTGGACCTTGACACCGTCCACATAGCTATAGTGAAATAATATAATAGAAAACATTAAGCCTCTTTGATTTAATAATCGGAGCTGAAACCTCTCTGCCATCTCATATAACACACACTTCCTTATTTATCTTTGAATAATAATACCGTAAAAATAAAGACGACTATGCTACGGTCCTTCGGTCCTGAGATTAGCGCCTGCAGGCTCCATGGACCTGTCATCTCCGGACAGCGCAAAATGCGTATATGAAGTGCTACGTCATGAATGCAAGAAATCATACCCCCGTGTGATTGGCTTAGAATGAAGGAGACATCCGATTGGCTATAGATAGAACAAATTACAATGCATGCATATGAAACGGAACACATTTGTGTGTGCATTGAAAAACTAAGTGTGGATCCGGAAATACAAGTGTGAATCCTTTTGCGGATCATGAAATACAAGTGTGAATCCTTCTGTGTGCATGTGTGAGACTGTTCTGAGCCCATATAGATGTGGCCTTCAGCCTCATTGTCCCTTTTCTCTCGTCCTTTATCCGTCCTCAGTGCAGGACTACATGTGCGTTTCTTTGTCTTTGCTAGTTTTAATAACCCGCTCTGCTCTTCAGGGTTGTTCCTATCCCACTGACAATGCAATGTAAAGTAAAGGCTATAGTTCTCCTGTCACATTGTGTTACGCATCAACAGCTGGGACACAGTAGTAGCAGAACAACTTGACCGCAGAAGAGTTGAACTCCCATATCGAACACTGAGCGGCTCGATGGAAGCAGTCCACAAGGGAAACACTGAGAGTAGGGATTGGTTCGAGTCGATTTGAGTTCACTGTACAATTCACTAACTCTCTGTACCAATTTTCAGAGGTGAGTGAGTACACAGAGAGCGGGTAGGATGTTTATTATATAGGGCTGCAGAATATATCGTTTTTTATGGGGGTGGTTTGTCTCAATGTCATTTGTTTGAACAGATCATTAAGCCGCGTGTAAATGTGTAATCTGTAAATGTAAAACACCTTCCTCAAATGCAGCAAAAGGATTTGCAAACTCACAAAACTATTTTGCAAATATGAAAAGGATCTGCAAATACACAATGAACATATCTCGAAAGATGTGATTCCGATAATGCATACAGAGATTTTGTCACGGAGGTACTAGGTGTGGACCCAAAAGCACGGAGGCAGACACAGGATTCAAGTAGAAAAGAGTCTTTACTTGAAATGTAGATCCAGTACAAAAATATGATGAATACCAGAATCACAGGATCAGCAGATCCAGAAAAATACATACAATAAATAATCTACACTAATCAATAAACTAGAAAAATACAACTACCTGATCTTACCTTACTATAACTATATATGTGGACAAAGACTATAACGGTAACTTTGATACGATCTGTAAATGCTGGAGCACTCGGCATAAGACACAAGACAATCTGGCAAAAGACAAGGGGAGACAGGACAATTTATACAAGAGGTAAGTGGGCACAGGTGGAAACAATCAGGGGCGGGGCAGACACTGACGATGGCGGGAAAACAACCAAGGCAGGAAGTAAAGGGACCTGGAACGAGAAAAGGTGAATACAAAATAAAACAGGAAGTGGAACATAAATAACTAAACTAACATAAAACATTTAACACAGTTGCGGACGCACAACAGATTTTTCTCCCAAACTGAGAGTATAGTAAGTATAAATGTCAGTGGTTCAATTCCCAGTCAAAATGGATTATCAAAAGGTATTTGTTTTGTGATGGCAAACCACAGCTGATGTTAAATTGAAAAAACTTTTATCTACGGATTGATATGACTGCACATATTCTCTGTGAGTGAACATTATCAACCGAAATGACGGAATTGACCAAAGAGAATCAAGTATTCAGCTAAGCTGTGTATTAAGTTTAATTATCTCATGTAATGTTGCTTTTATTAAATGTTATTGTCTATTTTCCTCATATCCTAAAGCTCTGTTAGTTTGGTGGGAAGTGATACCTTAGATCATGGGTCGGCAACAGGCGGCCCGCTGGCCATTGTTGGCCCGCCAGCAATAATATTTGGCCCGTCATTTTGAGAATAAAAAAATAAAAAAATATTTTGAGATCTTTTTTTTTTTTTTTTTTTTTTTACAATATCGGACTGACAGTCGCACATATAGGCTATAATGTCCGAATAGAGAATCTACCTACACCTGAAGAATGCTTATTGTACTTTTATCTATGTTGAGAATGAATGACATACAGCACAGGCACGATCAGGCAGTGGGGTGCACTGACGTCAATTAAAGTACTTATTTAAAGGACACCTATCATGCTATATTTAAATGATATATTGTAGGGCCATACCTATATAAGGTGTATTTATACGTTTCTGTTTTCAAAATACCAAACAGATCATGCATTTTAGCCATGCCTCATTTCACTCTATTTGCTGTTCTCCAGCCCTGTTTTTGCAGGGGGCTGATTCTGTGAGCTGCAGCTGACCACGCCCCCCTGCAGGAGAGGGGAGCGTGCTCTGATCAAGTCAGAAGAGGGGGAGAAAAAGAGATCTCCGTCCTCCGTGTTTTATTCTTATATTATTATATAGAGTCGTTCAATAAAGCTCAATAAATAACAAAGAAGACCTTTGACCGGCACTTTTCTAATTTTGTCCGGAAGATTTCAACTTTAATGGACATCTTGACCGGCGAAAGAAAACCTAACTGAAACTCTGCCGCACGGTCCCCTCGTTCCTTGGAAGAGGCGGAGAGGTGGGTGTTTGTCATCTGCTAACCGGAGAGAATTACAGTGCTTGCCTCGACGGGGAGGGATTGCATTGAATTAAAGCAGCGGGAGCAAACGCTTGCCTCGGGGAGGGAGAACAAAAGCCACAGCGGAGAATAAACAGAAGGGTAACCATGGCAACCATGCGCGGGAAGTCTTCTTCGCTGCTTTTGTGGCAGACTACAGCGCCACTTACAGGCCTGGCATATGTACTACAGCGTCTCCAGCGCTTTCGAGCGGCAATGGCCGGCCGTGGCCCAACCCCACATTCCCCTGATAGGTGGAGAGTTGGCCCAATAGCCGTAGCGCCACCGTCCTGACGCCAGGACAGTGTTCAGATCTGGATCAGTTTTTATCAGATCCGTTGCAGCCCCTTTTTTAGAGATTTGGGTATGGAGGAAAATAGAGAGGGTTGTGTTTTCTGACACTTGGTGAGTTCCCTGGAACACCGGGGACACATATTCATGTAGAAAAGACGTACTAAAGTGCATTTTGCATGATAGGTCCCCTTTAACTATTAAATACATTGAGTTGAGTAAAATACTTGGTTACTGATTAATTTAGGTTATAATATATTAAATAAATTGCAAAGCAAAACATGCTGTAATTTATTTATTTTGTATTTTTTAAAGGTTTTCAACCTGAAAGAATCCTAATGTGTCCTTGAAAAGTTGAAATAAAGAAAAGGAAAAAGGATTCCAGTTGTCCATGCGTCCTCTGTTGCCCCTCAAGCCTCTCAAATGTGGGCAAACACTCAAATAAATGCCAAAAACCCAGAGAACTTGACAATACTTATCAGAATAAAAGTATGTTAAATAACACTGCTACCTAGTTAATAACTCACTCAGTGAAGAAAGGGAGGACCATCCTCCCTAAAATTTCAGAATTTTTTTTACTTTGAAGAGAACAATAAATGCACCTCAATTTAAAAGATAAGTCTGTTAAAATACAGATAATAGCCCTGACTTTTAACATGGGACTGAAATGGGGCTAGAGACGACGATCCTCCCTTTGGGCGGGTCTATCCAGAGGCTCTGGATTGGGCGCCTATATCATCAGTGAACCAATCAGCGGATCTGACTGGGCATCAGAGTGTTGATGGGGAGGGTTATCAGCGATATCAGAGTTTTTTCTGAACCGGGGAACAGGGGTGCTGCGCCCTCTTACCAAAATCAATTCCTTGAATTAGGCTTTGATTATGTTCTGGCCCGCCATCTTGTGGCTCAGCAAAAAATTGGCCCACGGCCAAACTTACTTGCCTACCCCTGCCTTAGATTATACATGTTATGATTGGCAAGCGGACAGATTATTGGTTGTCTATGTTTTAAGGTTCAAGGTTCAAGGTTCTTTATTTGTTGTACGAACATAGCTACAGAGTAGTTATGTCGATGAAAATCGTAGGTCACAGGCTTCTCCAACAGAGCAACACAATAATACAGATAAACAGAAAAATATAGTGCAAGTAAATATTAAAAAGTAAATACAAAAAGAAAAATAGTTTAAAAAAAGTTAAATAGTGAAATAAGAGTCTATACTGTATGCAAGCTATTGGAATGATATATTAGATAAATAGATAAATAATTACTAAGTAGCAGATGAATGTTATGAAATTGTTTCAGCAGTTCAGGTGTTTAACAGTCTTATTGCCTGCGGGATGAAACTGTCTCTGAATCTGGTGGTTTTAGTCCGGATGCTGCGGTACCGCCTGCCAGACGGCAGCAGACAGAACAGTTTGTGGCTGGGGTGATGGGGGTCTTTTATAATCCGGAGGGATTTCTTCCTGAGCCGCTGGGAGTAAAGGTTCTGTGCAGTTTTCACCACCCTCTGTCGGTGCAGCTGCCGTACCAGGCCGTGATGCAGCCAGTCAGGATCCTCTCTATGGTGCACCTGTAGAAGTTGCAGAGTATCCTGGAGTCCATGTTGAACCTCCTCAGCCTACAGAGGTAGAAGAGCCGCTGTCGAGCTTTTTTGGTGATGGTGGTGGTGTGCTCCTTTGTAGTCTGTCGTTGTTCTTAGAAGGTAATACTTTGGCAGTAATGCTCTACCTTGACATGATGTGGAAATTGCTTGCCAGTGGGTTTTCAGTAAAATAAATAGACAGGCAGGCTTTCTGCTTGGTTGTAAGTGTGTCAGTGTTGTCATTTCTTTTTATTTCCCTGTGATGGAAATGGAGGTTTTTATCAGTGCGGCAGACAGGAGTTGTGAAAAAGGCGGGTTTGTCATTTCACAGGCTCTTCAGTCAGGGAACATCTTAAATCAGATGCAGCACTCTTCTTTCAATTACAGTGACACTTTGACGATCCCTGTCTAAAAAATGGTGATGGTTTAATGTGATGATAAAATGTTCACACAAGTGTTGACTCTGCGACTGAAAATAAGTTACTTATTATTTTGTATACAATCATATGAAATGTATTAATACTATTATAATGTTCTATCGTTATGCTATTGTTCTGATAAGTTCCATGCACTGTTGTCAGCAGGATATCGTAAATACAATACTAACGAATTAAGGAAAATGTGGCCAAAAACTGGGGCAGTGTGTGGGAGAGAAACTCCTTCTGGAGGGTATTTGTGTATTTTAGCCTTTGCAAACCATTTACATACATAAACCTATATAACACACTTCCGGGATGGGAAACCAAAAAAAGCAGAATAGGGCATCTTTAAACCAAAGCATAAAACTTGATTATTTTTTCCAATTCATAGTAGAGTAGTTCCATGGTCTATAACGTTTTAGGAAATTATGAAGAATGTCAATCGATGTTACAGAAAGCCAATATGACGTCCTTTCATTGCATGTTTTGTCCATAACACATAGATATTCAGTTTAATGTCATAAACTGGTAAAAATACAAATATATTGACTTTACATTTCCAAGGCTGTAATCCAAAATGTACTTTTTTTCTAAAAGAATGACACAGTACAAACCGGAGAGACGATAATCAAAGTAGCTGGCCATTAATTTAAAGGTGGACAAATAAACACATCTTTGCAACTCGACAATGATGCAGTGCAAGAATATCATAGGAACTGGGAAAATTACAGTTTTTCACCGAAAGGAACATCATACAAAGAGAAAGTATTGCAGAGTGATTACCTTTTACTTTCACATAATATGATGTGTCTCTTGATATTTCAGATGAAATAATAATGATAACCATCAAACTAGATTATTTGAAACCACTCATTCATTGCTTTGTTTCCAGGGGACAGAAGGCACAACTAAGTGGTTGAAGTGACGATGACCCCTGGCTTTAATAAACTGGGTTGGCATCATGAATCATCAGAGCCATTAGATTTCAAAGACCCCAAATCTTTCCTTCAATTAGCATCAAAGTAATAGCAGAAAGCAGCATCCTTTGGATTACTGCTGTAACAGAGTGACATCGATAAACTATATCCACGAAATGTTTTGCATAATACAAAATTGGGCCAGAATACAAACTTGAGCACCAACACACACACAGCGGTTATTGGTTAGATAACCAGCGGCTCCCTCTCTTGTCTCAACATCTTTACCCTTGGTCTGAATTCATTACATGACTCATGTCCCCCTGTGGATATCCAGCGATACTTTCAAGTGCTGCCATATGTCTCCGACGTGCTTAAGGCTATGTGACACAGAGGTAAGCGCTGGATGGAGGGAGGGAGATTGAGATATCAAGAGGAAGTGAAGGAGGCGGGGGGATAAAAGGAGGGGAGGAGGGGGAGAGCTGGGTTCCTGATGTGGTGCTGGCCCACATCAGATGCTCCGACCTTGCACTGGTCATGAGCTAATTTTATCGGCCACCAGCAGACTCGTTTCACGCCTTGCCAATTTGGTAACTTTGTGACCTGGTGTCATATTTTAGACCAGGAAAAATGTTTCTTATTCTCAATCCCTTATTACCTTAGAGAAACGGTATCTGTATTGCAGTTTATTAACAACAGTGGGACAGGTATTGGTATTGGTGGGAAGCCAGTGAGGGAGGTCTTGTACAAATAGTGGTTATTTGAATGCTTATCTTCTTTACAATTCATCTTGTGGACTAATGACTGTTCGTATACTTGCCTTCTTTTAATACAACAGCATGGAAAGATTACAAAGTGTATCCATGAGGGGGGACCTCTAGGTATCAATCCAAGCCAACACCACAATAGAGTGGTGTAGTGATGTCGTATATTGTGTAGGCCAATACGGAAGTTAATTTTGGAATTCCCCATTGGATTTTGGTATATTGCAAAGTATAAGCTCTGTGGCCAACACAAGGTTATGCTTCTTAATGTGTTTTGTTCAGCAGGCAATCTCCACATATTAACACCACTTACACCACAAACGTCGGCTTGATGACGTTTAGTCGTTTATTTAGACACTTGTTTTTGTGCCACAAAGAAGCTTCGGACATTCACAATTAGGGTATTTACTGATGTATAACATGTCGTAGAACCAAACGAGAAAATATCTTCAGCTTGTGTTAACCAAAGACCTTATTTCAGGCACATAACCCCAAACAAGTCAAACAAAACCATTGACTTTAAGCCAAGGGAACCGGAAGTAGTAAGATGCTAAGCTTCTGAGTTTTACGATTATTCCTGCACCACTTTATATCTCGAGATCTTATAAATATCAACCTTGCAACACATGAGGATTTTGGTAGGCCTATATTGTCTAAGATCTGAAACAACTAGTCCATACTGTATATCAACAGACAATTCTTTAGCAATGATTATAAACATTTAATAATTTTAGTCACATTTTGAGCAAAAATGAAAGCCATTCCTTGGTACCAGTTTATCAAATATTCAGGTTTTTTTTAGTGCAGGGATGGACATTGCCTGAAGAACGACTAACTGAGATCACCCTTTTGATAAATTCTCTGGAAAGTCTTGGGTAAAACATCTGAAGTTTTTAGCATCTGATGCCCAAGCCAAATTATGCTGTGCTCCTTTTTGGTCTCCTCCACCAGTGGCAATTCTGCTCTAGCTGTACTTGTTGTTGTCATGCCTAATGTTATGACAACTTTACATCAACAAGTTGGACTATTGTGCAGGATATTCATTTTGTTTCTTTTATTAACAATTTTACTGGGATTATTGTAGCCAATTTCTCAAGGCACACTCTTGGGAGACATTTCCAAATCCCTAGAATGAAAGGGTTGTTAAAACTATAGGACCAGAAGTTCTCTTTAGAAGCAGCTCTGCATCTTTGGTCGTGTATTAGGGACAACAAAAGGTGTTGTTCATGTCCAAATATACTGCTGCTACAAATTACTGTTTGTGTTTATTTCTTTGTTCAGGAACCCTGAAGTCCCTCACCACAAAATCTGCATTACTTAAAAACTCCCCCGCCACACAAACAAACATAACAAACAAATATGTATAAAGAGGGAGACACAGCTGTGAACACACTACTTAGAAACCCTTGGAAGGAAAATTGCCATCACTTCTTCTTGATACAGGCTTGATGAGGGGGGTGAGATGCTGGAGGGCATGCTGCTGTGCTGCAGAGGAGGCTGCGCGCTTAAAGCACAAATGAGTTCTCCGTCAGAATGGCTCCACGATGAAGCACTGTATGACAAGTGCCTTGTATTTGCTTATTGTGCTACTGGGTTTTTAAGATTTGAGTCGTTTTTCTTCTTCTCTGAGCATCCATCTCCAACTATGTTTCGCTATTTTGACAAGACTATTTTCCTTATCTTACTTTTGCGTATTTATTCTTTCTTACTCACATCAATATTTTGAATCTGTGTGCACACAGTGAAATGGCCCATTTAATTTTCTACAGTGACTGCTTTAATCCCAACTTTCTCATTCACCTTTTCTAAGCTCTATTCCTCCCAGCTCTCTTTCTGCACTCTTTGGATATTCTTTCCATTTCACTGTGTCATCATCATCCATCTGTTTCACATTGTTGTCTCTATTGCCATTGTCACTTACGTCCAACCTCTACGTTGCATGTCACTCTGTCTGGGGTCCGCAAGTGTGTTATAAGCCTGGCAACTGAAGTGAGGAGCATTTTCACAGTTTATTTGTCTGTGACTGAATGCTGAAATCTTTAAGACCTGAGCTCTGTGTCTTGCTGCCACCTGCTGTGAAATAGTTAGCCCTGAAGTTAGCTAAAACTGCGGCTCACTTGAGGTGGGCTGGCCTTTAAGGCAGAACTGCTTTTCTCCAGTTTAGCTCAGCTTTTCTTCTCTCTTACAATAGGGGAGTGGTAGATTCATGTAAATAAGATTGTTCTCCCTGCCCAATGGTCTATTGGGCAGGCTGCTGTGAAGTCTTAACATCTTACATAGAGGTTCATCTAGAACATTATTTCCCAGGAATAGGAGCCATGAAGGCAGCTTAACAATGTTAAAGAGGCCATATGCTCTCTGGGGTTATCCTGCAGTGTGTTCAATAGGTTTTTGTGAATGTAAATGGTCTGCAAAGTCTAAGTTCCCTCCATAGGGAGTTTCTCTCCCACACACTCCCCCCTGCCTGAAATGCCTCCATTGGACTCCTTAGTTTACTTCTGTAACATAGTGACATCGCTACGTAACACTCGCGCTTCTATTTGCTAGGGCTCAAACTGATTGTACGTGAAAGGCTAAGAGGCGGGAAATCTCCAACCAATCACAACAGAGCCGGCCGACTAACCAATCAGAGCAGACTTGGCTCTGGTTTCAGACAGAGGGTGAAAAGAGGTGCTGCAGCACAGGCAGTATGAGAAGAATAAAGAGCTTTTTGAACATTAAAGCATGGAGACATGTCACAGTAGAGACACTACATACAGATATGAACCTGAAAATGTACATTATATGTCCTCCTTAACCATCTTAGCCCTTTAGCATGCTTACGCCTGCAGTAAACATAAAAAATAGCTGTTGCTGATGTGAATGTCATACTGTAGACATGTCTACGGAATTAAAAAGTATGTATCTGTCTTGCTCAAGGAAACTTTGATCTAATGTTCACTCCCTGATTGCACTGCTGAACCTGAGATTGGTCGACATCTTTTTATCCCCTGCGCCACAGTCACCATATATCTAGTATTCAGATACTTTCAATTACTGTGGGTACAGAGCATCACATTTCAAGTAAAGACATCTGCCATATTACCTTATCATCTGCAGACATATTGAGAACACACGCTGCCTTTAAACCCAAGCTGTGAAACGCCATTAACCAGAGACCACTACTTTAATTGATAACCTCACTGAGGAGCACTTCCTCTAACTGTTGTTCAAAGTGCAACCAACGTTAAAAATCCATTAGGAAACCTTAGATAGAAAGATTGAATGAAGTTGGGAGGGAGCCGGGTTTCTTCGTCACAATCTGTGTTTTCAGCGAACGACCAAATGTCGTGTCACGTTAAATGTTGCAGCTGCAAGGTATTGTTGGACAACATTTTCTCCCAACAGGATGTGTTCTGAGCTTAAGGTGATTATAAATGAAGTTTTGAAGCTCCTTTCCAGATCTGAAGAATCCGAACAGTTCTTATCATGGCTGCCACTTAGGTACTTACTGGTAATTCCACTCCGTTAGGAACCTTCCAAAGCAAAATTGACAAACCAGATTTGAATCAGTACAAAGTTACTCCAGCTCTTACACTGAGGTCAGGTCACTCGAAAGAAAAAAACCCTGACCCTTTTAACCAGCGCCAGCCTAGAAGTGTATAATTATGTCGTTAACTCCTTTTTTCTCGACAGCTATGTTTATTTCAAATCTGAATTAAGGATATGTCTCATGCACATGAATAATTCATAGTAAACCTAGGAAATACTTTGATCTAATTACACATCATGTTTGCCATGTATTTATTCAAATGCACAAAAAAGTGTGTTTCATTTGAGTAATTTACACTAAAAGCATGTGCTGCCTTTTTGAAAATGAGCACTCAGAGCAGGGAATTCAATGAGTTGCAAGACCATTTTTGAAGCCTTGAGGAGGTATTATTAGTTGAATTCATAATTAAGATGGACCCTAAACCATTTATTTTATCTCCCTTGTTAAAACGGATTATATTAAAAAGGGATAATGTTTCTTATGACTGCCAGAATAATATCTGTAGAGCTAGTGTAAAGACAGAGTGGGTGGTATTAAAGTCATTTCTGTATCTCCCGTCCCATGTGCATGTCATCGACCTTCAACTAAGACGGCAGCAAGATTCTCAATCAGTGATAATATTTGAGAATACTATATTTATGAGAAACTGTTCCCAAGGTATACAAAGGTTATGTTTAATTCAACATGGTTTTCTACCTGCATTTTATATTGACTCTACTTAAAATATCACTGATTTAGCTTTAGTAGTTTAGAGATCTCAAATGTCAATATTATTTTAACTGAAACCATTTTTTTTTTTAACCCAGTTACCACATCCACAAGGGCAATAATTCTTAAATAATTTATTAAAACTGTGTAAATTATTGATATTTGAGTTTCGATTGGCTGTCATCCAAATGACATGTAGTGTACAGTAAATGTGCTTTCAGAGCAAACTGGGACAGATAGATCTGAAAATATCAACCCTAGTTTTTCACTTATAACTTATAGATGATGGAGGAAATCATCAAAGTTAATGACAAACCTGTTAACCATAGGGCAGGAAGTACTCACAACATAGATGGATGTCAGAGAACCAATGCAAAGTGTGGCTTGATCATACATCTGAATAACTTGTTGGAAGTCTATTAGTTTCCACAAAAAATGTTGGTTGTGTTCTGCAGCACTGTGGTGTCTGCCATCAGCTTTTCCTTTTCATGTGATGGATTTTTTATATATCAGTAATATTATAGTCATGCACACCCTGGTAAATATGTGTTGATGCTCTTACAGGTCCAGATCAAAACAGTAAACAAGTTTGTCGAAACTACTGAAGCCATGTGAAGCAATTCCAGCAAGAAAAAAGTTCTCAGAGCAATCCAATTACAGATTCTACAGAGTCCGGTGACAGGAAGGTTATTTAGCAGTTGTGTTGGCAAACTACAAATGTGACAGCCTTGCCAACCCATTAAAATGTATCAAATCGTAGCATGTGTACTTCAAAAGGAGGAAGCCCTACATTTGGGACACAGCTTAAGGCTGTCCTATTAAAGCTATGCCCCGAAATGACATGATGTGATCTGATTAAATGAAAACATGATTTAATTTCCTTGTGTGGCTCCAAATCCGAACCGGGACAGTCACACAGCTGTTTTGTATGTCTTTAAGGACCCGTCTTTGGTTGAACCCAAATAGTACAGACACTGGCATGCCGAGCACGTTTACAGACAAACTAAACTTGAATTTGTCCAACTTGAGTAATTAAGTCAATATGAGCTGATGATCAAAACCCTGAGGCGATGGTTATCATCAGAGAAAATTATTAGACGCCAATAGCATTGTGATTTAGTGGTAATTGTGAAAAATAGCAGCAGCTGCATACAGCTGTATGGACAGCAGTGTTTCTCTATTAGCTAACATCCTGGGCTCTATAAACAGTTTATTTATTGGGTCAGGACAGTGTATAAATCTATTGGAGGAATTTGAATGTGTGACAGCCTCTCATCTGGCAGCCTCTGCAGCCATCTGTCTGTAGCAGCAGCAACATTGAACTGATTCAACCAGTAACGCAGTGTTGAACAATGAGGCATTCAGGGAAATTATAGCAGTCATTCTCTGCCGCGGTTTAAAGGACACAGGTTTATTGAGGATGGCCGCCCGCTGTTAAGTGTGCTCCTTCCTGGGTTTCTCCTAAATACATAAATCTAACGCACCTCTTGAGGATTCTTAATCGGAAATGGGGCAGCAGCCTCAGATATGTTATCACTTTCATTGGGTTGCTCCTGACCTATTTTCATGGTTTCACTTGTTCCCAGTCCTCATTATAACATTTTGAATGCTTTTGGCAAAGTTCACTCCTGTTGGATATTCCTATCTGTCAAGTTAAAGTTAGATTTGTAGTTTGGAGCTGAGTAGTTTGCTTTCTGCTTTCGTTGCTTCTTGTAACTTGATTTTCTTGCGGTGCTTGACGTTTTAGTCCTTTAGGGCAACTGGTTACCTTTTAAGTTTCACATCTGAATTCTGGAGACCCAACTCCACATATGGTTTAAGAGTAACTCTAAAAACATTTCCTCCAGCCTCAGGGTTGGATTTCAGCGCAGTGACCTGCATCGGCAGGGCTCTCATTTGATTTCAGTTTGCTCCTCAAAACTTCATCCTCATTGTTAAACTGTATGTATTGTTTTAGGGACTACAATGTAATCTGTTAGCAATCAGTTCATATTGTATTTTTCGATAATGAGTCTTCCAATTTTTTTTATTGAATCTGCTTTAGTTACATTTGAGAAGAAGATTTTAACCCTAACCCTAAGAGGATATATATTTGGCTTGTATTGGGAAGTAGGTTGTAACATAGGATTTATAAAGATGCTGACTCTCTTAGTGCTGCTACTTTTCCTCCATTTATATTTGCATATGGAGAGTTATATGCAAATGTGAGCTAGATTGAACTTGGCAGCTAGCTTAGCCAATTTTGTTTCTCAGATATCGGGGGTCACAAAACATCCTAAGGCTCTGACAGAGCATGTTTTGGTAGCCTGGGGCTTTTTGTAATTGTTTCCAATAACATTAAAGCGTTTTCTCCCAGCATTTGCTTGCTGAGTGCCTTGTGCTTTTCCACTCCAAATGCCTAGTGTATAGCGCCCTAAACGTCTCAAGTGGAAAAAGTTTAACTGAGAACGGAAAAAGTGTCTCATGTCATTGCAGTTTGACAGGCAAGTCAGATGTAAATAACTCAGAGAGCTTCTAAGTCTGAAAGAAGTTCAACGTTTCTTCAGAGGACAGGTCAGTACTTTGTGTAGCTCCTGCCTTGAGTCAGCATTTTGTAAAAACCCAAAGATAAAAGCACTTCTGTGTACTGATGAATATTTCATTACACATTCACTGTCCCTGCCAGGTCACCTTTCCACCAATCATTCAAGAAAAGTAATGTTATTAAAAGCAGCAGGGTCTGCCCGGACTCCTCTCTAAGCTGTCCGGTTCTTTCAGTTCAATAAGTAAAAGTTTCTTTCAGAAGGTTTTTGAGGACGCCTTAAGACTAACTCTCAGTAACTCTTAACACTAAAGGGGGACATTCCTAAAGATTGTAAGACAAGATACTCTGTGAAGATGGCACCTTGTTGTGATTATATATATTAAAAAGGCCCTATTATGCTTATGTGTGTTTTCCCTTTCCTGTAGTGTTTTATATAGGTTTTTGTGCATGTAAATGGTCTGCAAAGGCTAATATCCAAAGGTTACCTCAAACCCTTGATCGGACTCCTTTTTCACTATAACACTCGCTCTCCAAAACATTGAACGTGATAGGCTAAGGAGCGGGACATCTTTAAGCGGTTGACCAATCACAACAGAACCAATCAGAGCGGACTGGGCTCTGGTTTCAGACAGAGGGTGAAAAGAGGTGCTGCAGCACAGGCAGTATGAGAAAAATAAAGAGCTTTTTGAACATTAAAGCATGTAAACATGTCACTGTAGAGGCACACAATACACATATAAAACCTGAAATTGAGCAAAATATGGCCCCTTTAAAAATGATTTAACTTTGAAAAATAATCTACATTTTTTTCCAATCTTTGCAAGTTGTACCACATGGTTGATCCTAACAAAGAGGTACAGAAGCAAGAGCAGAACACAACAATGGAATCCATATAGGTTTGTGTTTGCAGTAGGGAGAGGAATACATTAAAATACACCATTGGAACACTGAAAAATCTTTAGTTACCCTACAGCTGGACAAAATGTAAATCTTCACATCTGTAGGATTGCAGCTTGGCTAATTGCTTTTCCCTCCACTAAATCACATTAAATATGCATAAGGATAATTAATTTGCTGTCGGAATGCTAAACTGTGTGTGTGTGTGTGTGTGTGTGTGTGTGTGTGTGTGTGTGTGTGTGTGTGTGTGTGTGTGTGTGTGTGTGTGTGTGTGTGTGTGCGTGTGTGTGTGTGTGTGTGTGTGGGTGTGTGTGTGGGTGTGTGTGTGTGTGTGTGGGTGTGTGTGTGTGTGTGTGTGTGTGTGTGTGTGTGTGTGTGTGTGTGTGTGTGTGTGTGTGTGTGTGTGTGTGTGTGTGTGTGTGTGTGTGTGTGTGCTCTTGTTTTAGACAGATCCAGGACACACTGAGTGATGATCTGTTGGCCCCCTGCTGCTAATTAATGAAACTCAAGAGCATAACAAACAGTCTTTCTTTGCATCTTTTTCTGTATGTCCACTAGTTTATGAATGGGGGATAGAGTATAATTTTACTGCGTGCACAAGGAAGTCTAATTATGGGATATCTGCACTTTGAATGATATATTCTCTTGCTCAGAAGTATGGGCTCAGAACAGTCTCATAATACACACATGCACACAGAAGGATTCACACTTGTATTTCCGGATCCACACTTGTGTTTGTCAATGCACACACAAATGTGTTCCGTTTCATATACATGTAAATAAAATCCAAATACAGATAAAAGTTTTACATATGTATTTTTGATCCTCACATATTTGTTTTCCGTTTAAAACCTCTGAACCTGCAAACACAAACCGCTTTCTGTGCATGGATCGCTGTGCATTCGTGTGTGGGCTTTTTGAGACTCCCCTGACGGTCACCCGATTCGTACTTTTTCTATCTAAAGCCAATCAGATGTCTCCTCCATTCTAAGCCAATCACATGAGCGCGCCCCCACGAGAGTATGATTTATTGCGTTCGTGACGTAGCACTTCATATACGCATTTTGCGCTGTCCGGAGCTGACAGGTCCATGGAGCCTGCCTGCAGGCGCTAATCTCAGGACCGAAGGACAGTAGTATAGTCGTCTTTATTTTTACGTTATTATTATTCAAAGATAAATAAGGAAGTGTGTGTTATATGAGATGGCAGAGAGGTTTCAGCTCCGATTATTAAATCAAAGAGGCTTAATGTTTTCTATTATATTATTTCACTATAGCTATGTGGACGGTGTCAAGGTCCAATGTTAACTAAATTAATCAATAGCGGGTGTAACTAAAATACAAGATGTCTTTATTTATATAATAATAATAATAATAATAATAATAATAATAATAATAATAATAATAATAATATAAAAGATTGTATTTGCGTGCATTACCTGTTCGGAAAGTGGCGCTGTACTGAGAGTGGCGATTTTATTTTGTATATAATTATATAATACTTGTAATAATGGTGCGTTCACACCGGACGCGATGCGAATAATCGCTCGAGTTTACCGGCGGCTGTCAGCTGTGTTTAGCAACACGTACATTGTCACATACTGTATGCCGAAGTGTTATTTTAAACAACACATTAAGTTGACGAAACACTTGAGACTTCAAATGTCTAAAGTCAAAGATGAATCTTGATTGGGCCAAATTTGACCCCGAGTCACCCCCAACAATGCTGCTGGGTCTTCCCAGACCTGAACACCAAAGTATACACTTTTTTTTTTAGAGACCTTCAGACTTGGCTAAAATTGTCAAAATCTGTTTTGTAGTGTTTATATAGCTGTTGTGGAGGATATCATGAAGCCTTGTTCCGATAAAAAAAACTAGAGCGTAGTTATTATATAATTTTAACTTGAAACGGGTCACGGGAGACCCGAACACAACATAAGGGTTAAGTCATGGATGTTTAAAGTTCTTCATATTTGTCTAATATTATAGTTTACTTTTCATTCATGAAGTATGACGCTGTGCTGTCAGTACGCTTGTCCCTGTTTGTGATTGGTCAAATATTGCTAACCCTGTCCCTTTCGCGTGAACGCGCTCTCAGCCTGACAGAGAAACCCTGGGTTGATTTACTGAGTTGATAACCAGCGTCGTAGGACCGCTTAGCGAGATCTCGCTTGTTAGGGTTAGTTAAGCCAGATAACTCAGAGATATCCAGGGTCTGTAGAACTGGCTTCGTAGTACAGGCCACTGATCGATCAGGCTAAGCTAACCTGTAGCTGCTCCGTCCACACTCACCACAACTTCATACAGACATAAATAAAGCAGCTGTATTCACCATACAGGAAACCAGGGACGTGCACAGGTACGGGCTAATGTTGCCCAGGCAATGGCCCTTTTGCCCTTTTTGGCTGACCTTCCCCTCTGGAGAGAGCAAGAGGTTTTTTTTTTTTCTGTTGTGGCCGAATCAACATGATAAGCCCACAACTAGTGTAGCGTCTCGCTGCGATAAAACACACCTTGTCAGCGCTGTCATCTGCCCCCAGTCACGTGACTTTGTTTACAATCTGACAGCTGAAAGCAATAGACAGCCTTCCGGCCTCTTATGGCTATGCTATGGTGATTTTACCAAATGCCCGCCTGGCTTTGGTGGCAAATCCCCGGGTCAATCTGTCCCCGGAAATGTCCCCGTTTTTAAATATGCTTATATTGATTTTGAGTTTTCTCATGGCAGTTAGAGTATAGGGGACAAACCAGGGGACTTTACTTCCTCTTGACACCGTCGGTTATTTACACACAAAAAAAAAACTAAATATACTTGTTATTGTGCTTCTGTCTTTCTGTGTATTTTCATCTGTAAACTCCCTCAACGGGGCCGCTCGCTCTCTTTTCTTGATCGCCCTCTCTCAGGAGAACACTTCACTGTCCCGCTTCATTGTAGGATTTCTGCCATGTCTCTACTTCAGTTTGACCATCTCTGTTATTAAGTTATGGAATACTAAATAAATAAGTAATTAGATACCTTACCGTTACTGCGCTCATAAAGAATGATAAGAATAAGAATAATGCGTATTGAACTGGTTTAATTCATTAGTGAGTTTATTTAAGAAAATTACTTAGAAGCCCTATTTTATCAGTATGTCTGCACAGCAGTTACAATGGTCAAACTAGCCTACATTAAAACAGAATTGTCCCCATTTTTTCTTTAATAGTTAGTAACATTAGATATTTTAATGAGATATGGACCGCAAAACTAAAAATGTCCCTGGTTTTCATTTAGAAAAAAATTAAAAAGGTCTTGTGTTTTTTTTCGGGGGGGGGGGGGGGGGGGAGGCCCTTTTTCTAGTTTAGAAAATGTCCCTCCAAATGTCTGTGCACGTCCCTGCCGTTTTTGTGTACACAAGCATTCATTAATGGTTCGGAAAGTGGCGCTGTACCTTAATAATATAAAAGATTGTATTTGCGTGCATTTCCTGTTCGGAAAGTGGCAATGTACTGAGAGTGGAGGTGTCCTGAGATGGACCTGTCAGCTCCGGACAACGCAAAATGCGTATATGAAGCGCTACGTCATGAACGCAAGAAATCATACCCTCGTGGGGGCGCGCTCATGTGATTGGCTTAGAATTGAGGAGAAATCTGATTGGCTATAGATAGTGAGATACTTTTGGTATCTCATCATGATTACATTTTGATTTCTTGGGGTCACAATTCAAAAATTATTAAATGTTCAAGTCAGTGCATAGATACTAGATAGATATTCAATATACTCAGTTTGCTAAAAAGAAGAATTGGTGTGGGAAACCATTTCATGAAAGCAGAGTAAAATGCTTTAAAGACAGTGGATTTTTTGTTTGAAAGAGTCATACCAACTCATTGAGTGTAAAACACAAAATGCAAACCTAAGACAAATTGTGAGAATGATTCATGTTAAACTAAACAATTCAACAAGTTTTTTCCCCAACTGCAATTTTGACAATTGTTTGCTGTCTTTGCACATAAAGTAATACATGAGCCATTCTTAATCCAGAAAGTCCCTATATTTTGCACATTTCGGTGAAATCCTAGTATAAGTGCCCTTTTGCTAGTTCAGTTTTGCTTTCATTACACTAGAAACACAGTTAATTGGAGCTAAGAGGCATGACCATTGAAATAGACTCACTGCATCTCACTAAGTTAATTACCTCTTATTGCAAGATGCTGCCAAACTTCTCTGTATTGTGTTTCTTTGGCAGTTTGTGTCTGAATGCAGAGGGAACATATTATAAAGTGCGCCTCTGCAGTGTCAGAAAAAGTTTGAACTTTACCGGCAGCCTACCTCATTTACTCTTCACAGATGTGCATTTCAAACAGCTGTTGTTTCACAGATGCAGACATTTACTGTTGAGCAATGTCTTGTTTATCCAGGGAAGAGTGAGTGAGTGTCGCAGGATTTAAAGCCTGTCTTTGTGTCCGTGTCTATGTCAGTGAATATGATTGAGTCAGTCTAACTCTAATCAAATCAGGAATGGAGTTGAAATGAAGTACTCTTTCAACAAAGGCTTTTTTAAGAACGCCAAAAAGTCTTCAATTTAGGGAAATTTTCCAACTTGTCAGATTTCCAACTGGTATTAAATTAACATTCTTCTCGGGTTCTTTTCATGAATCTAGTGATCCATATTGAATATGTTAGGAGCTACAAGTGAGGCACTTTTATGTCAGTAAATGTCACTTAGTGTTTGCCAAAAGCAGGCATGCTTAGAAGCCGAGATGGACTGGTCTTCTTGAGACCTTGCTGACAGCCAGTGGATACAATTGATTTTATTCACTGTATCTGGTGAACTCTATAGACTTCTGGCATTGGATGAGAACATTGGTCTCTTTTTTTTTGTCCCCTTGCTTAAAATCTCCAGTCCCTTTAGAGCTCCAGCAGGCAGGACAAGAGCCAGAATCTTCCGACATTAGAAAAAGCAATCTTAACTGAGAAAAAAAAAGCTCTTTAGGTCTTAAGTTCAACAAGTGTGTTCCATATCACCTCTACAGTGCTCCGTTCTCCCTCAGGACCTCCGAGTGTTGTTATTCCTGATGAAAATGAATGTCTCGACACGACACTCTATCTCAGCTTACACAAACACATGCACCCACGCTGTACTCACAATCACTACATCCGCTCCTGAATTCCCCCAGCAGCCCGACATAGCCTCACCCTCAATTTCATTTCTGATTCCCTCCCTTACAAGTTGTTTGTCTGCAGAAAGCAGCCGCTGATGCTTATTCCCCTGGCGCCCGACAGTGTTGACTCTACCTCGTTTATCAAAATTAAAAAAAGCAGTTACAATCGAGCTCCTTTCCGCGAGGCCCTGCAGTCACCTCCGAGGGGGGTTGAGATGGAGCAGGTGGAGGGGAGGAATCCAGGGGATAGAGAGAGGTTGGGAGGTGGAGGAGGATGGGGGGGGTGTTTGTGAAGCGACTCAGCGGAGCGTTGAGGATTCTTGCTGAGAGAGAGCCTTTGATGGGCGTCAGTGTTTGGCAGGCCACGGGAGGCCCGTAGTGAACGAGACTAATGCGGCAGACACAAATCCTGTGATCAATCACGTTTAGCCGCCAACGACTGCGTTGGCAGAACACCCGGCCCGACTCAGGGGCTGGAATGCTGAGACGAAACTAAAATGCTGCGCCTGGGCTTTTTACCTTTTGGCCGACGTGATTTTGTGTGTGTACTGTCTGAGGATTTTGTCCCAGGTGTGAGTTTAAAATGCAAATGACAGAGTTATTTGTATCTGGGATTATTTTGATTTAAAAAAGTTCTACATTTGCATGCCAAGTATATTTTTGTATGAGTGTGTATGCCCCAAATTCTTGTCAGCATAAGATCGGAGTTGTTTAGCTGATTGGCTCCAAGAATCATTCCTAGCAACCCCTTCAAGGCGAGATGCTACTCGTACAATCGTTGACATGTTTAATGTGACTCTGATCATTAGCTGAACGCCTCGTCTCAGTGACTGCGCTTTCCCTCCCCCTGGCAGAGTAAGGGAGGCGAGAGATAATAGAAGGATGAGAAGTGCGATCAGATTAGCTTTGATGTTGTGGTGCAGTTTCAGCCATCACAGCTCCGGAGACTTTCTAAACGAATGCAAAACAAGTTTAATCTTTTAAACTTGTGATATTTTCCGCAATTAGTGAGATGCATAGAACAAAATGAGCCACTGTTATTACAATTCCTGTACTGTAGGTCTTTTAAAGCTCTGGCTTTCAGTTGGAAACGAGAAGAAGAAGTTGTTTTGATACCGGCTCACAATATGCTCGTCTATAATAAATGAACAGATAAATAAAACTGAGTCATTCAGAACCACAGTTTTTATGAAACTCAACAGCTGCAGAGTTTCCTAGAAAGTAAATAGACTTTAAATCAGAGACAGATCTCCTATTCTGTTCCTTTCCACATACATTTGGTCACATTCAACCGTCACAAGTGTTGCTCTAATCTTTTTAAAGTTAGATTAAGTTTTGGAAATTGGATAAAGGCTTAGATACTCTAGTCTAGAACAGGGGTGCCCAATACGTTGAAAGCTAGTGTGGGTAGATCACATGTAATTGAAAAAAAAATAGTTAGCCTATCATCCATCCTTACTATGGCATTTGCCACTTGATTGACGTACAGGTAAGCCAGTCTGAGTTGTATTGTGCCAATACGGGTTCATGCAGTTATGAGGGGGCAATTATTGTTAGGGTTAGGGTTAGGGTTAGCGTTAGGGTTAGGGTTATTAACCCTAGGGTTAATTATTGTAAGCGCGCCACAGTTTATCCGCCGTTTAGTCAACTAGCACCCCCCCCCCCCCTGCGCTCGCGACACAGATTGGGCAGGGGCGGCCCTGTAGGTAGATCATTTTGGCTTGGTCATTTTAAAAGTAGCTCCCAAGCTGAAAAAGTGTGGGCACCCCTGCTCTAGAAGGACCCTTTTTTATCTTTGCTTCCTGGTTGAGTATATGTTATATTTCACCTTTCCTAGAGTGTTTACTTATTACGCCTTCTGTAAAACTCTTGAAACATATGGCCAGAACTAGGATAAAAAGACAAAAGCAGGAGGGGGTGAACTTGAGTCTTAAGTATAAAATCAGTTATTCACTCTATGCCTTATTTTCTTTTGTTGGAGACTTTCAATCTCATACCTCTCCTCCATCCAATTTCTCTCTCAGCGCTTTCACTTTTCAAACTATAATTTCCACTATATCTGACTCTCTCCACTCCCCTTCCATCTGCCGATGTCTGTTCTCACCCCCATGTCTGGCACCCACCGACTGCTTTCTGTCACATCGCAGCCACCAACATCCTTACAGTCCAATAGACGGTGTCTGGACTGCTGTGGGGGGGGGGGGGGGATTTAGGTCAGGCAGCAGCTGGGGAGAGCGCAGGAGGCACCGACTGCCTCCAAACTCTCTCAGGGCGGAGGTGACTTACAGCAGCCGGTCCGGCAACCGCCCGCTAAATCCTTGTAATCCAGTTAGCCCACCTAAAGTGTCCAAATCAACTGACCATGTGGCTTAATTAAGAACACTTTGAGTATGCTAATGTGGTTGTGTGTGTGTGTGTGTATCTTTGTGTAACTACTCACCAACTAAGAAGCAGTTTTGTGTTGAATTTCATCATTGTCTTTGCTTCCATCTGCCTCACCATGATACAATTATAGATATCAGTTAATGAACAGAAAGAAGAGACAACATTGGGATTAGCCAGATGATCTTTTGGTAAAGTGAGATATACAGAGAGGAAAGACATCTGGACGTTGATACTTGAAATTGAATAAGACCCTAACACCTTCCCAGACTGACAAGCCGCCATGCTTTTTATTACCCAATTGTGCGTTTTATAATGGACACACACAAAAGGTGCTGGGTGGAGCTCTTTTACTCAAGGCGGATAAAAGATAGATAAAAGATGCTTACTTTTAGAAATGATGTTATGCCGACAGAAGCCCTAACTAATGCATGTGGTATTGAAACCAGGTTCAGGACATGATGACTCTAGAGTTCTTTTCTGAGCAGTTTTTGAAAGGGTAACAGTCAAGAGTTATGTGCTGATTTATTTCCACCCTGCTTGAGCGCTGCTGTCAGCATGTCTCCACCTGCACACCATGCTTTGTGTTGGGAACATGCTGGAGGTGACTTATCCTCCACAGTAGGGACTTCACACATGCCTGCTTCCTCCAAAATAAACCAAAGCTCTCAACTTTAGCTAAGAAAGTTCGAACCATGCCCCTCTCAACCAAGGTTATTAGATTATAACGAGGTAAAGTATAACATAATATTAATGCAATTAAGATTCCTCTGGAAAGACTATCTCACTGAAAGAACACTAAATCTATTTAGCCGCTTGCAGCTCCATCACTGATATTAAACGGATGAGATCTGATTACACTGATAGAACAAGCAGCTGATCCCACTGGTGTGTCATAAAGCTTATTACAGTAAAAACAATGTGTACTGAGCCTGAGGATCCACAATGCTTATTAAAGTGGACCTATCATGCTATATTTAAATGATATATTGTAGGGCCATACCTATATAAGGTATATTTATACGTTTCTGTTTTCAAAATACCAAACAGATCATGCATTTTAGCCATGCCTCATTTCGCTCTATGTGCTGTTTGCTGTCTACGGGGCTGATTCTGTGAGCTGCAGCTGACCACGCCCCCCTGCAGGAGAGGGGAGCCGTGCTCTGATCAAGTCAAGAGGGGGAGAAAAAAAGATCTCCGTCCTCCGTGTTTTATTATATTGTTATAGGCCTATAGAGTCGTTATTCATTTGTTTTAAAGCTCAATAAATAACAAAGAAGACCTTTGACCGGCACTTTTCTAATTTTGTCCGGAAGATTTAAACTTCAACGGACATCTTGACCGGCGAAAGAAACTGAAACTCTGCCGCACGGTCCCCTCGATCCTTGGAAGAGGCGGAGAGGTGGGTGTTTGTCATCTGCTGGTGGACTAACCGGAGAGAATTACAGTGCTTGCCTCGACGGAGAGGGATTGCATTGAATTAAAGCAGCGGGAGCAAACGCTTGCCTCGGGGAGGGGGAAAAAAAGCCACAGCGGAGAATAAACAGAAGGGTAACCATGGTAACTATGGGCGGGAAGTCTTCTTCGCTGCTTTTGTGGCAGACTACAGCGCCACTTACAGGCCTGGCATATGTACTACAGCATCTCCAGCGCTTTCGAGCGGCAATGGCCGGCCATGGCCCAACCCCACATTCCCCTGATAGGTGGAGAGTTAGCCCAATAGCCGTAGCGCCACTGTCCTGACGTCAGGACAGTGTTCAAATCTGGATCAGTTTTTATCAGATCCGTTGCAGCCCCTTTTTTTAGAGATTTGGGTATGGAAGACAATAGAGAGGGTTGTGTTTTCTGACACTTGGTGAGTTCCCTGGAACACCGGGGACACATATTCATGTATAAAAGACGTACAAAAGTGCATTTTGCATGATAGGTCGCCTTTAACTTAAAGCTCACGATTGAATTGTTCATGCATGCTTCAATAAAAACAGCAGTTTTTCCTTTAATACGTTTCCTTCAAATAAGGAAGTATTTCCTATTTTCATTGATTTTAGTCTGAAAATGAATGTTTGCATATGAGTGGAGCTGAAATTGTTAAAATACTAAAAGGAGTTGTTGAAGTGATAGACGAGGCACAAAGCTAAAAGTTGAAATGGCAGTTATTTTAGAAACCTATTAGAGTTTAAGTGTCCAAATAAGTGTAGTTAAGAGTTGAATATGTGTAATTAAGGGTTTCGTGTCATCAAAGTGTAGTTGATCAATTGTTTTGAAGGTGAAATCTTCAAAAGAAACAAATGCAGGTTTGTGGATTGCAAAAAAGATATCAGTTGAATGTCAGCTGAAGTATAAGCACTTAAATAATTTTTGAAAGTTTTGTGGCACAAAGGATACGAGTACGTTTTTGATCAATATGTGACTTGGCAGTAGAGGAACTCACAGTTAAAGGATAGGACATCTAAGCAGTAAAACGGGTTAAATCAGTGGAAGCCAGTAAAGCTGAACCAACGTTTTTAATGATCCCTTTTCACCCAAAATTACATGTGTGAAACCAACCTCCCACCATAGTTCAGACTAAATTGATAACTATTTCTTCAGAGTCAGCTTGTCCTCATTAACCAAATGTACATGGTTTACCCCAACCAGTTGAGCCCCGAGCCTGTTTTTCAGGCCTCAGGCTCGAAAATGACATTCCCAGAACAAATGACCATATCTTCCCTTCTAAAAGGGATAAATTAATAATCTTTATTCTCAAAGTAATGATAAACCTGTGAGTTGGATGTAGAAAAGTCAGAATCAATATAGAATGTTTTTAATTTTAAAGAAAATTCAGATTGAACATAGTAAAAAAATGTAAATTATAGTGTCCGTCCTAAAAAACCTGATTACTTACATGTATAGTGAAAACCACCCTTGAATGATGGGATAGTAGACTAAAAGCTTTAGGAATCCAAACTATAACATAATAAGTACCCTGTATCAAGATTGATGCAAAACAAGTTAAATGTGACCTTTTTAGAGAGATTTAAAAAAAGAAACCCACTTCTGGGGTCATTTGGGTGCATTTTCCATATCTCTGGCCCCCCTTGGTCGATTTTGATGATTGACACCTCTTTGTAACCGTTAGAGCCAATATAATCGAGGGGAAGTTCCTAAAATCCATCTAAACATTACCCAATGGTGAATAGAGTGATGCGTAGCCAGAAGGCCCAAAACCGGAAGCTGTCATACTCTCGTAGCACCTGATATGAAATCTCCGTTATTGACATAAATATGAAGATGGATTATCAGTAATCATTTCAGACACAATGGATATGGTTTAACCTATGGATTAACCTTCAGCAGCGTTTTTATCGTTTTAATGCCATTGAACACAACTTTTGATCAGAACAACAGCATAGGTAAGAATTTCTCCCGTGTTTGCTCGGCGGGGGTTTGAATGCCTGCCACATTTTCATATCTGGCAGGCATTCAAAGCAGTTTGTTTGCCTTTTTCAACTTTCAGGAGTGCGTGATTCAACACATTTTCCGGAATAAACCAAACAATGGGGTTTCTATTGATGTATTCTCTTTGAAAACGACTAACAATACTAAAATATTGATAAGCTGGATGTTAGGACTCTGCTTCACCTGTCCATCACTGTGGACACATCATACAAGACTGTACCAGCTCCTGTCTGAAGCCTGCTAGGGCCCTGACATGATTCTAGATGAGGACATCATATATAACCCACGATGCAGCCATAACCCGAGAATGGAAGTAACTTTGTGCTTTCCTTACCCAGGATTCTTTGCTCAAACTTTAATAATCTCCTGCCTTAAACACTGCAACTCCAACAGCAGTCAGTTGTCAGCCGAAGTCAGCCGAAACTCAAATTATTCCCTGATTCTTTCATGTCCTTTCACTATTCCCCTCTTGAACAAGGATATTAATAATAGAGCTGCTGCCATTCAACTAACAGTATAGTGCTCTAAATTCGACCACTACCAGTTTCATTCCCCTCAATAAATTGTCATAACTTATTTTGGCTTAGCTGCTGTCTCCCTTCATCCGTTCCGTTGGAATTCTCTCTCCATTCGGCAAAAAAGTAAAAAATGTTTAACAGAATATGTGATTTCTGTACCATTCCCTCATTGTAAGACAGGTGAATTGCCTTCAATAAAGCCTACAATAGAGCAAAGTGTAATTGTTCATGTTTCTCCAGAGGTGCGACACACAGATTACCCGTCTCCTGCACTTCACACACCATTATTCATCCTGTTATATATGACATGCTGTGATTAAAATAGATGGCTTTGACTAAAGATAGGACATTTCTACAGCAGATGTCAGTGTGACAACAGCTTGTCTTCTCCCACAGACAGTCACATATTGAAAGCATGCTCTTAATGTCAACTTCATTGTCATCTGGAAGAGCAAAAGTCTGTGTAGCAGAAAACATGACCACAGAACACATATCTTTCCCTTTCAGACAGGCACACTTACACAGCGTTATAATGGCAGCAGTGTACATTACAGAGAAGGATTCAGAAGGCTATGCAAGGTTTCTTTGCAGGATTATTTGTCCTCTTGACATGATATTTAAAGATGCCCTATTATGCTTTTTGGAGTTTTCCCTTTCCTGTAGTGTGTTATATACGTTTCTGTGCATGTAAATGGCTAAAATCCCAAAGTTGAACTCCCACACACAGAGGGTGAACAGAGGTGCTGCATTGAAGCATGTACACATGTCAAAGAAGAGGCACAAAATACAATTATGAAACCTGAAAGGATGTTTTTTGTGCTTTGCAGTAGAAATGTTATACAACCAAAGCATAATACGATTTTCAGGTATTTTGATTCTATTATCCAAATGGTACTACATGTCAGTCTTCTTTGCATTGCAGACAGCATGGTGATGTTTTTAAAATTGCATTTTTTTAATAAATTGCAGTTTGAATGGGCCTTTCAATTTCCTGTTCTGTTGGCTGAGTGGCCTTTCTATACGCCAACACTTTCTTTGGGTTTAGATTGATTAGCTTCTGTGTGTTTATAATAAAAAAGTGCCCAAGAACAGCCACAATGCATCAGCAATAATCCCACAAGAATAGGCCTGATTCTGAGTGTGTCAAGTGGTCAAAGTCCAAATTGCTGTTCACATAAGACTGCTGGGCATAAGTGCAAGAGAAACAGCTTTAAGTGCTGCAATGCACACATTCAAAGGTCATTTAGCGATCAATCATTCCATCATCACAATTTGTTCCATCAGGTCCAATACAAATTATTACTTTTTCTGTCAATCATGTGGGCCAGTGGGGAACACAAGCTGAAATTGGCTTACATACTGTCTGCCTTTTTTCAGAAGACAGGTTTGACACAGTGAGCAAAGCAACGTTTTTCATTATTACTGTCAATGGTTGAATTCCATTTAGCTTTTTTTCTTTTCATGGGAGGAACACTTCTTTTTCATTCCTTTTTCATTATTTAGCACTTTCAATGTGAATCATTTAGCCAAATCCTCTATAGTTTTTCTGCCAAAACAACAGTGCTGAATATAGCAAAAGCACTACGCTCGAACAAATAACCAATTTCAGCATTTCCTGACAGTTATTATGAAAAAGTTGTTGGTAACCAGGTAACGCAGCACACTTTTTATGGTAAACATCCGCTGTTTCTAACACCTTATTGCCCACTTTGTTCTTCAGGTAGTCGGTAAGTTTGTCTGTTATTTAGTACAGGATAGGAAGGTAAACAGGACTATAACAGGGGATTCTAATTCATGAGTTTTGAAAAATAACATTGACCATAATACTGCATTCACATGATACGCGATTTGCTCTTTGGGTTTGGTGTCAAAAGGTCAATAAATTGAAATCATTTCAACTTTTAGCACAGTGCTAGGTGACAATTCTGAGTCCGCCTAGTCGCAAACTATTGGGCAATACATTAAAAATAACCAAACAGTCACCCAGCAACCACCAATTTATATTTTTTAAGATTAGTTAATTGCCTACAATAAAGCAAAGTGTAATTTTCTCGTGTTTCTCAAGAGGCACAACACACAGTTTAGCCGTCTCTTCACACACCATTATTCATCCTCAGAACACTAAATCACTGCTGTATCTTTCCCTTTCAGACAGGCACACTTACACAGCGCAGTGTACACTACAATATCGATCTTAAACTATGTTTCTCAGACAAGTGAACTATTGTGGCTGCGTGAAGAATGACCTTACTTGTTCAGTAGAAGTGGTTGAAGTACAGTGAGTAACCTTGTTGTTGCACCACAATGTACTTTAGGGATTGTGTAGGACTGGATGGTTAAAAATATATTGGTGATTTCTGGGTTTCTGACAGTTGTTAGTTGGACATTTACAAGGGTTAAGTGTTGGAACATACCTTTTTTTTTGCTGGGCACAAATAAAAAATGTATAGTATGTGAGACAGATACAAGACAAGCAAAGTGCAAATATGGACAAAGGGTAGATGCAAATAAAATATGTGTATGCAACCACAATCTGAAAAGCTTTTCTATTTCTAGGCAGTTCATTTTAGTTTCAAGACTCATTTTAACAACAGCACACTTGCCAGATGATCTGTTTGAATAACTGAAAGCCTGCCAGATGTCTCAAGAGCAAACAATGATTCTTCTGTCATCACAGAAGGGAATAAGACATTGAACATTTTATGAAGTCAGTGAAATTCTGTGAAGTTATTCTCTCTTGACCAACATTTCTCATCAAACAGTTCTTGACTAATTATTTCCATCTCGCCTATCCACATTTTGTTAGCATCAGGGCTTCTTTGGACTACTGCCCATCATTTACAACTCCATTTCAAGCTGTTACAGCGTGCAGCTAAAGAAAAAAGGAAGGGACTGCTGCTCTCAGTTCACTGCCTGCTCAGAGTCACTTGTTGTCAATCATCAAAATGTACTTCCTGTCACATATTCATGCTCATCACCGAGCTTGTAGTCCTGTCGTTTTGACAAAATGCTGCCGCAGATTTGTGCTGTCACATGGACTCGACACAGCTTTTAGTGACTGATGTTTAGCATAATTATGATACATTTTCTGTGGAAGGGCAGTCAATTAGTAAGCTAGTTCCCTTTCAACAGCTACCCAGCCTTTAATTGCAATCATTCATCTGTTACTTCACATTTTATCAATTTGTCTGTGATCTCTGCCACCATTTATTTCATCAGAGCAAAGATTGAAGCTATTAGCAACCTATTTTTTAGAGTTGACAAAGGGAGAAAGTGTACAGAGTGAAAAAAGAGCAAGAACTTTGCTAAGCCGAATTGCAGGCGACCTTCGCCAAAAAGGAAAAATTCTTAAAACTTCACCAAATATAATATGACACCAAAAAAGAGAGAAAAAGACTACAAGTTTGTCAAATGGCAAGTGGCAAGCCGTCTTTCATGACTTGTGTAATGTTGTTGGTAAATGGATGTGCTAGGGAACTGATTTCCATGAACAGGTGGTTTTAGCCGACATTCTACAGCGTCCGGGTAGCGAGATAATGGGCTGACATAATGTATTCAGAACCATGCATGAAAAAGTAGAGCTATGCACAACATGGCACTAAATTAAGCTTTTGGCAAGAAACATAACTGTTTTTAGACATATTGGCTGCTACTAGAATCTAAAGTTTGTTTTTCAATTTGTTTGTTGAGTTTATAATTGACATCTCAAGCAAACAAGCCAAAAATCTAATCGTTTTCTCAGAAGCTTTTGTGTGCTGCCAAGTTAGAAATTGAATGACAGAAGGAGTCAAAACAGATTCAGTTTGTCCTTCTGGCGTCTGTGTGATGGTCAGTTTAAATTGTATTTAACTAATTTGTTTACCGTTTTAGATTATTTTTGCTATTGTTTTGTCCGCATATACCAAGTAGCTATGTAGTGCTGTGATGTTGGATGTTACAAGGGACTATGATAAAAGCAAAATCATTTGATGGTGTGTTTTTTATTATATTAGCTTTCCTAAAATGAAATGTTTTTCTTTGCTAATAGTTTTTCAATATTACTACTAATAGGATATCATTAGATTCTTGCCTATACACAGCCCTGACAAAGAGTTTATTTAAAAAACCGAAATCACAAGAGTGTAAGGAACCACAAAGCAAATGTTAGCATGTCCAGCTAGCTAGCGTTCTACCCAAAGTATTAATGCAAATGTTATTTCATTTTTAAAGTCAAAAAGCATTTTATACTACATTCTTTTGTAGGGTAACGGGTTAAATTGCCTTTTCTAAGATAGCACATCCATCATATAGTAATTCCTCAATACTGTAGGCCTATGTGGAAACTGGTCCTAGATGCTAGCTTTAACAGAGTTTAGGCTAACGTTAGCAGCTCTGTCTTGCACTTGGTTTGGTTCTTACTAGAAACACATCCTCATCATAAACACTAGAAGTGAAGATTTAACATTAACATACATCTATTTTATGTCCAAGAAAGAGAAGCAGCAAACCTGAGCCATGCTTGAAGGAATTAACAGTCTGATGTTATTCATCTGTATCAAGATAACATCTCTCAGTGGTCATTTCAGCAGCAACGTGGATTTCTGTTGGCTACAAATTAAAGGCGTGCTTCTATATACCTCCGTCTCTAATCAAGGAGCCATTGTTAAAGACATTCAATAATTGTGGAAGCCTCCTGCGGGTGAATAAGCTAATTATAAAGTGTCTGTCAATCACTGGTATTGCTTGATTATCCACAATGGAAAAGCATTTATTTGCCGCCGTCATATTGTGGCAGTAAGGCAAACACTGTGCCCGTGTGTTGATAGCTGACTGCTTTATTAATGTGTATATTCCTGCAAATGCTGCAATGTGAGTGACAGCACAGGAGTGTGTTCAATGTGAACAGAACGTTGCAGGAGAGCCTTTCTTTTCTTCTTTGTTACCCACTATAGCATGCATGTAGCATGTGCTGAAATGGAATAGGCTTTTAGAGGAGCTTTTGCAAATCTGTGTCAAATCTGAATCTGTCATTAAAGTGTCACCTCAGGGGGAGATAGAGTATTCCAAACATGTTTTCATGATTAGCTGGAGTGATGATAGTAACTGGTCCTCTGGCAGTTTGTTGTTTCATTGCATGTTGCTACATGCAAAACATGTGTTTTTCATTTAAATGTATAAAATTTAAAAAAAATTTGAATACTCTCCAAAAGACAAAATGTGAATGAATGCTGTTTTTGATCCATGACGTAATTAAATGTTTGCCAGTTTGTCTTAAATTGGTGAAAAACTATAAAAAACGGGATGGTAATTTGATGGTACATTGTTGTTGGTTTCAAGTACTTTTGTGAGAAAGTTTACATTGGATCTGCGTGGGGCAATGCAGAAACCTTTTTAATATGCTGCTTTTATTTTTAATTGCAACATTTAATTGCATTTTGCTTAAAATAGTTGTACCAACTTTTCTGCCTTTGCCAACTTTCTGCAATATTTCAAGATATTTCCAATTTTCTGCATGTCAATATGGCTTTCTATGCGTGATTTGAAAATATGTTTCTAAACTAATATATACACTTTCTTAAAATACCATCACTTCACTTCTCCCCCTACCAAAAAAAGAAAAAGGAACACCTGCCTCAGCAGGAAAAGGTGGCTCCCTGTTGATGTGTGTGCCTCCACGGCAATGAAGTTGAGTGACAGCTGCTGACATATAGCCATCACACAGAGAGACGGGTGGAGGGGATGTTTAACTTTGTTGAGGGTGAAGGTGACTAGCTGTACTCACATTTCAGAAAACGTAGAGAGAAAAGTATTAATCCTGACATGTATTTTTTAAAATCGATTGCTTTTACTTGTTGAGTATTATATTACTGAAGGGAATTATGGCTATGCTTGCTATTACCCCTTAATATCTCAATGTGGATATTTCCCATAGTACACTGTCATGCACTGTGAACACTTTTGCAGTGCGTACATTTTGACCGCATTCAGCCAAAATGTTGATCATCGTTCCTGGACAAAGTATTTTAATCTTTGACCATTATAAGTGCACCATCCGCGTTCTCATAGTGCATTTTGCCATACTTTGCATTGTGACCAACGTATGCAAAAGACAATTCGGAAAACAATGTGTATCTTTTGTGCAGTACCTAATATATATTTTTTAAATCCAATGAGCAGGGATGTACGAGTTGGTGTTTTTTTTTCTTCTGCTGCATTCCCGCAATGCTTAGAGTCATTTTGTTGATGTACAGTATGAGTTTCCCTGTTTGCTCTCTGTGCGTCTTTATACAACTTTCAATGCCTCCCTTCAACTCGTCTGACCTCCACTCATGCATTTTATTTCCTGGACTCCTCGTGGCGAAAAACCTGTATGTCAGAACACATTGTGTCATCGCTAGCTCAATGAAGTCTAATTTCTCATCCTCTCTCTCCCTCACGTTCTCCAGGTGAGCGGGATCAACGCATCGGTAAGAAGGAAGCGTGAGCAGCGCGTGCTGTTCATGGTGGTCGTCATGGTGGTCTGCTACCTTTTGTGCTGGCTGCCGTACGGCATCATGGCCCTGCTGGCCACCTTCGGGTCGCCGGGCATGGTCACTCCCGTAGCGAGTATCATCCCATCCATCTTGGCCAAGACGAGCACCGTCATCAACCCGGTCATCTATGTCTTCATGAATAAACAGGTGAGAGGGTGGGCGTAGGGGGGCTGATGTCAGTGCTTTTTATCTTTCACTGTCACGCAGCAGCAGGCGGAGGTCTACCTACTGAGGCCAGACATCTTGTTTTCACGTTGGTTTGATAAAACGGTAATGAGTCATTGTTTTATATTCCAATCTGTTATGCCAGTGCCTTTTTTTCTACTGAATAATCTAAATGCTGAACCTATGTTTATGAATGAGGAATAAGAAGTTGGTTTCCCACATTTGAATCTGGCTATTTGAGGAAAAAGGCTGTCAATCAGCATCACAAGGCAGCTAATGACATCAACTATTCAAGAAGAAAGGGATGGGTCCTCCTGTTTGTTTTTTGTTGCATCTCAGGCCATGTTGGACAAATCTAATATAGTCTTTAATTACCTTATCCAAGACTTTCATGTGATTTTAACCAATTCCCGTTACTTTTATTCAACCAGAGGGGGCATTTGCAATGTCATGAAGCAATATATCCTCTGAAGTGGTGATTATTGTCTCAAAGTTAGTTTCAATTAGCCTTTTCCCATGCCCACAGACAATATGATAAGTCACTTGGAGATTAAGTGTTTATAAATAAGAGCTCCTATTTTGAGCTTTCATAAGAAGCCCAGGACTTCTGTTATGTTTACTTGCGCTACAATTTAGTTGGAGGTAAATCTTCCCGGAAGAAATAAGTGTCACCTGACTCTTTTAATAAATGTCACATTGGGTTTATCACTAACATTGGCAAATAACTACTCAACATGTTTTTTTTCCTCTGAAGTTTTGCGTTCCCTTGTTATGTGATGTTCAAATAATAACTCTGCTTCCAATCAAGCATTTCAAGGATGTATTCTTAACATCAAGACAAATTGCTTATTTCATTTCTGGTATAGTTAGAGGACAAGATCAATACCACTCTCATATCTCTTGAAGAAAGCTAAAGTTAGCGGCCTGTTAGCTTAGCTTAGCAACAAGCGGAGTTTCCAGGAAGCCACTTCACAAAATAGTTCGGCACAAAAAAACATGCAAAACAGAATCATTTGTAAATGTCTGCTTTTGTGCCTATTAAACAAATAAAATGTTACGCGTAGATAAGCTCAACGGAGCCAACTAACCCGCATATGCTAAGCTAAGATGCTAACTAACTCGTCTTTTCATAAGACTGTAACACTATCATGAGTTAAATCATAGAGACAAATTGTAAGGTTGTTAGCTTCTAAACTACATAGCTTTTGTGTCCGGAGGGCCACTGAAGACTGGATGAAAGCCAAAATGCCGTCGGGAGTTGGGAATGGAACCCAAACACCAGACTTGTTTCATCAATCATTCCTTGTGTTATGCCACTGGTTGAGAACCACATTGATTATAAACTAGATGTACGTAGATACTAAATAATAGATTAAGGTCTGGGGGACACAACGCCTCTGTATACAAATAATTAATAACAGCAGACCTTTAAAGTGGTATCACATTTATTGTGCAACTGGCATGTTCGTGTTATTTAATTTGATCCGTAGACTGATGGAGACAAGCATCTTTCTGTTGAGTTACTCCGTCTGAGCCTTTTTATTTAGCAATTTGACTTTGTTCAGTCAAGACACTACTTAAGAGTCCAGAACAGTGGTTGAGATTCTTGTAGCTCAAAATCAGATAAGGCTTTTTCTGCGTGCTAATATAACCATCCTCAGGGCAGCAGAGTAGAAACGGTGGAAATCCAAACACCATGACGACCTCCTAACCTATCAGGCTCTCCTCTCCTCTTTCTCTGCTTCGATCTCTCAGGCAAAAAGCACTTTCTTTCAAGATAAGATCCATTCTTCCTATTCCAATCCCAAAAAACTATTTTCCATCTTCTCCACCCTCCTCGAACCCCCCAAAGCCCCTTCCCCCTCCTCCTTTCTGTCAAGCGACTTTGTTAACTACTTTGAAAAAAAGGTTGATGATATTCGCTCTTCTTTTTCTGACTCACCATTACTCACCACTGGGTCTCCAGACCCACCGTTCACCCACACACTAACCTCCTTTTCCCCTCTCTCTCCAAGTGAGGTTCTTACCCTCATTACCTCAGCCCGTCCTACCACCTGTCCTCTGGACCCTATCCCCTCAAACCTCCTTCAGACTATCGCTCCTGATATTCTACCGTTTCTCACCCATCTCATCAACACTTCTCTAACTTCTGGTCACTTTCCAAATAGTCTCAAGGAGGCAAGAGTAAACCCTCTCCTAAAGAAACCCACTCTCAACCTGTCCGATGTTATAAACTACAGGCCTGTCTCTCTCCTCCCGTTGCTGTCTAAAACACTTGAACGCGCTGTCTTTAAACAACTCTCCTGTTATCTCCATCAGAACAACCTTCTGGATCCGCACCAGTCTGGTTTCAAGGCAGGTCACTCCACATAAACTGCCCTCCTTGCTGTCTCTGAGGAACTGCACACTGCCAAAGCAGCCTCCCTCTCCTCTGTCATCATCCTTTTGGACCTGTCTGCTGCATTTGACACGGTGAACCATCAGATCCTCCTTCGCACTCTCCAAGAACTTGGAGTTTCAGGCTCTGCACTTTCCCTCCTCACCTTATACCTCAAAGACCGCACCTACAGGGTAACTTGGAGAGGGTCCGAGTCCGACCCTTGTCAATTAACTACAGGGGTCCCTCAGGGCTCTGTTCTTGGTCCCCTCCTCTTCTCTCTGTACACAAACTCGCTCGGATCTGTCATTAGCCCGCATGGTTTTTCATACCACTGCTACGCTGACGACACCCAATTAATTCTGTCCTTTCCCCGCTCAGAGACCCAGGTCGTCGCACGCATCTCTGCTTGTCTAGCAGACATCTCTCAGTGGATGTCTGCTCACCACCTCAAGCTCAACCTTGACATGACTGAACTGCTTTTTCTTCCAGGAAAAGAGTGTCCCACCCTTGACCTAACAATCAACATCGGCCCCTCTGTTGTTTCCCCGACTCAGACTGCAAGGAATCTGGGTGTGACCCTAGATAACAAACTGTCCTTCACTGCAAACATCGCTGCTACAACCCGCTGCTGCAGATACACTCTTTACAACATCAGGAGGATACTTCCCCTCCTGACCCAGAAAGCGACGCAACTTCTGGTCCAGGCTCTCGTCATCTCACGCCTAGACTACTGCAACTCCCTCCTGGCTGGTCTACCTGCATGTGCCATCCAACCTCTGCAGCTCATCCAGAATGCAGCGGCTCGTCTGGTCTTCAACCTTCCTACATTTTCCCACATCACGCCGCTCCTCCGCTCACTTCACTGGCTTCCAGTAACTGCTAGAATCCACTTCAAGACACTGGTACTTGCGTACCATGCTGTGAATGGATCTGGCCCTTCCTACATCAAGGACATGGTTAAACTGTACACCCCAGCATGTGCACTCCGCTCTGCATCGGCCAAACGGCTCGCTGCACCCGCACTGCGAGGGGGACCCAAGTTCCCATCAGCAAAAACACGTCGGTTTGCTATCCTGGCTCCAAAATGGTGGAATGAGCTCCCCATTGACATCAGGACAGCAGATAGCCTACACATCTTCCGGCGCAGACTGAAAACTCATCTCTTTCGACTCCACTTCGAGCGATAGAATTACTAACAAAGAATTACTAACAAAGCACTTATATACTAATAATGGTCTGGCTTATCTAAAGCCAGTTGAGTAGCACTTGAAATGTTTTGGCTCTATGAAACCTGATGTACTTATATGATTCTGTTTTCTTCAAGTTTGTATCTTCTTGGTCGAATGCACTTATTGTAACTTGCTTTGGATAAAAAACGTCAGCTAAATGCAATGTAATGTAATGTTCTAGCAAAGGTCTTTGGTTAATTCAAATCAGATTTAATGAGACACATCGCCAGGAGGAGTACCGATGCAGTTTGGCCCCAAAAGGATACGCTTTGAGGGCAGTTACTTTTAACTAGGCCTTGAGTTCCTGGAGTTTTCTATCATTATGATTACTTGTGTTTAAAACACTTGCTTTACTGTAGAGCTTTATACACAAGCGGTTTGTATTTCAAAACACATTTTCTACATAAATTGATTGTTTGTATTGTTTACCAAGGCTGAAATACCAACAGTAGATCTGAAGGACATAGCTCGATGAAAAATATATTTTTGTTACATAAGTGTGAGTGCATGCAGTATTAGGGACAGTGAAGTGGCGGTATGACCGAACATTTTTCATTGTATATAATAGAGCTTCCAACACCTAAAAGCTCTATTACCTTCAGTTTGGAGCAGAAAATGGCACAAACGTATAAAATAGAGAATCATAATTTACCGTTTTTCACAGTCGTCCTCATATCCTTATGGGGGTTGGAAGAAAATATTGTTTATTTAAAGTTAAATGCATCTGATACACTCTGAGGGCCAAATGAAGAGGATAGAACTTAGGGCTCTAGTAAACAATGTAATCATATTATTAACTTTTTGTATAATTACAAGTTTGATGACACTGTAATATAGTCATACCGACAAACCGTGTTTTGAAACTAATCTGATGGGTGGCCATCATTGCCGTAAACCTCACTGACGACAGTCCCAACAAAAGCTTCTCCCTACCCAGATTAAGAGTTCTAGCTCTTCACAGTCTAGGTAATAAGACTGTAAACATATTTATTTTTCTGCGGATGTAAAAGACCTGATTCTCTGAAAATGTTACATATTTTGCATGACAAAAAGCATTCAAGGAAGGGACATTTTATTTTATATTGAAAACACTTCATATTGAAACAGCCCAGTTTAACTAATTGTAAACCAAGCGAGCCAACATAAAAAAAGAAGAAGAAAAAAAGTGAAATGTTGCAAGCAGTTGCCCACTGGATACTTTTACCTCTTCAGGCCATTAAAAGTCACCAAGAACAAACATGCTGTGGAAAAAAGCTCAGTTTTTGGTTTAATGGTTACTAGCAACGTTTAAGGTCAATACAAATCATCTGGGGAGCTGAAAGCTTCAGGTTCACTGTTAATGAGTTTCTGATAATCTGATGACCTCTAAATTGTTTGGGGAATACAGCATGCACCACATGACCCTTACTCTACTACCCTTTCTGGTTGCGTTCAAGGTGCATTTATAGACAATAAAACAGACAACAATTCCCATTACAAATCATTATATACTAACTCATGCGGAAAATGTGAGTAATGGAGAGGCCCCTGGGTCCCGCTAAGGGGTTAATCCGACCCTTTTGTTTATACACTTCCTCATTATCTTTCCATTGTGTTTTGTCCAAGTTGGTTTTGCTTTATTGTTAAGCATGCATTAATTAGTAGAACAGCAATATCCACAATCATTTATGAATATTAAAGCAAACAAATTCACTGCAGCAATTATTTCTATAATCAGGGGTGCACATAACTGGTACGCAGTAAATAAATGTAGTGGAAGAAAAGTACATGATTTACCTCTGAACTGTAGTGGAGTAGAAGTACAAAGTAGCATAAAATAGAAATACTCAAGTAAACTACAAGTATCTTAAATTGTACCTAAGTACAGTACTTGAATAAGTGTACTTTGTTACTTCCCACCTCTGAAATCAGATATGACTTCAAGTCATGTGATAATTTCTTAGTATTTGATCCTTCAACTTGGCCTCAGGAAATGCAAGGACTTCACAGTTTTGGCAACAAGTTTTGGAGAAAGCAAATTGGAGGCTTACAAAGAGACAGGGAGGTGCATCTTCATCATCTTCATCATCTAGCATGCAAGAAGTGTAAATAGAGGACAGTGAAGGAGACACTGAGGAGGACAGTGAGGAAGACTGCACTTATTAACACCACGCTTCATGTGGGGTGAGTACCAAACGCTGTCTCCTGGTACTCATCTGAGTAACTCACTCAAAAAGTTATGTGCACACCTGTCTATAATGACTTGCTGGCCTCAGAGAATAATGGGGCTCCTGTTTGTGTTTATACAGCCCAGGTGTGATAACAACAGCTGCAAACATGTCCACAGGTTCTACTTGTTATTCCCAACGGGGAGTTTACACCAAGAATGAGAATGTGATCAACTATTCATTCATTAGGACGTTCACCATTTTTTGTTTGTACCTAGTGTATTAAAGGGGCCATATTATGCTCATTCTCAGGTTGATATTTGTATTTTCTGCCTCTATTGTGACATGTTTCCATGCTTTAATGTTCAAAAAGCTCTTTATTTTTCTCATACTGCCTGTGCTGCAGCACCTCTTTTCATCCTCTGTCTGAAACCAGAGCCCAGTCTGCTCTGATTGGTTTGCTGGCCGGCTCTGTTTTGATTGGTCAACCGCTTAGAGACGTCCACTAGAAGCGAGAGTGTTACATAATGATATGATTATGTTACAGAAGTAAACAAAGGAGTCCAATGGAGGTGTTTCGGGCAGGGTTGGGGGGTTTGCGATGAAAATCTCTCTGTGAAACTTTTGGGATTTTTATAATAATATTTTATCTTATTTGATGCATGATTTCTAACATACTGTACAACCACAAGAACATAAGCTTATGCATTCATTAGATGTCAACGATTTGTTTTGGTTTGTCTTGTACTTTTTATCTGGTGCTCAACTTCGAACTCCTGGAAAAGGTATAGACAAAAGGTCATTAGATTAATATGAGCTTCAACATTTGAAGTCGAGATCAATTATGAAATGATTAATACCAGTCAAAAACACAAGGTAACTGCAGGTGACTGTAACTAGACTTTGTTGAGTTCCTCTCTGAAGTAAAACTCGTTGTACCGAGCAAAACAAAGTTTAAGATGCTTTGTTCCTTTCTGAAGCACTTTTCATCATGGTGAGAAAAATAACAGTAGAAATCCCACTGCGGTGCACTGATACAACTTGTCTCCTCAATGTAATCTTCATCATCTCGTTCTGTTCTTTTGAAGTGCTGTGTAAGCTTTTATAAAGTATTATCTCCAGAGTCAGTCGGAGGGATTTTATGTACTGTACAGAAAATTACATTTGGTACTGTATATTGGAGAGTTAATCTGATCACAGACTCCAACGTGTTTGCTTTGACTTTTAAACTTTTCTCACTGATTCACTGCAGGGAGTTATTTTATTCTAAAGTTGGAAAACAATCGCATAACTACAACCAATTCCAGATTTTGCTCCGTCATGTTGAGGTCCAAGAGTCAATTGCACACCTGTCTGTTCCGTCTCACACTCCTTCCTACTCACGCCACCTGCCCCTTCGCACACTGACCTCACAGGGACGGTTTGTAGCCCACACATCATCGACCTCATGACAGCGTGAGAAAAACGGGACACTGAATGTCCTGTATGTCATTTTCAGTCTTCAATTCCTCCCAGCCCGTTACTATGGAAACTGTGAGTTGAGGCGAGTTGAAGACTAAAAATGCTGTACAGATACAAGGAACAGCTGCTGTGGAAGGGTCCCATCCACAATGAACAGTGGAGAACATGAAGTGTGAGGTGAATGCACTGTATTATGGGTACATTTACACTGAATCACCTTTTGTTAATCTTGTGTGAATACATGGTGGTTTATACTGTATGTCAACGGAGAGCAAATGGCAGCTTCTCTGACAAAAACTGTTGCAAATGTGGAAACTAAAGTCATATATAATGGTTTTACATTCAAAGTGTGTCTTTGAGAAATGTTTTAATGGTTACAGCCACAGTTCACTGCACAAATGTATTATTTGTAGTCTTATTTTAGTAAGTACTATGAGTTTAGTTGTATAACTTTTTAGAGCAGCTTTAAAGCCAGATTTAGCCAGAGTTGATCCAGAAAAAAAAAACCATGTCGCACCTGTATTTGAGAATCATTTTAAGATGACACTGCTTATGGTCTTGAGGATCAGTCTCATAAATGATACGTCCAACACACTGACATGTTGTATTAATTCACATTCCATTTTATTGCTGTGAATTGCCTTATCATGACTGACAGTTTAACAGGCTGTGTGATTTAACGAGTGATCTACTCCATCAATGCACAAATAATTGATTTGGTTAAAGTCTACTACTGTTTGCATTCACTTCGCTCAAGTTCAAACCACAATTTGGGCTCAATTGTACATCGGGCCTGCAGCTATTGATTCATTTAGTAACAAATGATTCTACCTATTATTACTTTGAATAAATCGGATTGGATACTTTCACTTTAATGAAGTCAAATAGTAAATATACACAAGACCTATGTGGAGGTATTCACACCAAAATTAAAATAGAAAATTGGCTTTTGAAAAAAAAGGATAATTGCATTAAGGATTTTACTTGGTTTTGCTTTGCCCCCCACCCCCAATAAAAACTTATTATCCAGTTGTGTATTTCACTTTTGAATTTCCTGCCTGTATATTAATACATTAATATAAGTATTCAGTTTATTAAGTTGGAATTACTGTGCTATTTTCTACAAGAACTTCAAAAGAAAAAGAAAAAGCTTGGTGCACAGACATGTCGAAGCAGAGAAGCTTGTTGTGTGTTCTGTCTAATATATTCAGTAATTGGGAAACAAACAGTAATTTGCTTGTATTTAAATAATTGTGTTGCAGTTATGCTCATTAACTGGTTGAGGAAGATCCATTTATTGCTAAGCATTATTGCCCTTCTGACTGGGAGATCACATTTTTCCGCTTCATTGTGACAAAGACTATATTAGGTTAGTTGCTTAGGGCATGACGGAGCGGTTGGGGCATATTTGACTGCAGTTTATAAACTAGTTTTCAGAAGAACTTTAATCATCATTTGACCTAAATGGGAAACCATTTTTGGGAAATAGTTTTGAGAGCCTTTAGGATGACTTACCTCAAAGTTGAAATGCCTGACATTGTCATTAGATGACACATTTTTTAATTGGAAAATGTAAAATGGGGCCATATTTGTATTGACCCTATTGGCATTACACTTAATATTACTCTGCACTTTTGTCTATTGGAGTTGCAATAAGTTTGAAAAGTCTATTGACGAAAAGAAAGAAATCACTATTTTGAGGATTAAAACATCTTTAAAGTTAATTGTGTAAAAAGCCTGGCCATTCTGTTCTTAGGCTCTCAAATATGTTGATATATTTGGGATTTGGCAGGGTTAGGGTTAGTTCAAAGTCTCAATGATTCAAAGGGGTTATTGTCATATGCAGAAAAGCTACACAGAAATTGGCAATGCACATTTTAAGTCCCGGGCCCCGCCAACAGTGCAAAATACACTATAGTCAAGACAAAAATGTATTTAAAGTAAAACAGTTCAATAACATATAGTGTGAGACATACAATTTGTTTAAGTAAAATGCAGGAATAAGAAAGCTGAGTAAGGGTTAGGTTAGGTTAGGCTTAGGGTTGGGATTTTGGGTTCAGGGCTGGGATTTCTTTAGGACCTGTGGATGGGCGTGTGTGTAGATACGTGTTGCATTTAAGAGGTGTAGTAGCGAATTTGTCCCGAACATTAGGGTTAGGGTTAGGCCCCATAGTCTGTTTTATAACACTATGTTCCTCTCTTACCTTTATTGACAAGACGCATTCTACAGTGATCTTGACAAAAACAGTGGGCTGAATGAGTGGACTATAGTTGAACCCATTGGCTGAACTGGTTTTTTTTGTGGCTTTGATGAGACCAATTTAATTCCATCAGTGTCTCAAGAAGTCAGTCCAGCATCATCTGTTCAAACCCATTACACAGATGATAACGCATCATAAAGTTATAAACAGGGGTGCACATAACTGGTACGCAGGTACGCATGCGCGGCAACAATCTGAAATGCGTAACGTCACTTGTGTCACAACGCGCCTTTGCGTACCTGATAGGTCATCAAAACAAAACACATATTTCGCCTACACATGTTTCTTGTCAATACTCAGTGGAGTAAATTATTAGACATGTCCAAAAAAAACAAAGACATTAAGCAGCCACTTTGCCGTTTCGCTCCCTGCTAAAATCTTCAGACTTTCTATGACTGATTGAACTGGGTGCTGGCCGTGCCGCGCAGGACATAACCGACGGACCTGTGAAGCTTCACAGGAGGCAGAGGCTTAGATCACTGGACGACAGAGTTGGTCGCCGTGTGCACAGACGGAGCTGCTGTTAACGTCGGTGTGTACAACAGCATTGTACCAAAACTACGTCAACTGGCTGCGGTGGGAGACTCCCCTGTGCACATTCTGTGCCCCGCGCACACACTGGAGAACTGCGCAAAATCAGCTGATCACAACGTTCACGCTCTGTGGTCAAGCTGCTGCAGTTTTATTTACAACAAAGTGGAGTAAAACACACAGCTGCAAACTTACTCAGGCTGTTAATGGAAGAGTTTGAAATCAGACAGAGGTGGAAGAAGTGTTACTCAAGTAAAATTAGAAAAGTATTATCATCAAAATCTAGTTAAAGTAGCGACAGTGAAAGTAGTCATTTTGCAGATTGGTCCATTTCATAATAATGTATATGATATGTTTTATAATTATTGATCATTAAAGTGTTTAAAAATTAGTTTGAATGACTTTGTATACTGCAGGGTAGCTTGTGGATTTACTCCAGGTGGAACTAAAGTCTGATTTAACACTTGATTATATTTTCACATCATTCATCCACATCTGTAAAGTAACTAAAGGTATTAAATAAATGTAGTGGAAGAAAAGTACATGATTTACCTCTGAACTGTAGTGGAGTAGAAGTACAAAGTAGCATAAAATAGAAATACTCAAGTAAACTACAAGTATCTTAAATTGTACCTAAGTACAGTACTTGAATAAGTGTACTTTGTTACTTCCCACCTCTGAAATCAGATATGACTTCAAGTCATGTGATAATTTCTTAGTATTTGATCCTTCAACTTGGCCTCAGGAAATGCAAGGACTTCACAGTTTTGGCAACAAGTTTTGGAGAAAGCAAATTGGAGGCTTACAAAGAGACAGGGAGGTGCATCTTCATCATCTTCATCATCTAGCATGCAAGAAGTGTAAATAGAGGACAGTGAAGGAGACACTGAGGAGGACAGTGAGGAAGACTGCACTTATTAACACCACGCTTCATGTGGGGTGAGTACCAAACGCTGTCTCCTGGTACTCATCTGAGTAACTCACTCAAAAAGTTATGTGCACACCTGGTTATAAAGCCAGTCGCTTCAGATACAGGGCAAAGCAGCAATAACATGATAAATCTAACGACCTTATAATTCCTGCCAACTTAAAACTCACAACATTGTTAAACACGCCCTATAAAATGTCCTTTCACTAGATAAGAAATGGAACAATATTTCAGTCCCTAAATTGGCTCTCCTTCAGGTTCTCGACTATTAAAACCAAAGGGCCAATGTCGACTCAATGCATACTTTTAACAATGTGATTATAAATAAATTCCAAAGAGAGTGCTGTAAATGATTGGCAGGCACAAACCACAGTTAGTTATATTGGACTCCGAGACTGGACAATGAGAGCTTAGTTAAATGCTGTGTGATTTGAAAAATTCATGTGACAGGCAACAGTTACCATCACCGTCAAACAGAACAAGATTGGATTTATTTCTGGTTGCCAGGGAGCTGCTTATTTTATCATTTCAGAAAGAAGATTTCAGTGTGGAAATGATTGATAGACATAAAAATACACTGCCGCCCTTAACAGAATTGGAATGTGCCAGAACATCTTTAGAGGAAATGTTGATTATCATTCTGTTCACAAGTTCCTTTGTGATGCTCATTATTTTTCCGGCTATAGCTCCCAGATAATTTCTACTCTCTGTGGTGTGCAGTACACTTCAAAAGAACGGGAGTTTATTAGATCAAATTAAGTCAGGCAATCGTGGAATTAAGTAGTGGGTTTTGTGCCGACGTCTATAAAAAGAAGCTAAATGCTTCCTGCCATTTATTCACTTCATTTAGATCCCTTAAACTCAATTAAGTGTAAGTGATTGTCTGCAACTGAACTCATATCAGACTGTGGTGAGAGCACTGCAAAGTTTTGGATATTAGTTTTACAAAGAACTCTGTCAATAGTCTATTTGCCTGTATATGGAGTCCTATTGTAAACCCACATGTATTGAGTTCACAAAAGTTTTATGTTGAAATGTATAGTATGAGTCTCTAGCATATAGGAACTGCTGGGTGCTAAGTTGCATATGTTGGGCAATTTAGTGAATTAGCAAGAGTTGAGTTAAGTAGCATAAATTAGCATAATCACCTATATCCCCAATATTTCAAAAAAAGATTAGCCAATTTGGATGTTATTGGAGTGGTTTTGGAGGGTTAATGAGGATGCTGAATCCATTTCTCAGAAGTTGTAGAGGACTGTAGATCAAAAGTAGTTTGTTCTAATCATTTAAAATGATTGATTTGATCATTGATTGAAAATGAAAAAGGTTGCCAAATGCATTCATATTTTGAGATTATGTTGGACTTTTATGAAACAAACAATACTTATCTCACAGAGCGAATGTGAGTGAACTGCTGATGATTGTATCTTTGTGCACGGTCACCTAGGAACATAAAAATCCAGGCACATGTAATCCGTCCAACGAAATGCATCACCCAAACAGGATGTGACCGGTGTTTGGTGAACTATTCACTCTCTTTGAAACACTCCGTCAGTGCATCTGTCTGTCATGCTTCATCTATTAATATGTCATAGCCTTCACCTTTCTCTTGACCTTAGCCTTGATGCCCCTGTGTCTCATCTCAATTCCCCTTTTTTTCTGTTGTCTCCATCTCCCTGTGTACCATATGTCTAACGCTCGTGAGTGTGTTGTTTGGACAGCTGAGGGAGCGGGGAGTTTGCATCAGCACCGCTGAGAGGCGTTGATTGTCTTGTTTCCTTACATCTCTGTGTAGCCTTCACTGATAGATTACCAATAGGTTATGGACGCACTGACAAAAGGGACGCAGTTGAACTCGAAGTTCAATGTCGAGTCAAGTCAATACAAAAGTATCACAAAGTGAGTTTGTGGTGAGGTTAAAAATTCATGTTTGGGAGATGTTTTCAATCGAAAAGCACCTGGTTTTTGTCATTTAAGGGATAAGGCTACAGGTATTCGAATTGAGGGGGGGGGGGGTGCTAGTGGAGCCTCGCCAGGTGCACCGCATTTGCGGCTCAGTTGAGGCTCCCTCCGCAAGATGAGGCCCCCTCAGCAAGATGAGGCCCCCTCCGCGAGGTGAGGCCCCACGCAGTCTGCGTGATCTTCCTGCTTCACCCCATCCCATAGTTTTTACTGGTTACCAGGTTGTAATAATATACTTTTAGTTTTCATGTCTGCTCCTTTCACAAAATACCGGAGGGAGGAGCTGTAGCGTAAAGGATTATGGACATTGTCCCGCCTACAATTGTGGTACTTCTTTTCAAAAGAAGGGGCACATTGTCTTTTACTTACAACTAAAATGCAGTAACCTGTTTCCTCAGACATTCACCATCAGATGAATCCCAGGAACTATCAGGAGGCACTTGAATCAAAAATGGACATTCCACCAAGTTATGAGCAGCAACAACATAAATTTAAATAAAACATATATTGAGCAGTGGCGAACCGTCATGGCCTTCAAGGTATTCAGAGAATACCCTGGAACACTCAGATAAAACAAACAAAAAATCGATTTAATTATATAAATAAAATGTAATAAAATGTAATAAAATGTATAGAAAATGAATAAATGAGAATCGTATCTGTGTTGTTGATCTGTAATATTACAGTGTTACGTTGATTTGTTTGTCCTTCTCGAACCATGCTCTACGCATTTCAGTGGTTTTGTGTTAGAAAAGAAAGCAACCAATCAGATCTTGTTCTGGGTCTCTGGGTAGAATATCCTTCAACCAAGGTATTCTATATCCTTGATAGAATGCCCTGGCCGTTGCACTGAATGAGAGCGTACGTTTGGACTGACAGTTTGATCAACCAATCATATATTGATTTGTAGCCAATGGGCGTATTCTTTCAGAGTTCCCCTCGGTTCCAGGGTACTCTAGAAGGCCCGGTAGTTCACTGGCTCGAGACAGAGGATCTAGATTAATGCGACGAAGCAATTCATGCCATTTTATTGTTTTTAACGTTGAAATGACAAGTGCAACAGGTGAAGATTAAGTTGTTGCGGAATTGTGAGTACCCTTTTCAAGACGACAATTCAGTGAAAAGACGGACATTATAATGCCGCGAAGGGGGGGGGGGTGTGTGTGTCTACAGAAGGTCCAGTTGTGATAGACACGGTTCGCCACTGATATTGAGTAATACACTTGAGGTCAAGATTATATCATTTCACCCATAATGACAATGATAACAATTTGGGCTAATGGTAGAATGACGATATGCCTTCAACCCCTGATACAGTACTGCTTTTCAGCAAAAGCCCAAATTAACATCACATCTCTTGACTGTTAACAATGATTCCTGTTTCTTTATACATTTGTTTTGATTACTCTATGTATCCAGCAACCCTTTATTGTCTTGATGTCTCTATTTCAATGTCTTTCTCTACAAATTAAACTTTTCATAAATGTTGTTTATGTTTTTTTTTTTACTTTTCTTATGTGACCAGTAGTTGTGAAACAGATTAGGCATGTTTTGCGCTCATGAGAAAATGTAGTAGACTATAAGTATACCTGAACATGTACGTATACTAAGTATACTACGTTTACTCAAGAGTGGCATCTTCACATTACCAAGAGCTGAGGAAAGGGACTTAAAATGTTGTTCCAGTGCTTGTCTGAGTTGTGAATATGTCTAGGCTGGAAATGCCTGGAATTTAAAGTATAGCCAAATACCCTGAATGCATTGTTATGCCTTCAACCTACTGCTGGCATCCTCAATAATTCAGAAACCCCCCACCTGTCCATCAGCAGATACTTGCACTTTGAGCCGGGTACATGGGGTACCATGTTATGTGCAGGTTGGAGAAACACAGGAGGATCTGCATGAAATCATAATCCTGACACTTCCAGATCTGTTTTCTTGGGTTGAAAAATCTATCCAGGGGTCCATTCACTATTTATCATTCCCTGACAGGTGGTGTATACATTTCAATGCCTTTCCTCTGTGCTTTGGAGACAGCCCGTCTGTTCTTTCCTCAAAACATTTTCATATGTTCTACCCTGGTTGGAAAACAGCATTGTTGGAGGTGTAAAGGTTGAAGTGAAATCACTGTGACAATGCCATAACTTTGAAGAAATATGGTTATAGTAATGTGTTTTAAATCTTGCAATGAAATGTCAATCTAAATTCATCCTATTGTGGTTTTATCAGCTGTAAATGAAGGATGTAAAATCTTGCATAATGAACTGCCACTTGATATGTAAATCTTGCTGCTAATTGAGGGATCACAATCAACTTAAATATAAGAGTTTACAATTCAGCTTATACTTTGGTGACACTTATTTTATTGTTTTGGTTGTGTTAAGCAGGTATTAAAAATGGCAAACGGGATACATGGTGACGCTTGTTATGCTAATCAAACAAGTGATGCTTGTTTGATTGAGCCCACAAACTAACCTTGATGTTTTCAGACTAAAACTGTAATACACAGTGGCTATCATTGTAATTATTGAAGATTACTCAGCTGCCAAGTTGTAAGAGCACAGCTGCAGAGTTGAAACCAAGCAATATGCCCAACAAAAAAAGGTTGACATATTCTTCAATACCCAGGTTCAATGACACACTTTTTATGTCCGTGACAACATTTTAAATATTATTATTTAGTTGGAACAAAATCCAGACCATAGATAATAAAATGGTAATTTCAGTTCTGCTTTGTGAGAAAATGTCAGATGTTCTGCATGCCGACCAACCCCCCAGTCTTTTCTGACACACTACATCAGGAACACTGACATCAATTGTGAGGGGCAGGATGAATGCTGGGGTTATTTGGCTGCTGTAAAAAGCACAATGGGCTTCATTACTTTAATATAAAAGTGCTTAAGTTGGCTTCCAGCTACAGAGCAGGTACCTGTGCCATTTTGTTAAAGTTGTACGGTTAAAAGTCATTTTAAAACTAGACAAGGTGGACCAGATGCCAACCTGCCACATGTAGGACAATAACATTTATATTGATCCATAAGCGTATAAATAAAGTATTGTATGTAGTCTGTTGCTTAAAATCATATTCACCTCCATGCGCGATTGAAATAAAAACTCTAGTAAATGGCACAAAAAGCTCTGTAGGAATTGCCCTTCACCAGCTGCACATATGAGTAAATATTCATTTTCTTTGTCGTAGTTTTCACTATATTCCACCAAAAAAGTGCATCCCGGTGGCTTGTGCTGTTTTGTGCCAGTAGGGCGTTATGTAGGCGACGAGAATGGTGACAGGTGGGCAAGCCCTTGACCCCACCCACGCGTGTGTTTATTGATTGACATCCAATCAACTTCTGGACATTTATTATGTTATTAAAATGCTGAGCAGTCCGGCACAAAGCGGGTCACCGTGTCACCATAAGACTTGGCTGTAAAGTGAATTTAAAGGAAACATTTCTAACTGTTGGTGGCAGTTTAAGATACAGTGTAGAATTCTGTATGAATGTAGGTCAACTTTGTAGAGTAGGCCAATTGGTGTGTAGACACTAATCCGTCCAGCTGACAACAACCACTAGAGTACTGTGGGATCTTACAGAGGAGATCAGGTGGAGAGAAAAAAGGGTCTAAACCAGTGGTTCTCAACTGGTCCGGCCTCGGGACCCACTTTTTACTTGGTCAATACATCGCGACCCAACATTTTGAAGCACTCAAATCTATTCAACAAAAACTCGTGCTGTAATATATACGCTTTTGAGCATACAATATTAATAAAAGTGAAGTACAGTGCATATATCCCTTATATCCCTTCACAGAACTAAAGTATTCTTTTAAAAAAGGTTTAATGAGACGATGGAATCAAAGCTGAACTATATAAAAAGGCACACATGCTGAAACCCAACCCCAGCAGGGGGGTCTGGGGGGATTCTCCCCCAGGAGATTTTTTGAAATACTAACATAAACTACGCATTCTGGTACACTCTGAGAAGAAAATCGGGCCTTCAAAATAAAAGTTTGAGTTTCCCCCCCCCAAAAAAAAAAAAAAAATTCCAATCTTTTTTTTCAACTTTTTTTTCTTCACTCACACATCCGCGACCCACTCGAAACGGGTCCGCGACCCACTTTTGGGTCGCGACCCACCAGTTGAGAACCACTGGTCTAAACAGCCCTATTTTTAAAGGTCACCTATTATGCAAAATCCAGTTCTCCATGTCTTTTATACATAAACACGTGTCCCCTCTGTGTAAAGAGATTCTGAAAGTTTCAGGAAAAAATATTTTCTCTCTTTTCGTCCTGATCCATTTATATAAACCTGTCTGAAAATGAGCTGATCAGTGTTTGGCCACTTTATGATGTCATAACGATTTTTTGGCTTGTGTAACCATTAGTCAATAACCAACCAAGGTAACCCCCCCCCCACCTTATCACCTGAATCTCCTCCTAGAGCACCATTGTGTTCTTTTTAACCACATATCTCTCAGAGGGGCGTGGGGAGGGGCTCCTTATTTTCATCTAAAGTAACAGACAGAGAATCAGCACTTTTGAAACAGGGCTGAAACAGAGGGGTTTATGGGATGCATGATCTGTTTGGTATTTCGAGCCAAACACTTCAGAGACATGTTTTGGGGGGATTCTCCCCCAGGAGATTTTTTGAAATACTAACATAAACTACGCATTCTGGTACACTCTGAGAAGAAAATCGGGCCTTCAAAATAAAAGTTTGAGTTTCCCCCCCCAAAAAAAAAAAAAAAATTCCAATCTTTTTTTTCAACTTTTTTTTCTTCACTCACACATCCGCGACCCACTCGAAACGGGTCCGCGACCCACTTTTGGGTCGCGACCCACCAGTTGAGAACCACTGGTCTAAACAGCCCTATTTTTAAAGGTCACCTATTATGCAAAATCCAGTTCTCCATGTCTTTTATACATAAACACGTGTCCCCTCTGTGTAAAGAGATTCTGAAAGTTTCAGGAAAAAATATTTTCTCTCTTTTCGTCCTGATCCATTTATATAAACCTGTCTGAAAATGAGCTGATCAGTGTTTGGCCACTTTATGATGTCATAACGATTTTTTGGCTTGTGTAACCATTAGTCAATAACCAACCAAGGTAACCCCCCCCCCACCTTATCACCTGAATCTCCTCCTAGAGCACCATTGTGTTCTTTTTAACCACATATCTCTCAGAGGGGCGTGGGGAGGGGCTCCTTATTTTCATCTAAAGTAACAGACAGAGAATCAGCACTTTTGAAACAGGGCTGAAACAGAGGGGTTTATGGGATGCATGATCTGTTTGGTATTTCGAGCCAAACACTTCAGAGACATGTTTTGTATATTTCTGAGACCTATAATATGTTGTTGAAAAACAGTATACTAGGGGATTAAGTAACTTGGTTCACTTGATTTCGGGAGAGAACAATCTATTTCTGATCAAGTCTTTGTCCTTTGCTTGACCCAGTTCTACAGATGTTTCCAAGCCCTGCTGCGATGTAAGGTTCCTCGACGAGGCTCCAGCGTAAAGAGCTCCTCCAAGGTCGCCACCAAGGCCATGAGGGGGATCGCAATCACTGGTACCCGCCGCACCAATGACTTCTTGTTTATGGTGGCTTCCCTGGGCCATCCGGCGGGCTCCGGGCCCCAACTGGGACCGCTTGTGGAGCCAACCGTTGACATCACCAAAGCCTCTTCTTCAGACATCAACAGACATGTCGAAGTGTCGATTGCCAGTGATTGGCTATAACCACGAATTCCCAAAGTTTCCAGGCTGGAAGAGAAATCATGAGAGAGATGATGTTACTGATGCATGGAGAGGCGTATCCGACCAAATCAGGTGGATTTATTGCAGCTGTTGTATCAGCTTTATGACAGCTTAGAGATGGAATGGACCGGTAACAGAGGCAAATCTTGTTCAAATCTTGGTCGATATATAAAACCAGCCGGAGCTTAGAGATCTCTGCAGATAAAAAGGAAACATGGTCTTTTCTAGGCATTTTAAGGATTTCTTATCACATGTTTGCATAAAGCACTGTCAGACTGTTATGGTAGGAGAAAAGGATTTATAGGGATCATTTTGTGTGCAATATCTATGTTCGGTAAAGAATTTACTATGACATGAGAGAAATGTACTCAGAAGAAGTTCAGAAGGGATAAGATGTATTTTTGTATTGATTGGTTATTGATGGTAGCAGTGGTTACAAAGTGAGGTAGAAAGAACACATGTTGTTTGTCATCTTAAGCATTTCAAAGTCTTTCCTAAGGTAGACAACATTATGAAATATTTGAGCAATGAGAATGTACTTGAATTGTTTTTTTAAGTATAAGTGTTTTAGCTTTTTATTCATTGCCCGTCATTTTCCTTTTAATTCATCACTTGTCACTTTAAATTGCATAAATAATCTTTTGATGAACTGGTTAAATGTGTGGTTCATTGGAAGTAGCATTGCTAGCATGCTAAGGGCATTAACTTTCACCAGGAATATTGACCTAGGGTTAGTGAAATAGGTGCATGTTGGAGAGTTACTGTATAGTTCCTTCAATAATGACGTGCATGTGCACTGTTGCAGGATGCAATTGAGGTTGGAAATATACAGTGTCACGTAATGTTCAGTGGTTAGCACTAATACAGATACTAAACATGCTTTTCTGGACTGATACACACATTTTGAGGGCTGTTATATCTTTTATGTTACTTTTGTGACCAAACCCCAAAGCGCAGGGTGTACTATGTGTTGAAGAACTGGTTCACAGACTATTTAACAATGATTAGCAGATCAGTGCCTTGCTCATTGGCACACAGTCAGGCTTTGAAAAAATAAAGTATAAAAGACAATCCTGACCAATATAAATTATTTTCTAGTGTTGCAAAATAAAACACTTTACTCGAGTCAACAAAATGCTTTGGATGGAATCATTTTGTTCTGTATGTGCTTCTGTCTGTCTGCAAAACTCATTTGACACTTTTCCCTTTTGCAATACAAAGATATTTGAAGTTTTTTAAAGCTGTGTTGTCAGTGAATGTCTAAGCTATCAGTGGTGTGGTACTTTTTCGCTACTGCCTAATTAGTGTGTGCGATTTACTGGTAATCCACTTTTAGCAAACTGTTTTCTCTGTGCTGTCAAGACCTTGTATACATTGTTGTACATGAGTTGATACCAAAGCTATAAAACTTGTGATATGTTTTGGAGGAGAGCTGTTCAATAAAGGTTTTTGTATCTAAATCAATGGTGTGCTTTATTTTGATGAAAATCTATTTAAAAAAAAATAAAGGTTGTTATTAAAGAAGTATTTAAGTTTGGTTTGCTGTACAGAGTGTACCAAGTAATAAGGGTAAATAATGTCTGGATGTTAGAATGATATACTAGTCAGGTTTTAGAATGTATATATTCATACTTATATACAAGAAAAATGCTCTCTTTATTCCCTCAACTTCTTCCTTTATCATCAACTGTTGACGAAGTGGAACTTTTCTGCATGATAGCATTTAGCATGATAAATGTAGCATATGATGCAATTTAGGGAATATTTAAATTAAATGAAAATGGTTATTGTTTTAAAACAGGTCATCTTTAACCTTAGAGAATTAGGTTGAAACAGTGTTTTCAGCCAAAGAGCAAGCATTAGCTTAAAGGTGGGGTATGTAATTTATTTCAGAAACACTTTTTGTTATCTCTTAACATCCCGATAGCAATGAATATATTAAGTGCTTTGACAATAAATACATAAAAAAATCTGTGGAAGCCGTGGCGCTGTAAAAAGTACGACCAATCATCTGAGCCGGCCCGGCTAAAATAACTGGATGGCCTACCTGCCTGTCAGCCTTCCATCTGTGCACAAACTTATCTCGTGCCCTCATTGGTCATGTGTGCGTCCGTGTGTGTTGGAGGAGGGGCTCTATATATATAATAAGGAAGTGGCAGATTTCTTCCGGTTGTGTACTTTCAAATTCTAGCGCACTCGAGCTGGTTTCTCCAAAATTACATACCCCACCTTTAATTTGCCGGCTAATGTAGTTGCAGCTTGTCTGTCTCTATTTAAATCAGGCATGCATTATTGAAAAAAATCAAATAATTTGTAAAGTGTATAATGTGAGAGGTAAATAAACATTATTTAAGTGGACATAAGAGCGTTATCATTCAAAATGCACTTGAAAGTTTAAGAAATAATACAATTACTGAACAATTCCAAGGACCAATATGGATATATAAACAGGCTTTATAAAAAGGTTACCTGAGGTAGTCAGCGTCTTATGAAGTTACCCTCTTTAATACACAGTGGTTTTCCAGAGGGAATGTTAAATGTCAGGCTACCTCTAACCTGGTCACAAGATGTTTTTTTTTCCTTCACTGGAGATCCTCTTTTAAATTGGAACTACTACAAAGACATCCCAAGTTGTAATTTCACTCACTGGTAAAAAAAAGGGGAGTCTCATGACCACCTAACTGCCCTAATTGTCCGATATAACAGTGCCAACTTTCCAAGGTCAATGAGACCTGTTTTCATCTTCAATCTCTTTGTCTCAAATCTGGTTAAAAAACAAGAGAAAGTTGTGGTGAAAGAAAAATTACACATCAACACAGAGATGAGAGCAAAAATAACTTGTGTGATGGATATTGTAATTAATCCATGTGTTTGAGAATAACTGGGAATAGTGAATCAGTTAAATTCATTATATAATTACCATCACACTTGGGGTAAATACGTTTTACTACAACAGTTGACATGAAGTGAATTATCATAACACTGACTGGACCGTAGTCTTGGCAACCAGTTGTGGATATGACAAATGAACTTGATTGACCCAGGTATATAAATGAAAGGATTTATTTATTAGATACGCCACATATTGATTTTAATACTGGGCTTAGTTGAATATTGTATATTGATTGGCCGATTTGGAAATTCAGCATTTTGCTCTGACGCTCTGATCAAGGGACCAGGTGCAGTCAGATCTATCCGCAGAAAGAACTTGGTAAATGTTACGTGAGTTTTAGCCAAATATCAAATTATTATTCCCCATCATTTGTAGTCATGATGATGAACTGTCGAAAAGAAAAAAAAGTAAAGAGGGCAAAGAAGATAGAGAGCTGGACGTCAGAGAAAGCAGCAGAAAAGAGTTTATGGAGAAGACAATGTGGACAACCTTGGACAGTTACAGAAAATCAGTGCTGCCGTCATTCTAAGTTTGTTGCTGTTGATGCAGTTCCAGCTTGCGAAAGGGATTCTTTTTTCTTAGAGGAAGCAATGCATTTGTTTAAATTAAGAAAATCACATTTAAATCAATATTTGTTATAAACCAGATAATGTCCTCATGTAACATTTGGGTCATCTGTGGATGGCAACCAAAAGTTTTACAAAAACTGCAGGAACCTAAGCCTATCCACTGGAGAATGAAACTAAATTGGTAAAGGGGCTTCAGGTCGAACAAATGTGTTCTCAGCACCGACTTTAAATCTCTTTCAGGCTTCAGTGCATTTTCAGGGATGTTCTCTTAATCGCTTCCGTGTAAAACTTTGACCTCAGCTGTTTACTGTAAAGCCCCTGGTGAGCGGAGATGAGACTTCATTGTGGTGTTTGATAAAAGACACTCCTGTTGAAAAGCCAGAAAACTGGACTAAATATCAGTTATGTCAATTATTTGTATGGCTAATACACCAATGCATACTCAACCTGAAAATATGATATCATACTCTGTGCTTAAGGTCATAATCATAAGTCATAATCAGTGCTTTCATGTGTCTTTAAATGCAAAGGTTTGTTCAAACACTCAAAGGGATAAGCTTCTTCCTACAGGGTAGAAGACAACTTTGAAACACATGCATAGTATCATGTTTCATAGCACATGTAATATGTAAGGTTGCTGTGGTTGTTGCCATATTATATATCAAAGTAAACACTAAGCGATCTATTAGCAGGGTAGCATAAATCTTCTCCTCTCATATTAAACAGTAATGGTCCCCGCAGCACAGGTGGTCCAGTGTTTGTGTTTGACCCCAGCCAAACCTGCCAGACTAAAGCAATTATAATATCTGGCAGGCAGCGTTGTGACCGGGGGTCTAGCCAGCTCTCTGATCAAATGATGAATGATGCAACACATTGTTAATGAGTGCAGACGGTCCAGAGGATTCCGCAGGTAATTGATTAATAGAGTCTTCAATCATCTGAAGCAGCCTACCATGACTTTTATCAAAGGCTTTACAGTTTTCACTTGGGCCTCTTTGAGTCAGGTGCCAGGGGGACAAGGTGACAAAATGTTGGAGGGGGGGGGATTCTGGGGAGAAGTTCCATGAAAAGATCCTATCATTCCCTTATGATATGATGTGACAGGTTTTTTTTTATATTTCTTTATAATTTTTCTTTGGTTTTATTTTTTACATTCTTCTTCACTCAATGGCCTTGGCTCATTTTCTGTGAAGAACATATTAGAACACATTCCCCCCCCCCCCCCCTCCTTACATTTACATTACATACAGGGTGTTCGGGTCCCGGGGGGCTAACAAAAGTGTGGAAATTGTAGGTCCTGTGCACCTGTCTGGGCCGTGTGTGTGTGTGTGGTGTGTGTGGTGTGTGTGTGTGTGTGTGTGTGTGTGTGTGTGTGTGTGTGTGTGTGTGTGTGTGTGTGTGTGTGTGTGTGTGTGTGTGTGTGTGTGTGTGTGTGTGTGTGTGTGTGTGTGTGTGTGTGTGTGTGTGTGTGTGTGTGTGTGTGTGTGTGTGTGTGTGTGTGTGTGAGAGATTTTGTGTTTCTGCCCCTGCCATTCCCGCACAGGGTTGCAACATTGTTGATGAATTCTAGCACGGACTCCTGTCTGCTCTCACATTCCCGCATTATGTCTTGCGGGAACCAATCTTTATTTTTTTCACACTCTATCCAAGCTGTACATTTGGGGCAAGACACAATAAATAAAGCCTCGCCAGTTTGGGTCCTTATCACAACTGATCAAGATGGCCAAAAGATGATCTGCTCAGAGGGCCTTGCAAATTATTCTGGAAGAGAGAGAACCATTTGATGATGTAGGAAGAGGAAGAGGTTTCAGAATGTGAGGATCACATTTCTGAGAATTCTGTGTCTGACAGTGACTTTGAAGAAGAGGATGAGATTGAGCATCAGCTAGTTGCAAAAAAAGGACGAGCCACAGGACATGCCGGTCCGTGGGCAAAAAACGAGTAGCACTTTTATTCATTAATGTGGCAAATATTGCGGCCGCAAGGCATTGTGGGGCAGCATATTCTCCTTTCCTTTCATAAAGGAAGGTCCAGTGTTTCCTAAGCTACTGTAAAGGAGGTTATAAAGGAAGTTTCAAACCTCCTTACCTATCATCTTCTAGAGAATTCGAACGGCTCTTATCATGGCTGCCACTGAGGTACTTCCGGGTCATTTCACTCCGTTAGGAAGGTTCCTAAGAGAAACTGACTATTCCACTGCAGCCAAAGGCAATGTGAGCGTCCATTCCCATTGGATGACGGAGAATTTTAAACCCGGAAGTAAGTATTCTCCTTACTGTCGATTGATTTTACATTGATATCTGCACTACTCATCAACTCAAAAACACCAGATTATCCTTGTTAATTACACAACAGTAATTGGTTTAAATTGTGTACAATACTTTGGTTTTTTCCCCCTTCGATTCTGAGATACAAATAGTTTTATCGTCCTTTCATTTTTGTAAAGCACTTTGAATGGCCTTGTGTTGAAAGGTGCTATATATATAAACTTGCCTTGCCTTGCCTATGGTCTGCTGCATGTTTTGTTGAATGTGTTATATTTGATGAAAACATTTAAATATTAAGAGTACATACAATATAGGGGGAAAGTAGAAGGTCAATGATAGAAATAGAAAATAGAAAATATCAAGAAGATACTGTAAATGATATCTAGAATAAAACAGTTTAGTGTGCATGTGCAAAACAGACAAACTAATTAGGCTTTATTAGTAAATAATACTTTAGGTTAAGGTCTTCTTTTAAATAAGCAAAAAGCTTTGGACAGTTTCATCCCACAGGCCAGAAGACTGTTAAAGACCTGAACTTTGAAACAACATCCATCTGGCTGCAACTTAGAAATTATGTATCTAATATATCATATTGCAATCACTTGTATATAGACTCTTATTGCACTATTTCACCATTTTTATTTTTGTATTTACTTGCACTATTTTTTCTGTTTATCTGTTTTATTGTGTTGCACTGTTGGAGGAGCCTGCGACCTAAGATTTTCATCGTCATAACTACACTGTAGCTATGTACGGATGACCAATAAAAGCCTTGAACCTTGAGTATAATTACAAAGTAACAATAAATTGCATGTTTTACATGCTTCCGTAACAAAAACATTTCCCAACTTGGGATCAATAAAGTATATCTTATCTTATCTTAAGATGATCGATGGCTACTCAATTTTGCCTCTGAACCTTAAGTGCATGTTTCAAGGCTTATCAATTAACAACAGGAGGGGTCACAGACATAAGACCAGCTATTAAATAAAACACTTCTGACCTGAGCTGTCATGTGGATATATGAATGCTGTCCATTATGGACACATGCAATTTTCACCCATTTATAGATATTTTTAAAATGTGATAACACCAATGTGTTTCCCATCCCCTAAACCTCCAGGGGTGTGCACAGTTTAATACTGGCAACTTCTAATTATGGGAAATACGTCTTTTAAAACTACAATTCCCAGTAGAGAAGCGCCATATAACATGTTGCGAAACACACAAATACCCAGCATGTGTAGTTCTGGGGGAGGGGTGGACTCGTTCGAATCCTGTTTTGGATAGTGTGCCGTGGGTGGGCTTCATTCCGTTTCAAAGTGCTGTTTAACCTTGGCGCACTGCCACTCCAACATCCATTGACAGAGCCTGAGGACTAATCACGAGGTTTGTCAAACAAAGCGGCTGGTGTAGTCCTAAACGATAGCTGAGGATTATGGGTAGTGTAGTGTCTTTGGCCATCCTAAACCCCGAAAAAACTATTTGTTTCTCCGAATCGAAGGGGAAAAACACAAAAGCATTGTACACAATTTAAACCAATCAATTTTGTCAATAATAATAATAATAATAATCTGCTGTTTTGAGTCGATGAGTAGTGCAGATATCACTGTAAAATCAATCGACAGTAAGGAGAATACTTACTTCCGGGTGTAAAATTCTCCGTTATCCAATGGGAATGGGCGCTCACATTGCCTTTAACTGCCGCCGACATGGACGGATGCGGTGCTTCCCTGAGCGGCAAATACCCCCGCCGATGGGAATACATTGCAATCAGTTGAAAGCTCTTTGCGTCCGTTTATGAAGCTGAAGGAGACTCGGGGCGTCACAACTGCACGCCAAAGGGACCCTGACCAAGCGTCGCTGTTGGACGATCAGGGAGTGAGACTGTGTTGAACTTGGTCTATCGGGTCTTTTAATGGTACAATGAGTACTACAAAGTACTGCCATCATCTTAGATTTGAAATCCTAAAGTTCCACTATTAAATGTTTGACTTTGACAACAGAACTCTCCCCCTTAAAGAAACTCAAGCAAAGTTTCCAGCGTTCCTTGCTTCCTTCCTGCTGATAAAAGTTAAAGGGTTTAGCCCCTGAAGCTAGCTACAGCTTAAGCTAAGGATCTCTTAAGGTGGGCTGACATTTAATGTCTACAAGTCCCCCCCTCCCGGTGTAAACGCTGAAAGTATACTGTACATTAATTCAGCTGCTGCGGCTACCTTTGACTTATCCTACTGAGTGAATGGTCCTTGGTATACTAACTTCGTATATATGCTCAAGCCGTGCTGTTTTTCGATCAAGTACAGGCCAAGTGTTCAAGAAACAAGGTGAGCTTAAAGGTGACGGCAGATAAAGTAAATACCCTTTTTTTCTATTAATAATCACCTCACACTTCCTGTTCCAAAGTTGCTGTACAGTTAAGTTCCACTCTTGTCCTCTGCAGTTCTTTCTAAAAGCTCCCCAATCAGTGTTTGTCATTAGCCCTTGGCCAGTTCATTTTTAAGTCTACTGATCTTTTACTTTTAGTTCCTGTCTTCTATGCCCTTCAGATAGGGCACAGTCTTAATTGCTAATGTATTTTCATTTAATCATGGCTTCTCTGTCAACTCATTTTGTATGTAGAGATAATCAATGAAAGTTCTTTGCACTAAATCTATCAAGCACCTGATCTTTTGTTTATTTAAGCTATTTAATGTTCTTAGTAAAATATTTTATATTACTTATATTACTGGATCATTTATTTCAGTGAGGACACAAGAACATAATCTATTGTATATTTCAGCCTATAACATTGTTTTAGTTTTTCAATTATAAACTGTTTAAATGACTGCTGAGCATGTCTCAAACACCAATATGAAAATCCTTTTAAATAGATGAGGGATGGACTGTGTTTCTCCGATGTTCTGATGGTCCCTGAATGCTCCGCTGAACTTGGTGACACTTCCTGACCTGGCGTTGTCAGAGGTAATTACTGTCTCCAACTTTGAAACTCAGGTATGGTCTAAATGAGATTCATTAATACAATTAAATATTAACCAAGTGGGAATTTCTCTGCCAAGGTGGCCCACAACTGGAGCCCCGTAACCCTCTCGAGACATTTCTGCAGGAAGTGCTAGATTTTAATAGAGGGGCCGATGCTGGCTCAGGGGATTTGGAGCTGCAGTCAACTCAACGATTGTTAAATCACTGCTGCAGTGAGCATTGCAAAAACAACTCTCTAAAAATGCACTTAAGGTGTCAACAATATGAAAAAATGAGCATCCCAAAACTCTCTAGGGTGTCCCCTGTCTTCTTAAGTGCTTGTATTATGATGCCAAAAGATGTTGCTTTGTTCCTTTAAAAACACCCCATCTCTAAAATCGTGTATCTCTTTTCATAGCTTGTCAGTGTAACCTGAGTCAGTTAGTTTTACTGCTACCATTGAGAGGACTTATTCTCGCTTCTTTTCAAACTGTCAATTGAACTTGTTCTTGTTCCCAAAGCCTTGTTTAAACGTTTTATTGCTACCTGTCTTACAACCGATCAACCATTGCATTTGTTGAATACTGCTTTGTCAATGCAATGGGTGGTGTTCTTTTAAAAGAGACACCATTTAGACAAACGTTTTTTTTAGGTGCACTGTCATTACCTGTCTATCCACAGAGAGGGTGAAATTCAAAGTGTCTTCTGAACAGGAGCAAGTTGGCACATAACAAAGAAGAAGCTAAACAACATTTGATGCTAAGTCTTTCATATCCTCGATAACCTTTGGTATAAATAATCACAGAACATAATGGTTAGTCATTCCTTTTTAAACGGCGTTTTAATGGGTAATCCGACCCGAGTCGTAATCCTTAGAAATGTTATGAAATCAAACCCCCTATTTTTCCAAGAATAGAGTAGATATTATTCATATTCACTATCAAACATTTACATTAATTCAAATGGCACTGCGGGGTAAACTTTGGAGTGGAAATAGACTAGCCTCTCTTGACCCTGCAGAAGCATTTTCTTTTCATGCAAACATTTTTTTTCACATTAGAAGGATCTCAGAAAAGGTGAGTTTAGATTTGGGATTTAAATGTTGACAGGTTGGTGTAGTCTCGGATGTGTTTACCGAGAGAGCACGATGGGATGGAGGAGCTATGGCGCAGGTTCTGTAGCCACAGGTCCTGTTCATGGTTTTCAGTATTAGAAACAAGACTGACATCACAGCAGGAAAGAGTGAAGAATAATTTGAAATGGACCTGTTGGAGATATGGAGCTTCTGAAGGCAGGGGTGATTGGAGAGCAGCAGAGTTGTTGTTAGTTTATTTGAACTTTGGATGATGTCCCATACAAAATAATGTTGCAGTAGTTCTAAAAAAAATGTGGTTAGAGACAGGCTGTAGACTGTGGGTGTGGAAAATGACGGGTAAAGGAGTGGAAACATCAGCCACTGTCTATTCCATCCCCACCTACATAGTCAACTTTATGAGCGAGCGTTTAGGAGATGCAAGCACGTACAGATGGATTTTGACTGCATTTGTAAATGTGGTGAAGAAATGCATTCCACAAGGATGCTTTTCAACTTTTTCATACTGTTCTTTGCGCAGGATTGTAGACTAATTACATACCAAACATCTGTCATTTAAGTGCCATTGTGTGCTGTAGTTAGTTTGACAAACTTGCGGCACAATAGAGCCCAATCACAAGGCTTTAATTGGAGCCATGGGAGTTATCAGGTCATCCTTGTGTTCAGTCTAAGAGGACTATCTGCTCAAATATCCCACACTGAGGTCTCTGCACTGACAGGAAGCCAATCATTCCCTTTTATCCTTTGCAAATCGTTCTATTCATAGTTTTTTTTATTACAAAAAGGCCTTTACCTCAAAAGATTTAAAGAGGCAAGAGGCCTTTTCTATCGATTCAAATCAATATTATGTAAGAAAGAGTAAGCAGAAGCACCGCAATTCACAAAAACATGATTCTATACTCTATGTCTTCTTCATTAGTGCTATTCTTTCGAACACAGTCAGCTTGCGTAGCAAAAGAGAAAGCTCTAGCATTGGAAGACAAAGAAACAATCTTAGAAACTAAATCCATTTAGAGTGTAAAGAGGAAAAATAAGTGAGTCAGCTCTCTTTGTGTGCGTGTCACAGTGATTTAGGTGAGGTTGCGTCGTCTCTGTAATCATCCACAAGCACGGGCCAAGCTTGGTTATAGAATGTAATTATTCAGGCGTCGGCTGATGAGGATTAACTGAGGAAATGTGACAAAAATGGAGGATTATTAAACTTTGCTGTGGTATTTCTTTTTAGAAATCCTCAAATAGATTCAAAACTAAGAAAAGGAAACAAAACTCCAAATAAAGTTCAGGGGAAATATGACTTCTCCCTCAAAAAGTCTCTTCCTTGCCCGAATAAATTAAGGGATGATTCAATAGAAAATAGGTCACCGGGTAAATGGAGGTAAATCTATGGGGTGTATGGGGACGTCTACCATATCAGCAGCAGGATAGAAAAAACGTATCTGAAACAGAGGGGAATTGGAAAAAGACAACCACAAAGAAAACATTTGCAAATTCCTTTAAAGATCAACATTTTATGTTCATGGATTGTTATGGCTCTTGCAATGCATTATATAAACCTGTATCGCACAGAAACTTTTGCCTAGTGATTGTTCAATAACTTTTAGTCGCTTAAAACATCTTACATTCGAACATTCAACATAACTGTATCGTAGTGTGAAATACTATTAAGATCAAAGGTAAGATACGAGTCTCAAGTCAATTCTGTTTCACTATTTTATTGAATTATTTTGGAAGCACAAAGTACACACTCACACACACACAGCCACGTTATAACTTCAGGGTTCATGACTTTCAATTTCAAACTCCACCGTCTTGCCATCTGACAACACATAAAACTTTAATATATACCAAAGATTGTTCATGGGATTTTTCAGCATTGGGAAAGTATCGAACTTTGGTGGCATTTCCATATTTGACATAATTACATTTGAGTACCAAAAAACGAAAAGGTCGATGTACTGTTAACGAATGAGTTATTTGTTATCCAAACAGCAAAAAGGTCAGATTAAAGTTATAAATCACATAACTCTAATGCAGCAGACAGGTTAGTTGTTAAAAATGACTTGAAAACGAATTGAGATGCTACGAGTCAACTCCAGATTAGGATTGTAAATTGCCTTTTCGTCGTCATACTGGACCCATGCTTAAATAAAACCATGTGATGTGAAAGGGTCACTTTAAACACTGAAAATAATAAGGGGCAAGTTAACAAATAATTAATTGCAGCTCTTGACCACATAATCCGCACCGTATAAAGGTCTAATTCATTGATTCATTCTTCCAGGCTGTAAAAGTGTTTGTGTTTTGAAGTTGGGCGTTTTATTATGGGGGTTAGTGGACTAAGTTACTTTGGGAGCCAGCCTCAAGTGGCCATCCGATGAAATGCAGTTTTATTGCAGTTCTTGCTCTTAAATAAGCTACAAAACATGATTTTTACTCCGACACATCCAACAAAGAGAGAAAAAAATGGCTCTACAATATACCAGTTTGACCGACCACCAAGTCATCAATAGCACCTAAAACAATAAAGCAAATTAGCTCAGACGGGCGGCTTGGCTATCTGACCAACACCAAACAAAGAGCAAAGTAAAATAATGGGCCGGTCAAGGCAGACACGCTTATTGTAAACTGAGGTGACACAAAAGGTAGAATTGGACATGATAGCCCAGTGTTGTAGTATGAGCCCGGCATTAAACTCCATTACACAGATCATTTTCTCTAACAACCACCTTCAATGAATTTAACACGGCCATTAAACAGAGAGGATTGACCAGACCTTGGGAGCCTCCCTCCCTGAAGCTTTAATACTCACTGCTGACAGTCTCATTTACCAGCCATACAGCTCAGGGTTATGAAGTCAGATGTTTACAGTAACGCATCTCTGCATTCATGTTTAGCTATGTTGCAGTAATAAAATAATAAACCCATGATGCATAAGAACAAGTCTGGCGTTTTGTGTATTTCAACCATCAAGCCACTCTGAGCTGCCAAATTTGAGGCACAGACATTTCACAAAATAAGATATCCTACCTGAGCACAAGAGATTGAAAAGTATGCATGCATCTAATCCATCACAATTGTATTTGATTTATAGCAATCTCACTTTTTACTGTTCACCTAAATGGAACATCTTATTGACATTAAAAGCATTCGACTGGCGAAACAGAGGCTTTTGTTGTGAGGAAGCCACATGAAGCGCTATGCGTTTATCAATTCTTATCGCAGTGGCCACGATTGTCCGCGAAAAAGCTACAAGAAAACCACAGGAGTCACCAGATCATAAGAATAAAAAACTAGTGCAAACGTAGCTGTGTTACTACATCAGATTTGTAAGCCAGGCCACTACAGAGTAAATGCAAGAGTATAGGTGTAAGTTGAACACTGCCAGAGGAATATTTGGTTTAGCACTTAAAACATTATGCTGGGGCTTTATCTGCTGATTGGGAAAGTTTACTGACATCAAACTAGAGGCAGCAGAGTTTCCCCTGGTGCATGAAATGGACTATAAAGTAAAGGCTTTTTCCTAATTGCCTTGCCTGTTGTGCAGTCACACCTCCAGAGGGAATAACTTGCACACCAGATTGTGGTCCCTGACCTTCTGCACAAACAGCAGGTCACTTTACCAGCAGGGCTTCTGTCTTTTCTCTACTTGTAAATGTTCTGACTGAACACTGAGCCTTTGCAAACAAAGTAAGTACGATGTAAGGCAGAGGTATCACATTTCTGACAGCTATCATCCGTGGAAACTTAAGGGTGCAATAAAAAAGGGGTACCACTTTTTGCAATGTTTATTCTAACAGATGAACAGCAAGTGCATTTAGTTTAGTTCCTTTGCTCATCCAATGCGACAGCAAGCAGTAGAGTGGCAATTTAATCTGTATTTCCTTTAGTGAGCCATCATAAAGTGCCTCCAGCAGTGTCTTGTCCCAGGGTTGAACTTAGTGAAATTGTCCGGCAGAGATATGCAGTATAATCAGCCCAAACTCATGATAGCCTATAAGGTAAACTGAAAGAGCAAAAACATGCACCCTATGGGTCGAATAACCCTTGGGCTGGTCAAGAAATGAATTACTGAAGGAATCTAAGAATATCTGCAGGTCTTTCACTCAATACATAGCATCTAATGCATTTTACCCAAGGGCATAAAGTGAACTAGTAACATTTGACGTTCTCATTCCTGGTCCAAATTGCATGAAGTGTTCCATTTATAAGAGCCGGGTCTACAAATGTAATCTGTGTCCCTGCTGTGGGAGTTTCATTATATCTGAGAGCTATCACTGCAGCAACCTGGGGGCTCTCCAAATCAAGAAAAGCCTCTCTCTATTGATTCTCTCTGACATCATGTAATGTAATGTTGTAAAGCAGAAACACACAGGGAGGAACATTTGGTTAATGGCAAGTATTGTATTTGATTTGGACAACACTCATGTCTCAAAACAAGGCTGAATTGTTCTTGTGAAAAAGTCCTTCCCCACAGAAAACACCTACTGTATGACCTGGTGGAGTGGAGGAAGGTTGATTTTAAGTGAAAAATGCCTGGCATCAAAATCAGTGATGCAAGCCCCCCTACCCGTTTGTGACGCCTCTTAAGGTCCTTACACACCAAACTGACACCAAAGAACACCAAAGAACACCAAAGAACACGTCCCGACGGAACGTCGCCTCACGTCGCCTCACGTCGTCTCACGTCTCCTGCGTCTTGGCCATGTTTCGCACTGGAACACACCGCAAAGACTTCAGCCGACGGCCAAGTTGCACATACGAACTGCGCATGCGTGAGTGGCAATAACTCTCCTTACCAGCAGGCGGCGGTAGTGTGTATTCGTCATTCAAAAGAGGCAACAACCGGAAGAGAGACTGCGTGATAACCGAGAGAAGAAGAACAGACTGCGTGATATAAACAAACAACAAATAGCGTGTGCGTTCCATTTTCACTCTACAACGAGAAGCTCATGGTGCTTTCTAGAACCTGTGTCGAGAGCTGGAGTTAAATTAAATCTCAGATTTGCCTTCTTAATAGTTTGTTTGGGTCCCTCACTTCCGTTTCGCTTCTCATGCACTGATTCGCTAAGCTGAACAGCCAATCAGAGTGATTTATTTGGCCGACAGCCTCCCGATTCAACATGTCGAATCGGCGGCGGAAGGTGTCGGCACGGCCGAAAAGACACGACGGGGCGGGACACACCAAGACACACCAATCTGAGTAGGGCGACACGACACTCACCGACGGCCCGACATCTATCGACATCTATCGACGGCCTAAATCGGCTTGGTGTGTAAGGGACTTTACACATTGTCAATGCAAATCAATACATAGCGGCTCTGCATAAGGTGAAAGAAGAGTCAAGACTAGAAAACAAGGCTATCTTGTCTGTTTACTTATATTCCAGTTTGGCTGCTGGCACACATTCATTTTAAATTATATTTTTTCTCCTTTCATTTTTCATAATTATTTAAGTTGCATACTGTCAGCGCTAATGCAAATGTGTGGTTCTTACTCGGCAAGTAAAGATTCATACACATGCCGAATTATTTTGCATGCTGAAGTCAGCTGTTGCCAATGCACACGCCTATTGTTGAGATCGCATCTAGGGAACTACAGCTGTGCCCAGTAAAAGGTCATTAAACTTTTTCCAAGTCGGAAATAGGCTATCGAGTTAGAACAGAGCATCTGATTTGTGTCGAGTTCAGAATGGTTATAATGTAGCAGCCTTCTGTCCTTTTTAACAGACCTAATGAGGTTAAACAGTGGCTTGCCGTCATTAACGGTACTGCACTCTGCGCACTGGTGCGGCACATGTCAGGGGCTGCAGGTTTATCTGCCTTTACATGCTGCAGGGATTTTATTAAGTGACTTTTTTTCCATAAAGCAGCTATGGGGATCAGAAACTGAAGAATCACCAACATTCAGTCATGGATCAGTGCAGACTGATCTACTGACTCTCCTGCTTTGCTGATCTTGACTAGTGTGTTAATTTATTTGTAATGTATTAGATTATTTAACAGGGACTGTGCACATTAATATGCATTTCTGTAAATGCGGCTGAGGCTATTTCTCATCTGTAGCCCAAGGACAGATGATTTAAAGTCACGCTAAAAGCACATTATGATTTTTAAAGAATTATGAGTTAATAAAACCATCAAAAAAGCATCATGGACAGTGGTTACATAACCTTCAACCCAGCCACAATGTCATAGGTGCTTCAACACATAGCACTACACCCCTGCATGGCACCAATCGTGGTGGGCTGGGATGGGTCAGAGTACAGGCCTGTTTTTCAGTCCCAGTCCGTCCCTGTATACAAGGGCAAATTGTTTACATGAGACTGACTCTGCATGGCTGCCCACACACTCTTACCTCTGATGGAACAACTGACAGGATTGTAAAGCCCAGGTGAATGGGATATTTGGGCCACTACCAACTACATGGGCTTCTGCCCGTAGGTCACTTTCTTACCCAGTGAGTTAGCTTGAGATAATATGGTTTGCCTTACACAAACTTTTTAAATGGAATCCCAGGAGGCATTGATATGTTATCTGATTTGCCAAACGGTTGTTCAGCACAAATAATGAATGCCAAACGAAGAACTAAAAATGTAATTAATGGGTCCGCCAAACCTCAATTATGTTCAGTTTAATTGGTCATTAAAGTTATTTTGTGTCATCAAGGGTCTTGGGGTTGTATTTTGATTTGCCTTGCTGACATCTCCAGTGTGAATGTGATTTGGACCAGCAGTAATAGCGGTGGAGCATCAAACTGTTAACTTAATTGGTGGTAAACTGCATTTTTGATCAGGTTTACTTGTGTTCATGTCCATTTTAGATTAGGCCTCTCCTTTGTGAAACTGTTTTCATGCATTCAAGTAGGTTTTCGAGGGGTAATAAAGGTTTTCAAATGGGAATTATGACCAGTTTAACTTCCTAACACTTGCTCTTACAATCAGTTAAATCAAAGCAAATACTGAAACAAAAATCAGTTGTGTATTTAGGCATCAAGAATGGTAATTGTATTTGTTTTAACCACTTAATTTCACTTAATTGTGACATCCATAAAAGTAGCAGCTGAAGGGGTTCTAAAAAATGAAAACAAATCTGTAATTTTGTTGCATTGTTAAATTGTGTCCAAGTATACTTTATTATTTATATTACATTTTTTCAAAAAGTTTGTAACAATCATAGACACTAACGGCCCGTCCACACGGCGGCGTGCGTTGAAGCTTCAACGCTTCTGCCCATTCACTTTGAATGGGGTGACGTCACGTTTCGCCAAACTGCATTGTGGGAGCGAAGCGTAGCTTCAGAAGCGTTGCTCGCTGCAAAAGTTGAGCAATGTTCAACTTTTGAAGCTTCGGCGGAAGCGTCAGCCAATCGAATCATATGCCAGTACAAGCTCTAGCCAATCAAACCGCGTGAATGCTTCGAGAAACATACCGCAGGTCATTTCCTCATATTCCAAAAAATGGAGGAGAAATTAATTCTAGCGGTAGGGAATCACCCGGTGCTTTATGACCAGTCCCTCTTTATCTACCGGGATACAAACCGGAGGAGCCAGGCATGGAGGGAGGTGGCAGAGACAGTGGTAGGTTTTCGCCTGTTTGGGGAGTTTATATCCAGTTTACTTTGGGCTTTTTTGCTTTGTATGTCGGGGGCGGGAGATTCATGTGATTGGTTGTTGGTCGCGTTGCTCGCGAGAAATCCCCAAGCTTCACACACGCCCACCGCCAAGCTTCAACGCACGCCGCTGTGTGCACGGGCAGTAAGACAAAGACTACAGCGCAGTGTGCTGACTGTGTGAGCTGTGCAAGGAAGATGATCCACTGATAGATTCACAGTGCCAGATAAATGACCAGATCATCCATTCAAGAAGGTATAAATCTATATAAACCCTATAATGGATCAAGTTATATAGTTGGTGAACAGAATAAAACCAACACTGGCAGTTCAATGACATGTAAGCCACTGAATGGGTTATAATGTTTGGAGTGAAATCTAAAAATCAATTTGGGACTCTTTAGAAATTAAGTGCAACGAGAACACGATCGGAATAATGTGGTCCCTTCCTTTTAATCTTTATATTCCCGAGTCAATACTGTGATTGTTTTGCAGTCTTTTCCTTTAAAAAAACCATAAAAAGAAGCCAAATCATTCAGCCCAAAAAGGCTCCCATGTTTGTACTTCACAGTTCAGTGCTCTCGTAATCCCTCCCCTGGAGGGTGATGGCTGTTACCAACAAACAGCAATCTTCCCAGCTTCTCCCCACGGTCCTCACACTTCTGTGATATCATGCATTCTTCATACACTGACCCTCTTTACCTCCATACCTTCTCCGCTCCTGTTCCCCTACCCCCTCTTCCTGAAAGTTTCTCATTAACCACTGCAATTGTATCTGGGTATCAGTGGTACATTTATTATAGCTGCCTCTCAAGATACAGTGGAGAGAGTGAAATACAGATTAAGTGAGGGTTTCAGGAACAGCAATCTGTGAGGTGGGAGAGGAGAAATTCCCAGGGATAAAGGATGGCATTCCATACCTCATTAATCACCGGCCAGGAGGACAGCTAGACTAAATCAGAAAGGCAGACTCTGATTCGGTCTCCATCAGCCTTCCTCCCTCCTAATTCTCTCCTATTCTTCTTTTACACACCTCACTCTGTGTTCATCAGTTGTACCTTTCCCCACCTCAGTCCAACCTTTCTCTGTTTTGTTTGTCCCCTCCCAAGCCCACCTTACCTTGAAAACACAACACTTTATCCCATCCTGAATCTCATATGCCCCTTTCACACCAACGCGGTTCCCGTTCTAGCTCCGTGCTAGAGCTTTTCTGGTTTGGAACCGGTTTTTCTTTTCAGCCTCCGTTTTGTTCACACCGCCCAGAGCCCGACTGGTGCTGCCGCTGCTGCGTCATGACGTCACCGTTTACGTCGCTGATTTTCTCCCCAACGGCGTTACGGCGCTCACTCACAACAATGGGGGACTGCGTCGGGTCGATGATCGTGTTGCTTTTAATCATACGAAGCCAGATTAAATTAAATAATGACTTCTCCAACCTTATACTTTTCTCCAGAGTGCCGTGGTTCATTGTTTATTAATGTGTTTCAGCGGCATTTACCGACCGCTGCAGTGCTGGCTGCTCTTCCACGGGAGTTTATTCTCCCATTAGCTCCGGGTTAGCTCACACGGCAGCGGCCGCTGTAAAGTATTCACTGTCTGACTGTCACACAAGCAGCTGATACATATCCCCAATTCCCCAAGTGAATGTGTTTCAGTATGAATTGACGCTGTTTGGCATCACAACGCTGTTATGAAAGTTTCTCTGGTATAAAATGGGTGATGTTAGTGTTGATAAATCGTGATCTTCTCGCTCCCAGGAAAGAAACTTAAAATAACGAGACTAATGGAGTCTCTGAAAAGGTTCAAATGGGTAGTTTAATTAAGTAACGTGGTTAAAGAACAAGCATGGTGAATGGAGAGACAAAGCCGGTGTTGTCTTGAGGGAGGCTGCAGCGAAGGGAAGAGACTGAGTTATCTTTCGTCCTGCCTTTTTATCCACGTCTCGTTGTCCCCCGCTGTGCAAATAGTGGGTGGCCCCCTACTCATTTGCCGGTTCGATATCGCGAGAGCACAGATGATTTCGACATTGATATTCTCTGCCTACTTCCTTAAGCATTTTCTCCTCATTATCTCTGTCATGACTTTCTATTTAATACCTTATAAACAGCTGTAATACTTAGTTTAGAAGTCCTAGTGGTTCCGCTCCGGCACAGTTCTTATTTTACAGAAATTCCCTCTGACGTCATAGCTTCTCACGTATCTGTAAACACTACGATCAACTAGACCTTCATTTAATATTCAGCAGTAATAATATCTTAACGTCTATCGATGTAGTGTTAAAGTCCGTACGTTTGTGTGTAACACTCCAAGTCATTTTCACTTTACATTCAGAAAACGCAACATTAGTCACAAGCTAACCGGATAAAGGATTTTTCAGAATAAAAGCTTGGCATTGATTTCCTGAGAACTTCCGGGCTTTTCCACAATAAAACAGCTTTAAACTGACGATATGTTTTAGACTGAATTATGCTGTTTAACATTGATTTTAATTTCTAACATTAGCATAGCAACCGAAGCTAAACTGACTACTGACTACTTGTTGCTATCCTATTGTGGCATAGGCCGTTTTCTACAAGCACATTTTACCGGCGTATTTTTCATTATGATTCTACTTGTGATAGTCGGACATGACAACCTGTGCAGCCCTTGTATTGATTCCATCCGATAGCTGCTATAATACAAAACAAAATTCTAGTCAATTTGCTCAGCGGTACTGCTTGTTACAACTTGTATTTGCCGTACTCGCCTTTAACTGTTAGCTCAGGTTAATCTCGCCCCCCTCCGACGTAAGCGTGACGTATGCGGTTCTTGCTTCTAGACCGACAATTTTTTGGTGCTTGAAACTAACCGGATTCCGGAGCTTAGAGCCGGCTCCGCTGCGGTGTGAACAGGAAAAAACTGTGCTTTTCAGGCTCTAGCTCTGGAACCGCGTTGGTGTGAAAGCCCCAATAGAGCCATTTCTCGCCTAATGGCACAAAGCTACATTGCAACTGGTGTTATATTTTTGGAACAAAATCCATTAATTTGCAGGAATCTCCTGTGCACTTCCCAGAAATCATATCAAATGATATCAGTAATCTGAGCTGGAATCACTTTTAAATCAAACAAAGATATCAAATGCTGTATCAATGTGTCTTTGGCACTGTTATAGAAGTTAACATGGGATTTTCCAGAGCATCAGTTCTGTGGTTGCCCGGGGAATCAAAAAGCTAAATCTAATTAATTTGTCTTTTAATTTGTATTATTACTGTACCTGCATGTGTGCAAAAAACGTTTTACCCTTTGACCTGAATTGCATATATTAGTTTTCTGTTTATCTTGTTTGCCATATTGTTAAAGCACCTTGAGCTGCACCCTGTGATTGACAAATTAGATTTGTAATGCAAGTTTTGATTAGATACACATTATATTGTTGTCTCTGCTACTGTCGCTTTCCATGTAGTGATCAAATACAGGATGAAACCTTTCTACCATAGCTGAGAGCAAAAGAGCGACAGAGGAAAGCCCCTCAGCAGAGGAGGGGGAGGCGGGGCGCTCAGAAAACCGGCTCACAGATTTTGTAATGAGCCCATAATGTTTCAATTACCCACTGTCAGGGCTGCTCCATGCTGACAACGGATGAAGGAAGCCTGTGATGTGCCATCATTTCATGGGTCAGTCAGTTAATTAAGAAAACAAATGGTTAATTATATGGTCTGTTGGCACTAGATTAAGTGATTTAGCATGTTGTTTTTTCATGGACGTGCCATTTTGTTCCGTGTGAAAATATAAAAATGTCACCAAGTGACAAATTCATTTCATTTCAATTAAATATGTAAACCTGAAAAGAGTGTGTGCAAGCATGTGAGTCACCATCCATGTGTGCACAGCTTCATTATACTGCCACCAGCGACTGTTTTCAATGATCAAATGCTATTCTGCATGCTATTCAGATCAATAAATGGTGAATCGTTTTAAACAGTTTGACACATTCATTTATATCCTAAAATAAAATGTTGAGGTTGATAAAATGTCAGAAAATATTGTAAAATTCCCGTTAAAAAGTTTCAAAAGGTTATTTCAAAATGTTGGCTATCTTTAATTAACCTCAACCTAAAGATATCTAAATTCACAGAGATATAAAACAGAAAATTAACAAAACCGTACATTCCAGAAGCAGAAATCCAAAACCCACTGTTGGGAAATGTACTAAGATTCTGCATTTGTGGGGTGCAGTGCCTTGCTCAGGCTTCTCAAGGCAAGTCCCTACGGAGTGATCTACTGCCGCCAGAAGGAGGAAGGATTCTGCATCTTAGTAAGAAAGAAAATGAGTTGAACACAGTTTTGTCTTTTATCCACTAATTGACAAAGCAACAAATAATTTCGTGCAAATGCAATGCTATTTATAGCCATGCTTAACTTTTTTCATTCCCAAAATGAATTTGTTTACACAAGTTGTTCAGTAAAAGGCTTTTGAAATGTTCATGTATCAATGCAGACTGTGTGCGTGTGCGTGTGCTTGCATGCGTGCTTGTGCTCATAAGCTTATTCAGAGTCAATCTTAGAAGGAGTGAGGCTCTTGCCCCTCACGGTTTCTGTCCATCTGTCTGTCTGTTCACTTCACTCCTCAGATGAATATGTCAGGCCATACTTTGTCTCACTGAATAGATTATTCCTGAATTGAAGCAGTTTGCACTCACCTACATAAATATTATGATTACCAGCATCTGAAGTCTGTAATAATGTCGGCCTTTTCATAACTGTATAGATAGACCCTACAATTAAAGCTAAAGTCCTTCCATTTCTGTCCACAGAACTCAGTGCTGTGATGATTACAGGCACTCAAGTTAAAAATAGTCGTCAGCTGTTGGATGAGTATAGAATTGAGGTTTTGACCTGTATGCTGAGGGAATAACACTCAGCTGGCAGAAAAAAGGAGAGGGGTCTGATTACATGATTACATGATTACATGATGATTACATTATATGATTACACCGTATCATATGGTACTCACATCAACTTCAGTATTTCTCTTACAGTTTTTCTCGATTGCTAACACACAAATATTATACATAAAGCACAATTATTTTAACTGACACTCAAAGAGCAAAACATCGGCTCAAATCTCCAAAACTCTAAACACGTTTTCAGCTTTTCACACAATTTGCAAATCAACATGGCACTTTTTGCAAACCACTGCACACGTTTCTCCACGTAAGACACAGGAATCTGACATGAAGTCACGTGTTAGCTGGTTTAAAACACTGATATTCAAAATGCCTCACACATGGACCAATAATCAAGAAACACGTTCCACCTGACCAAACACCTGATAGCATAATTGTTGGCTCATCAATCAGGATGTTAGCACTATAAAAAGACCACAGGTCAGTACTTTCTTACAGCAACAATGGAAGCCAACATGGAAGCAAGAGCAAGAGCAAGAGCAAGAGCAAGAGCAAGAGCAAGAGCAAGAGCAAGAGCAAGAGCAAGAGCAAGAGCAAGAGCAGAGAGTGAGAGGAGGAGGAAGAGGTGGGTGAGAGTGAGAGGAGGAAGAATGAGAGGTAGAGGTAGAGCTGTAGGGAGAGGACGTGGACAAAGAAGAGTACTCTCTAATGAAATTAAATGAAATGTTATCAACCATTGCTTGACGATGAGAGAGGCTGGACAGAGGGTTGAGCCTAATCTAAGCCGATGTACTGTTGCCTCTGTAATCCGGACACTTAGACTTGAAAACAGGTTACCAGTGTTTAGCTCTGCATAATTCATGATATATCAGTGCTTATATCTGTTGTGCGAAACGTATTTACTTCATTACTGTCATTGAATTGTTGGCATGTTGCATACTATAACTGTACACAAATCCTGCACAATTGACTGTGGTAGACTTACTTTTATGCAACACAGACACTGACCAACCACTATATCTTTGTTGTTTATCTGAAGGACTGAGAAACAAAGAGGTGCAGGTGGAAGGCTAAGGATTTACAATGAGGCACAGGAAGCAGCAGTTACAAACTTGGTAAGATGAGAGATCCGAAGCATAGTAACTATGTGCTGAGATGCATGTTGCACAATGTTATTTTTGAATAAAATATGATTTTTTTCAACAACTCATTTGTATTTCTTCATTTACTGTATTTCTGTATACTCAAGCTTTCTGTCTCTGCAGAAACCTCTATGTACAGAGCATAGCCCATAACAGATGAAAGTGCTTTAGAGTATGCTCAGCAGTGTGTAGTTGGGTGGTCAAACAATCTAGTATTATGAATGAAGTGTGTTATATTTGGTGCAAAAGTTTGCATTTGGTAAGTGTTTCTGTAGTTTTGAGTGCAGTTCTTAATTTAGCAGGAGAAATTAGGTGTTTTGCACTTTGGGTGTGTGGTTTTGTGAATTGTGTTTAGTGTTCTGAGAAACTGACCAATTAAAAAAAAAATGTGTGTTAGCAATCGAGAGAAACTGTAAAAAGGCAGGAGGGCCATAAATGTGACCAGAATCATGTTTTATTTCAAACATATCTGGCCTTACTGTGTTTTCCACCCTTTTTTTTTTTTTAAGCTTGCAGAGAGGGGAGTCTCTTTTTCACAAATTCATATCCACGTTGAAAAGACTTTGTATAACAATATTTTACAAGTACACCGTTATTGTCCAACATGGATCCCATAGAGAACCGCAGTGACGCGTCCTAAAACACGGAAGTAAACTTCTTCCGATTCCTTCGTCAAAAAGCAATGAGATTTCTCAATAGGATTTTGGAAAATGGCTCGAAATAAGGTCTGTGGTTGACACACATTTAAGAGAGGGATCACGTTTTGTTCAGCCGGATAATATCCACATGTCTACCCTACTTTTATAATTTTCTAATCATAAATCTAGTCGCCAGAAGCAAAATGCTAACGTTATGCTATAAACGAACTACAAGCGAGAACAGCAGGGTCGCACGACTTCAACGTCACGCCTACTTAAGATCGTTTCAACTGACTTTCGCGCGCGTGCATATTTTAACAAAGCTTTTCATTTTAGCCACACTGAATTGAACTAGAAGTCGTGGCTGTGTCAATTACCAGTCTGATATCGTTTTACAAAGATGACAAGAAGAGTGTAGATAAAGGAGAGAACCACTACAAGTCAGGACACGTACGCCTAGATGAAGGTGTGCTTACCGGTGTTGTCAGGGCTAGCATGAGGGACAAGGTTTATAGAGGGTCGGTGAGTAGTGATAGCAAGAGTACCGTTAACCTAGAGTTAATTTATTCACATTAGTGACATTAATTCCCATCAACAAATCCATTTTATGTGTCACATGAAATCTTTATTACAAATATTACACACCAGAAAACACAGAAATATCCTTGAAATAAACATACAGTAGGCTATAAACAATTAAAGGGATAATTGGGAAGGCATTACAAATGTAAATATATTTTAAATAATAAAACAATCCCACCACCACAGGTATCTACAGGAGAAGAGGGAATTCTCTCCACAAAATGTGAATGCCCACGTGGAAATGCAGTCATGCGGCTGCATTAGCCATCTTTGCCATCCACAATTTCAGCTGCACTGACACCCCCTGTCAGTGGAAGAAGCCAAAGGCAGCTAAACGTACGCATTCAGTGGAGGAGCTATTTCCTCCAACCAATAACTCATTTAACCCGCTGACAAGAGAGCCCACCTCCGAAGATTGTGACTGGCTGAGGGACAGACTCAGGGGCAGGTTCTCAGGAATTTCTTGGCTTCTCTCCCCCGAGCCAGAAGAGGAACACTACAGCTTGGAAACACTTACTGTTCCTGAAATTCTCAAATCTGTTGGGCATCAGGGACCTGAGGCAATTGTGGCAAGCATGGCATTGTCTGAGGAGCAACAGAGGGCAATTCAGGTGGCTACCACTGGTCAGCGAACCAACCCAAACTGGCATTTGTTCAGAAAAGGAAGGTTGACTGCCAGCAACTTTGGAGCTGTCCTGAGGTCAAAGCGTGTGACATGCTTCCCTTATTGCCAGGGTGCTAGGGCAGCAACAGGCCCTTGATGGTGTTTTGTCTGTACAGTGGGGGACTATGAATGAATGTGAGGGCGTCAGGGCATTCACCACTGCAACCCAGATGCAGGTCCATGAGTCAGGTTTGTGGCTCTCCCAATCAGGATTGTTGGGGGCATCTCCAGATGGTCTGGTAGGGTCTTCCGCTGTGCTGGAGGTAAAGTGTCCCTACGGAGCCAGGGAAATGACAATTAGTGAAGCATTGCAAATCAAGGGCTTCTGTGTCAGTAAGGAAGGAGAAACATTCAGCCTGCGTGAGGAACATCCTTACTGGCACCAAGTGCAAGGTCAGCTTCACCTCACTACAAGAGAGACTTGCTACTTTGTGGTCTGGACTACGAAAGACAGTGTCATCATTCCGATAGCCCGAGATGACAATTGGCAGCCTAACCTGTTGGCTCTTGAGGACTTTTTCAAGGCCCCCATGCTTCCAAAGCTGGCACTGCCAAAATAATCACCTTTGTCACTGTTGTGGTTATTTTCTGAAAAAGACAGAAAAACTAAAAGGCATATTAATTTACTTGTTCTGAGTTCAGAGAGCACTGCTGAGAAAACTCAGCTTCAGGATGTTATGGGTCCCCTTTGAAGATCTTTCTTGTAGCTGCTGCGATCCTTGTTTGAGTCGTTCATATGTTCGATGAAAAAGATCATAAATCTATCATTTTCAAATATAGTACTTTTAAGACATTTTGAATCGTTTTGAATTTACATTTACTCGCTTTTGCAATGTTGTGGTTGTTAGAGTGTTAGGTTTCTGACTACAGAGAATAACATATTTACAAAATAATATTTCTTAATAAAAAAAGGAAGTCCATGCAGAAAACTATTGTGGTTTCTTGATTCAAGCCTGCCTCTGAATCCCAAATCACAAACCATTCTTTGGAGTAACGTTTTTGATAGAGAAAGACAGAAGACAAACATGAGCCTACCCCGAGAGGCCAGACTTTTAAAGGTAAAAAGACAGTTTAAAGATTTATATTTGCGGATATTATCAGCACATCTGAGTCAAATTAACATGTGTATTAAACAGAACCTAAATAAAAGAAATAAAATGCACCCAGTTTAAAGACATTGTTTGAGTGTAATGATGAACTCAAAATGTAAAACAAAGTATAATAATAATAATAATACATTTTATTTATATAGCGCTTTTCTACAACTCAAAAACGCTTTACAGTATGAGGGAGGATAGACAAACAAGGACAGGCAAACAAATAAATATAGTAAAATAAAATAAACAGAAAAGGCAGTCAAGAGGAAGTTGATTGAGAGGGGGGAGGGGGGCTTATGGGTAGACAGAGTTGAAAAGATGTGTATGAAACATGTTTCTGGACATATGTGTTTACATGTGAAAAGACACTATTTTTCTGCCACCTCTTTTATGAGAGGACGTTGGAAGTTCACTAGTGCGCAACATACCTGCACCAGTTTATCTGCGAAGTCCCTCAGGTGAGATGGAATGAACTTTAGGATCCTAAATTCTTTCAAACGAGCATTTGCTCTCTCGACGTGAATCCTATTTTGTGCGATAAGCTTTGTAGCCTGTGCTTCGCTGTGTGTCAGTTGGCCATGACAGAGGAATGGGGGAATGTTGACAGTGACTCCTTCAGGAAGAATGTTCTGGATTAAGAATCCCTTGTCAGCCAATATCAGATCTCCAGGTTTGAAATGCTGAAGAACACCAGAATCCCGTACTATTTCTTTGTCACTTGTTGATCCTGGGTATAGTTTGCTGCAGTATGTGATCACAGCATTTGGTGCTACCCCGAGCAGTAGTTTGAAGGAGTGCATGCCACGGTAAGCAGAGTACTGTAGGTCTCTTTCTGGATATCCATTTGCTTGGGGATAGCAATTTTGATGTCCGTACAATGCACTATCATTCTGCAGTTTTGGATGTGCCGAAATGAAGAAGGCAAGCTGGTTTTATTTTTCTCCCGGCTGGGAACAGAACTCATTATGTCCTTAAAAAGTAATTTGTGGAGAACCTCTATAAATGTTACAATCACATTTCTGTGCATTCACCGCAGTGAAAGAGTGCAGCCAGATGAAGGTGTGTGTAACTATGACGCAGTTTCATGAGGGACATGAAAACTTGGTCTTCAAGACTCAGTGCTTTGGGGAACCAACCTTCTGGGTATGTAATGGAACCCTCAAAACGAGCAACATACTCACACACAACACTGAATGTGTCTCTATCTGGCAATCCTGTCTCCATCCGAAGAACTTTTTCACTTAGCTGAGAGGCAGAATACTTGTCACGGCAGTAACTCTGCTTTGCCTTGGACTCCTCTAGCTGGATCTCTAGCTGCATTATGTGTCTTTGCTGAGATTGAAGTTTTTCTTCTACCGTGGTCGCTTGCTCCTCGGCATTCTCAGATAGTGGTTGAGGACCTTCATTAGCAGCCGCCTGTGTTGATGGACCTGCTTCCTCCTCAGTCATTAGACACACAGCTTCTTCCTCCATTCCATCAATTATCCCTCTCAGACAGGAATGCTCTTCTACATTCTGTGCTTCAAATGAAACAGGCCTTTTTCTCTTTTGTAAAGGAAAATGACAGCTGCAGATGCGGGAACAGGCATTGGGCTTCCTGTCAGCTCGTCTGTTGGGAAGATATAAAATATTAGTTTCATGGAAGTCACACCGTCACATATAAGAGCATTAAGACATACAGTACATAGGCTAAAACAAAACATCTAAAGATATAACCTTGCACTTTGATAAGTCTCGTGAAAATGTTCACTATTTTGACATTTTTATAGATCAAAATTGAACTAAAGAAATAAATGGTAGATTAATCCATATTGAAAATAGGTGTCAGCTGCTACACTAATTATAATAGTTATATTTCTTAATTAAGATAAGATATTACTTTATTGATCCCAATTTGGGAAATGTTTGTGTTGCAGCAGCATAAAAAGAAAAAGAAAATATAAGTTATTATTAGGGCTGTCAGTCGATTAAAATATTTAATCGCGATTAATCGCATGGTTGTCCATAGTTAATCGCGATTAATCGCAAATTAATCGCACATTTTTTATCTGTTCTAAATGTACCTTAGAGGGATATTTTTCAAGTTTTTAATACTCTTATCAACATATGAGTGGACAAATATGCTTTATATGTTTGTTTATTATCATTTGAACAATGACAAATATTCTCATGAATATTAAACACAACAACCTGAACATTACAAATATTCGCCTCAATTCAACCTGGAACCTCTCTCATACAATAATACTGTGTGTGTGTGTGTGTGTGTGTGTGTGTGTGTGTGTGTGTGTGTGTGTGTGTGTGTGTGTGTGTGTGTGTGTGTGTGTGTGTGTGTGTGTGTGTGTGTGTGTGTGTGTGTGTGTGTGTGTGTGTGATGGATCGTTGGAGCTATGTGCCGCTCAAGGCATATATGCTCGAACGTGTGCTGCCTGGACGCTGCAATTATTAACGCGTTAACTTGACAGCCCTAGTTATTATATATAAAAAAGTATGTGAGGGATGGAATATGAAATATTAAGTTGAATATAAATGTAAAATGTACATGTGATTTTACGTCCAAGAGAAGCTATGGAGCAGAGAGTTCTCTGCCAGCCAGAGGTGATTTGTTATTTAGTTCAATATGTCAAATTGATTTCCCTGACTACAATCTTTAGTTACATGGTGAAACGTTATGCTGCTTGTACTAATTAGACTTATCATATAAGCCACACAGGTTTTAATAGTATTTATTCATTATCTTTACTTATGTTGCGGTCTTTTCAGCAGCGCCATCTCTAAAACGGCGATACAGTCACTACCCATCATTTAAATTTCACCGTGACATGGACAAAAATGTAACGTCAGCTTACCTAATAGCACGAATCCAGACTCTCCTTTAGAAAACATTGGCCGGGAAACGATAGAACGAGCACGTTTCATGCGAAGACCTGTGGCTGCAACCCGGAGTAAAGCAACAAACCATTGCATAGCTAACTAGTAGCGCTAGCTTTAGCTAGCTTTAGCTAACGTTAGCTGACGAAACGAACTGCCGAGTAAATTGGAAAGATTCTAATGGTCAGATATAGATATACAGATACTAAAGATACTAAAGATACTAAAGATACTAAAGACACTACAGATACTAAAGATAGGCAGGTACTTGCTTTCAAGCAGAACACGGGGGAACACAAACTTAGCGGGAGTGTTTACGTGTTCGGCGTAATGATGTACAACGGCCTCGACAACTTCTGTAGTCCTATTCAGCCACTTGTTAACAACCATCGTTTTTCAGACACGTAAACTCCTCAAAAATCACCAGTGGGGTCACTGCTGATGTATTTAATGTCGTAGAACAAAACGTGATCTATCTCTTAAATTTGTGTCAACCACAGACCTTATTTCGAGCTATTTTCCAAAACCCTATGGAGAAAATGCAATGCTTTTTGACGAAGGAACCGGAAGTGGTAAAAATGCTAACTTACTTCCGGGTTTTAGGACGTGTCACTGCGGTTCTCTATTGACACTTGAAGGGTTTTAGACCCCATTTACACGGGAACGTTTGCGTTTACGCACCGTATGCGTTTTCCAAAAAGTCTTCCGTTCACAAGCATTTGATTCATTTAACGTGTCCGTTCACACGAGACCGCTGGAAACGCTGGAAACGCTCTAGTACATATGCCAGGCCTGTAAGTGGCGCTGCTGCCGGCACAAAATACACCAAAAGCAGCGAAGAAGACCCCGGAGCATGGTTGCCATGGTTGCCCTTCTGTTTATTCTCCGCGGTGGACGGCGTGTGCTCCTGCTGTAAATCTCTCCGGTAGTCCACCAGCAGATGAAAAACACCCACCTCTCCGCCTCTTCCAAGGGACGAGGGAACCATGCGGCAGAGTTTCCGTTAAAAAAAAATTTCGCCGGTCAACATGTCCGTTAAAGTTGAAATCTTCCGTACAAAATTAGAAAAGTGCCGGTCAGAGGTCTTCTTTGTTATTTATTGAGCTTTAAAACAAATTGATAACGACTCTATATAATAATATAAGAATAATAAACGGAGCCTCTCTTTTCCTCCCCCTCTTCTGACAGCCCAGCAGCTGATCTCTGAGCAGGAGAGGTGGGGAGAGGGAGGCGGGGCTATTTCATCGTTATCAGAAAACAATCGTATAGAGGCGTACAGACGGATCCGTTTGACCCCCCAGAGCGTTCAGTTTGCAAATCTATCCACCTTGGGACCCGTTATCGTTTGCGGGGTCCGTTTCTATCGTTTTGTTACGGCCTCGTGTAAACGAAAGGGCTATACGGAAGAGAAACTATGCGGATACAACCCGTATCGTCCTCGTGTAAACGGGGTCTTAAACTGATGCTGGGGGAGAACACCCAAATCATGTAGACATTCTACATTGAGAGTATTTTACATGAGACAGCATTTATGGTAAGGCATAATACCATTATTTCCAGAAAATACAAATTTAAATATTTGAAAGTTAGATGAGAAAATGTATCCTTATTTATATAAATAAACGTTACTACCCCTTGTAAAATTGAGTTGTAACTGATCTTGGCTGTACATTTGAGACTCACCAGAGGTAAAACTACGTTTTTTCTTTGGTAATAAATACATCAGAGGTACCGAAGTACGTTCTTGGCAAAGCACATTATGTCTAAAGAGAAAAAAGCTCAGGGACGTTCAGTAGCAAAAAAAAGTATAAAACAGGAAGATGATTTACTATCAACATGTAGTTGCTCTTGGCCGCAGCCTGGCCGAAGGAATCAGAGACGGGGATGTTTCGGACTGTTAGCATTGACAGACTATGTTCCACAGCGGGCCCTTTAATTTCCCTGTCTATTGCTCTCTGAAGAAAAATCTCGTTTGACCAGCTGATCGGAGGAAAAGAGGCCATATTCCAGAACTGAAATGGAAAATAGGTTTTACATATGATGCACAGACCTCGAACTACAGGAGATTATTTAGGGCCTGGCACAACTAAAGAAATGCATTTAAAAAATAAATCTGCTGTAAAAAAAAAGTCAATGTTCAGTATATAACACTTGATTTATTTTCAAGATCCTAACATTTCAACTTTATTTGTATTATTTCAACTTTAATTTCAACATATTTATATAATATAAGCCCCCCTCTCCAGCGCGTCCTGTTTGAATGACAGGAGTAAACACAGCTGACAGCCGCGGTGAAACTCGAGCGATTAGAGCGATGCGAATATTCGGGGCTTATCTCCCAACCCCATGTAAATACTATGGTAGATACCAACTACAACAAAATGAACATAATATTTTACCGTGATTTCATTGTAATACACGTTTCAAAATGATGCCGAAGAAACAACATACTGATACCGGTTAGTAAAAACCATGAATTAATGCTGTGACAAGTCTGCAGACAAGACGGCAGGCGAAAAACCTTTTAAAATGTGTGTTTTCTGAATGGAGATCAGATCGATCGGGATAAACTAACCTGTAGCTGCTCCGTCCAAACTCACAACAACGGCATACAGACATAAATAAAGCAGCGACTGTATTCACCATGACATAGACGGTCTGTAGTTTGTTCATGTTTAACTTTTGTCCAGTTTCTGAAAAGATATGAGGAGCTGTGAGCTCTGTGTGCTAACAGCTAACGGCTGATGTTTCGGGACATGCTGCGCTGTCGGATGCTGACCAATCACGAAGCGTCATTTCTTGACTGGCAGCAAAAACAACCAATCACAGCAGTGCTTCTCTGGCTGGCTCTGTCCAATCACAAACAAGAAGTGTTCTCCCTAAAGGAATACCCTTTCCGTATAAGTTTAAATGCTTTGATGTTTTCTGAAATGCTGTAGCGTTTTCTGAAATGCTGTAGCGTTTTGTGAAATGCTGTGGTGTTTTGTGAAATGCTGTAGTGTTTTGTGAAATGCTGTGGTGTTTTGTGAAATGCTGTAGCGTTTTGTGAAATGCTGTGGTGTTTTGTGAAATGCTGTAGTGTTTTGTGAAATGCTGTGGTGTTTTGTGAAATGCTGTGGTGTTTTGTGAAATGCTGTGGCGTTTTGTGAAATGCTGTAGCGTTTTGTGAAATGCTGTGGTGTTTCTGAAATGCTGTGGTGTTTCTGAAATGCTGTAGCGTTTTGTGAAATGCTGTGGTGTTTTGTGAAATGCTGTAGTGTTTTGTGAAATGCTGTGGTGTTTTGTGAAATGCTGTGGTGTTTTGTGAAATGCTGTGGTGTTTTGTGAAATGCTGTGGCGTTTTGTGAAATGCTGTAGCGTTTTGTGAAATGCTGTGGTGTTTCTGAAATGCTGTGGTGTTTCTGAAATGCTGTAGCGTTTTCTAAAATGCTGTAGCGTTTTGTGAAATGCTGTGGTGTTTTCTGAAATGCTGTGGTGTTTTGTGAAATGCTGTGGTGTTTTGTGAAATGCTGTGGTGTTTCCTGAAATGCTGTTTTGACTTGCACTTCAGGGTCACCGTAGGAAGGACCCCTAATCTGAAAAGTGCACGGCAAATCAGCAGGACAGGTGCTGGAGAAAGCAAAACGTCGATCAGGAACATCCTCCACCCAAACCTCTGCTCACTGCCGTCCTACAGACGTATGAGTGTAGAACTGTAGAGATCATCACTGCTGTCACTTAAGCCTTACATACTTTTAACACATTTCATCTGTGTGCCTTAAAGTACTTCTCATTTTGCATACTGTATATACTCATTACATTGCTGGTAACAGTTTATTTATTTGCAATACTGTCTAGATTTAATCTACAATTAAGATTATATTACTTAATCCAAATGGTGTTTGTTTATATTAATCTATATTTTATCTTGCACTTTTTTGTGTCTTAGTTTCAGAATTAGACATATAAGAGATATTTAATGATTATAGCTTGAGTCTGTCTGATTCCCCAAACAGCTGCTTCTGTATACTTGCTGCACATATAATGAAAATAAACACTTGATAAACACACTTTTGCTGATATTTGTTTTACTGCTGGTGATGTTAAATGACATGATTGATTTCCTCTGTCTCAATGATGAAAGTTATCATAAAAGAAGACATGAAGCTGCAGAGAGAGGATGGATATATAATAATCTTCCCTCTACTTTGTGATTAGATGAAAATACAAAATTGAATTAAAATAGTAATTGTTAAACACATTGTTTATTTCATTTACTGAGGTTTTAACCATTATTTACAACATGTGTACATATGCAGTGGAATAATAGGATATCTCTAGGTCATTAAACTGTCTTAAATTCTGTGTAATTATATTAATACATAAACTAGGGCATAGAAAATGTTTAATTGTGTATTTCAGCATAGCAGGGGGTCACATTGCTGCTGGACCTGGAGGTGCTGACCTGGTGTAGGTAGGATATCATCTGGGCTGGTTTAGGGGAAGAAGGAGAATATAAACTGTTATAAACCACAGCTAGCTATTAAGATTAGAAAACTAATATTGTTAAGAATCAATCTATACAACATGCTTTTGTTCATTTAAAAAAACATAGTTTTATTAGTACAGAAAAATTAAGACTTATTTTAAATATGAAATAATATGATTAAATGACATCAGCTATGTACATAATGTACTTGTTAACTTACTAATGTAACATTACTGGGGGCTAAAGGAACAGCTTAATCTTATTTACCTGGCCATGGTCCTCTTTATTTCATCACCGTCGGTGATCTCCAAAAAGTGAAAAAGTAAAAGTAAAGTTTCTGGATCCTTTTCAGCTGAGTTAGCTTGTAAGCTAATTTGCTCGCAGGCTGCTGGAGCAGCGCAACAGAACAGCGCGTATCACGTGACGTAAATACGAAGCGCTCGGTCGGCTGGACCATCTCATTTCGTAGGCCGCTCGGTCCAGTCTACCCGGTCTACGTGGGCTGGGTCCTTCGTGGGCCGCGTAGATGGACCGCGTCCTCCGAAGGATGCAGCCCCTGAATTGAGACACGGCCTGACTGTGTGGACGTGGATCAATAAGTCATCTACATACTGATCAAGGTGTAGCAATAAACATGGCCATCATTTCCCCTGCTACATCGCTGTGAATCATTTCCCCCTGAGACACAACATTATGCTGCCACAGCCGGGCTGAAGAATATTTTCTGTATCACTCCCTTGCTACTTCTATCTCGAAGCTTAATATATTTTAAGAAAAATAAAATAAAATGATGTTTATTATAATGAATTATTCACATGCATGTTTAGGGATATTATTAAGACATGCATGTTGTTGTCTAGTATTACAGCTTTTAATTCACGTTGCAGGATATAGTTGTTTTCGGGATTGTGGAAACGGTATTTCGATCTCTCTGTCTGTACACACAAACTGAAAGATTGACCATAAAGTTGATTTTGACATTGATAGAGTATGCTTGGATTTAAATATAGACATTCTTCTATCCTGGAAACACTAAGTTGAATATATCTGCAAAAGGACAAAATAAAGTTTTTTCTCCACTGCCTTCGATCATTTGGTGCTAGTACATTTATTGTTTGTGTACATCTGTGATTGAGTGTTTTACAGAAGTGCAGTACTACATGGTACAAGTGTCTGATTTAAAACCAAAACTGCTTCACCAATAAAAAATCAGCTAGAAAAAATGATAGGTTAACCCTTTGAGAAACTCTAGGAACGTTTCCCATTTATCTAATTTCCCCTCCTCGACTCCTATCCTTGTGTCTTAGTCCTGCCCACAGGAGATGCGAGCGGAGGAATCAAGGAGGGGATAATCCTCTCCTCTGAGCGGTCATTTTAAAGAGACGTCCATTACAGTAATGATGACAGGAGGCACAGCAGCACTCTGTCTGATGGACAGAACTGTGTTCATGATGACTTATATATTGACTTTTACTTAATTGACAATGTGGTTTAATGAAGCAATAACAGGCTACAGATGCGGACATATACACACACACACATATATGTATATATATATATACGATTTCAGAATCAAACAAGTATGACAGCACTCTCGTAATAACGTAACAATCAGAGGCTGGATATATCAGCCCCCACCCCCCATCAGTGTATCCTCGGTTATAGCTCCTCCAGAGAGCCTCCTCGATGCTCGATGTGCATTTAGTGAAATGGGATGTCCTTCACATGGCGCGCTGAAATCTATTTCCCGGTCACTACCGGAGGACCGAGGAGGCAAGGAGGCGGAAATTAGATAAATGGGAAACGTTCTAGGAATCAACATACTATAATAACATTAAAGAGGACATATTATGCTAAATTACGTTTGTATTTAGTGCCTCTACTTGGACTGTTGTGATTGGTCAACCACTTAGAGATGTCCCGCCCCTTAGCCAATCAAGTACAATGTGTTGGAGCGCTAGCCAATAGATTCGTGAGTGTAACATAGTGATGAAATGATGTTACAGAAGTAAACAAAGGAGTCCAATGGCGGTATGTGAGGGGGGAGTGTATGGGAAAGGAACTCCCTCTGGAGGGAACAGGGGGTCTCAATAAATTTCATTTACATTAATACACAGGAGAAGAACAACACAGTCTTTACAATGTTAGCAGGTAAATAGACTATACAGCTGCTGGTGAAAGCTGGAGAGGACTCTTTAACATCCAAGTATGTCCTGAACAGAGAATATTCCATCAAATTGTAGAAACAGGGTCCCATGATTTAATAAAGTTAATTAGACTGAACCACTCTTTTGTGCACCAGTCAATGCTAACATATATAACAGTCAAACTTGTTTTCTTGACTTAAATGTGTGTACTAATATGTTGTAAATTGAGATGATGTGATCTGAAACATATCAGACTTGATCTGACAATAAAGTATCTTATGAATTATTATCCCCCCCACCTTTACTCCCTTGTTGTCATCCATGAGGCTGAATGAATGGCCCCCGTGAAGGTTATGAATGGACAGGGAAATTAAAAGTAAACAATGCTGCGTGCGGGCCGTACCTCTGTTCTGTCACCCTGCTGAGGGGAGGTGAATGCCTGTAGAGCTGAAATATGAAGCTGTCAGGCGGAGGCACATGGTGGCAGAGAGAGGACACGGTGACCCAGACAGGGAGTGTGCTGGAGATGGGGCTGGATTGGTTTGGACTGCTTTATGCCCAATATATCTGTTCTACTGTCATAATACAAATTAAATTCTACCTTGATAACTTCCTGGCACAATCAGCCGCCATAGCCAAGCAAATAAAGAGGCTAACTCTGCAGGAAATCCATCATCAGGAGACCCAAGAAACCCACACTTTTTAATTGAGAAGTAAAGTTGGGGATGTGAAGTGCCAAACCAATCACTGCACTCTCAGTAAAACAAGCAGTGACTCTTCCCAAGTCAATTTAACAAGCTCTGCACCTATACCAAATAAACCTTAAGTTAAAGCTGTCAATTATGCACTGTGACTATTATGTCCTTACAATCAACTTTCTCCTGTTTCCAAACTTCCCTGTGCTGGGAATCTAAGTCACAAAACAATTGGGAAGAGGTAATGAGATTTGCCTATACTGGAAGAACTACACTTAAAAATATTCTGAAGAAGAAAGAGGTGTTATTTCATAGTGTCTTACACGTTCAAAAAACACAACTAGAAGTTGAAAGCAAGTTATGCCGATTTATTTTGCTTATTTGCATTTTAGTGGTGTGTTGTTATTGTTTTTTGGTTCATTTTTACAAAACTTGAAAACAATCCTACTCCTGAAAACAAAATCAACCAACCAGTTGGCTCAAGCTAACTAATCCACACATTAGATCTGGTTTGCTAAATAAGTAAAAAAGTATAACAAATAATGAAACTCCCATTTCCAGGTTGTTTGCTAAACTAGTGGCAAAAAAAAACTGCGTAAGAAGGTCATGAATGGCCTCATCTTTCCTTATTTAACAGCATTTAAAATCCTAATGCAAATCCTTAACTGAATGTAAGGGGAAAAAATTATACTTTGAACCTAGATTGTTTTAGGATTATTTGCAACCTTAAGCAAATGATTATTGAAAGGTTCTCTGCTTCAAAAATGATAATTTGTACAAAGCAACAAACTACGCTCATCTAAACATCTAACAAAAGCAACTTTGACAATGCAGATGACTGAAATCACATCTCTATTTCGGTATATACACCGTATTGTCATGGCTGTGGGAAAAAATATATGCGTCACAGTAAACATCTTCACTTAGCTGATTACACACATGTTGTTTTGTACAGGTTCTGCTTACAGGGAGTGAGAAAACATATCCATAACAAATGCAGCTGCAGCGGTTGTACAACAATTAACACAAAAACTGCCACGTAACCTTTAACCAGGACATACTGTTCACACACAAAATGAAGCCCAATTAAAGTTCAGCTGAGCCGAGGAGTGATTTGAATGGATGATGAGAGGATCACCTTCAGTGTGCTTAATTCACCTGCATATCAGAGTAATGGCTTAATCCATGTATTGATTCCTCTCCAGTTCATCCAGCACAGGCATTAATCAACTCTGAGGAGTCAATGATAGCACATGTGTGTGATAAAGTGCTAATTAACATGTGCTTTAACCCCTACTAGCAAATGCATTCTTGTGAAAAATTGCAGATGCTAAAATCCATATGGTCGCATTTATATTATATAGCACTTTTTCAGTCTGTGCAACCCATCAAAGCACTTTGACATACAAGTCAGCATTCACCCCATCACACACATTCATACAGCTCTACAAGGTGATTCCTACTCATGGAAACTAACATTCACACACAATGCCATTGGGAGCAATTTGGGGATGAGTATCCTGCCAAAGGACACATCAACATGTTGACTGCATGGGCTGGGAATCGAACTACCAACTTTCTGATTAGTGGACAACGGCTCTACCGCCTGATCCATAATCTCCCCTGTATTCTGAATTACAGAAGGTGTCGTGGATTAGAGGAAGACTGATGGAGCAGGGGGAGTTATCTAGAGTGCTGAATGGCCAGTAATGACACAAAGCGTGAACGGTGAGTGTGTGTGACTACAGTACATGATTGTGTCTGCTACGTGAATGTGTAAAAATGCTTGCATGTGTGAGTGTGAGGACTATTTGGCAGGGGGGGGGCATGTGGCCAGGCGATAAGAGGGATGAATGGCCCCGCCGAGCATCTAATGAAGTATTATTGACAGACTGAGGGAGGAAGCTCTGCGCCTCCTCTGCTGCCGATGCATTCATTCCCATTTTTCATCGGGCGTGCAGAGCGACTGGACTGAGGATAAAGGGATAAACAGAGGTGTGGAGGAGGCGCTTTCGATGAGCTGTCACCTAAAGGCGGGGGAATGTCAGCTCAGCAAAAGCGTGAAAAGGTTGCAAAGATTTGCGTCTCAATTATTACATTTGTTAGCATGTAGCGTTTGCTGAATATGCTTAATACAGAATGTCTACATGCATCAGGTGTGACATTTTTGGGTGTCTGCCTGCATATAAGAATGGGGGGTTATTGAAACAGTGTGTGAGGAAGTCACCAAGTGGTGCATAAGTAATGAAACACCTGAGATGGGTATACAGTATTGGAGGTGTGAGGGGAGTGCTGAGTTTCTCCTCCTGCTACAATAAATAAAACAACACTACGACTGAGGTTTCACCTGTCCCTGTAATCTAGAATTGGAACTGAAAAGTTATTTTCCTTTTTAAGAGAGCTGGAAATGTTCTTGAGAAGGTATGAAGCAACGACTAGTCTCCACAGTATCTTAACCTTTGAATAATATATGTATAGCTGTAAGGACTATTAGCATATTAAGCAAAAAGCTAATATCCCTCTCTGGAATTTACACCATTAGGCTACAGACAAAAGGGGCACCAGATTTAACAAGACTTAACTTACACAAGTTTTTACCTTTTAAAGACTTTTGTGGAGGCTATTTTTATATAACATTAGAAAGACTGATTCTTATTATTACATTATAAGCTTATTGTGCTAATTTATGTGGCTGTGACTTTGGACTAAATAGACGTCTTTAGCTTGCAATACTAATGTAGCAAGGTCAGGTGCAGACACTGGAAGAATAAAAAGAGTTATTCAAAAACAGGACATCACTCCGGCCTTGAGCTTTGGGTGAGCTCCGCTCCCACACATAGCAGCCTTATGAAGATTCCACTTTTTCTGTAGAAACGTTAGCGAAAACAAATTACGTATGATGGTGCCAGAGTAGGGAGGGACTTCCACAGGCCGGCCGAATGCTGATTGGAGGATCGTGTTGCCAAGAGACTTTTTTCAAAGTCTGTGCACCTACCAAAGAGAACCAAGTCTAACCCATGGTATCTCTTCAGCTAGTCTTGACCAATCATAAATGTACGGGCAACGCCCTGTGTAATGAAAATGTATGCATGCACGAGGTTCGAGGCTCTTTACGGACATGGTGGTTACAGATTACAGCTTTGCTGCCTGTAATTTCTATGACGTGACGGAGTCCTTGGCCAAGTGATATATATATTTTGCTCTCTCATAATAAATAGTTAAACTTAGAAGTCGTCTGTCTTTCCTGGAATTTTGAACACAACACTTTCTAACTTTCCATTGTGATATATTAGACTTAGAGCATGCCGCCTTTTTTTCCAACTACAAGTTATGCGGTTACTCAGCATTCGTTTTATTTTTAAAGTCTTCCGTTTATTTCAGCTCCATCTAGTAGTTTGAAAGAGAGTATATTATATTTGAAAAAACAATAATTATATAATAAAGATGGATACTTTGTGACCGTTTATGGATCAAATATTGCCACTCAAAATATCAATATAATACTAGGCTATGCTATATCAAATGCCCCTTAATTGTAGTGAACATCTTAGTTGATATTCTCGCTATGAGAAAGCTTGTTTTATCCATTTATTTATTTCATGGTTCTTTACTGTATTACGGTTGTATTTTGTGTTGAGGTTTATCATTCTTATATGTTGACATATAAGAAGCGTTTCTTCTTACAGCACAAGTAAGGAAACACTTCAAATGTGAAGGGTTTAAAAGAAAAAGTGTAGTTTGTCAAACTATTTGAGTCGTTAAATGTTTCTTTTCCATCTTATTCTGAGAAAAAGGAAAGAAGAACTGTCTTTTTGCTTGTGGCTGACACTTTACAGGTGCTATTTAGTACCCTCCTGCTCACTCTGATTCAAAGGTGCCATATTGTAAAAAGTGATGATTTTTAAAATAGGTGTAGGTGCTATATAAATACTGAGAAAGTATTTAAATGTCCAATCCACAGAGATATTTATAACAGACATATGAATATTCAGACAAAAAGTATGAGCCACATGTGTTTTCTGCACATTCAAACAAAAAATGCAAGTCCTCTGTCAACCTGAGCAGTCAACAAGCAAGCAACTCAACTAATCAACAAGACTAGTCCCTCCCTCCACGTCTCGCGCACAGCGGTGCAGACATCGGCAGTCACTTCAGACAGACAGGTAGCAGCACCTCCCACTTTACTGTCCCATGTTATGCCGGCTTTTCCTGGCTTGTTTGAAAGTGAGTGGTGATGAACAAATGACTGCCAGTGCCTCGAGTTTACAGCTAATTAGCCAAAAGACAAAAACAAGTATAGGCATTGAAGGTGAAAAGGATAAAACAAAAAACAAACAAAAAAACATATCACCTCACAACTTCCCCAGATAGTTACTTACGTCAAGTCAGTATTTTCCCCTGAAATGTTATGTTTAAATGCAGATTAGCTTCAAATCTATAGATGAATTCAGACATGCAGTAAAACGAACACCATTTATATATGTTTTTTTTAAGTTTTCTTTCCATTAGAGTGAAAGAAAACATGGAAGCAAAATAGACCAAAATAACAAAATGTACAAGTACATGAAAAAACGATATTTTTGCCTGTAATGTCCTTAAACAGTAACTTCATAATTTTGATTGTTGGCTGCACATTTAATAACTATTACTTTTACTAGTTTGTTGTCTGCTCTTGTGCGTAGTGAATACTAAAGAAGACCATTGTCTCTGTGTTAGCTGATTATTTTGTAGAATTCTGTTGAGTATTAAACAATTGCGTGAGTGTGAGGGTATTAAAATAAATTGGTCAGTAAGTCAGAGATGTGCAACTATATTTAACTTTTTGTTTTAAAACATTTTTTTATAAATGATTATGGGAAGTGCCCTTTTTCTCACTTGAGCACCCGCCCCCCAACATGTCTGTGCACGTCCCTGCTGTGATGTGTATCCCAAGTTTTGCGTCCGAAGCTCATTTTAGCACATCGCAATAAAAAAAATATGTATAGGCCACGCCCACATTTGTCATTCATTGCGGAACTTTAAATCTCAGTTCATACTCATCCCCAGAGTATGTCTAAAAAAAAATGTTTTCGTCCATCCGTTCTTGAGTTATACATTTGTGGTGTTTTTGGCGCCCCCTATTCCCCAAGACAGACTGAACCTATCCACCAAAATCTGTGATATTTGGATACAATGTTGATGAGTTATGAGCATTTCTTTCTAAGCCCTGCCTTTTTGCAAATATCCTGAGGACTGTCTAATGAGCTCCTCCTCTTGTTGTATTTGTTCCTCCATTGCTTTTAGCATCTCATTGGTGTAGCAACGTTCCTCGTTTGACTCATCTATTGTCTTCAGTAGCTCCTTCACCTGGAACTGGTTGCTCCACTGGTGCAATACTCCTCAGCTGTCTGTCCTTCTTTGAGCTGGTCACCATGAGTGAAGAGAACTGTAGCATATTCTTCAGAAAAGTATTCGCTTATTTTTGTCAAGACAGCCTGTTCTTCCTCTGTGAATTCCCTCACTTCAAGAACAATGAGAAACGCATGGGGCCCAGGAGCGCACTCTGTGATACACCTTATTATTTTTACATTACATTTCATTTAGCTGACGCTTTTATCCAAAGCGACTTACAATTACCAATTACGGGAACATTCTCCCTGGAGTAACTAAGGACTAAGTGCCTTACTCAAGGGCACACTTTCACCGGTCCTGGCATCCGTGCAACATTATACAACTTTTGAAGCGTCCTAAAGCCGTCAAAAACCTGTAGCAGAATAACAATAATTCCTAGGATAACAATAGGTTCCTCGCACTTCGTGCTAGGACGCCGTTGGGCCCTAGCGCTCTCGTGGTCGGGCCCTCATAACAATGAAAAACAATGTATAACTCTAATTTAAGAAGTTTCTGAGACAAAAAACAAATATTTTTATATGTTAATTGTCAAAAACGCGGGAGAAGATGTTAAGCACCTCCTCCACCCACGGCAAGACGTGAACATGTGACGATCTACCATGCTGGGAGACGTGAATATATCACGGTTGCGTCCCTTCAAACGTGACAGTTACACGGTATTGTTAACATGGCCCAACCAGTGGAGAAATACCCGGAAGTGCCTAGCAAATGGTCTACCGCGCCTATTGGTCGGTTTTTATTGTCAAAATTAGATGTTTTTAATTTATTTTTTAATCGTCACACTCGATTTTGCCGATTTTCTTGTTGCCCTAGCTGGTCGACACCTCTTTTAGCAGAAACAAAGGCTACATTAATGTATTAAATCGATGTTAATCCATGTGTGTGGAGGTGAGGATGTGGAATTAACGGACGTGACGTTGTGCGATTGCGTTGCCAGGCAACGCAATTTACAAACTCTTCAACTACAACCCTAATTATATTTTAAAACATTTTAGACAGCCTCACGAAATACTTTAATGTAAATTAAAATGTAAATGTGAAGGAATGTGTGTAATGTGGTGATTGACATTATTCACCCACGGATCTATGGGTTGAGGGTATTATTCCGCACGGACATTTTAGTTACTGTAACCGGACTCCTGTTGATGTGAAATCCGAAAACATTTTTAAAAAATAAAATAATACTTTATTCCGAGTTTGCTTGCTTTTCTCTTTGGAGGTCATCACATAACGGCATTGTAATACACGGTTTGGCTGCATTAAATATGACATATCTGCCGTAGTTCTGTATTTATAGAGCCCTGATGAGAAGACTTCTGGACAAACAGGAAGCACTGCCGCCAAAACTGAAAACGTGACGTGGATCATAAATATATCCGCAATTAAACAACATCTTACATTTATTTTCACACAATACGTCTCCTTGCAGTATCAATAATAATTCGGCTGACTTTTATATTTGATCCAATTGGTAGATAGGCTGTATTTACACCATAACGGTGCACAGCTGATAGAAAGGCACATCTAGTGGTTAAAGCACGTTATTGAATTTTATTATTTTATTATTTTTCACAAAAATGAAACCATCAATAGCAGAAACAGAATTAACTGTCATTAGTAAACCACCCAAAAAAAAAGATCATAAATGGTTTTGTTTTATAATATATATTTTAAGGATAATAATAGCAATGTAACACTGTCTATGACACTTACTGTATAACACTGATTTGAAAAACATACAGAAAAAACGAATTCACTGCCCTTAATAAAGTATTTAATACATTTCAGGTGTGCTGTTTTGTTTAGATCATTGACATCTGGAGCTCTTTTAATGTCCTTTTTGATTATTGTTACACCAGGTCTTGTCAAAACCTTTATTCCATATTCAATATCCATTGCTAAACAAAACAGCAATTCTACTCCACTACAATTCAGAGGTTAACCTGGTATTTTTACTCCACTACATTTATTTTAGTTACTTTGCAGATTCTGATTAATGATGTGAAATATAAACAACCCTTAAATCAGGCTTTAGTTACACCTGAGTAAAATTCAGGGAAAGGTGATTGTCAAGTGCCAACAATCAGGAGAGATATTTGATAGTTGCTGCTTGAGAAGACTAAACATTTATCTGCAGATCCCTATAAAGTATATTCATTACTCGTTATTCTCTACTAATAGTTCATTAAAGACTGTATATAATGGCTATTTTGCATATCCCTTTCAAGATTTCAAGATTTTCTAAGGATCATTGACATATCATATACACAACTAATTCAATAACGTGCTTTAACCACTAGGCGGTGCACACAGCCATAATAACTTTGTATTATTAGTGTAGGACACTTGTATATGTATAACATCTGAAGATGTGTAGTTTTATTCATGTTTTCACATAATTGTACAGGATATTGCTATATTATTTCACATGTTTTACTTATAATATCTGATTTGTAAAACATCACAGACAGAAAGGTATATCTGTCATTTAACAGTAAGCTATTGAAATTCTGAATCCATAGATGTGTCTCCCATCACCCAAATCCCCTGACTATTCTCTCAACTCAGTATTTACATTCTTATATTCAAAGAAAATCAGTAATATCTTTAAAAACGACAAGTCCTTTTATATCAGCTGTGCACCGTTATGGTGTATAACGTATTTTTTTTCGGATTTCACATCAACAGTAAGTCCGTTTAACTAAAATGTCCGTGCGGAACAATACCCCCAACCCATAGATCCGTGGGTGAATAATGTCAATCACCACATTACACACACCCCTTCACATTTACATTTGAATTTACATTAAAGTATTTCGTGAGGCCTTCTAAAATGTTTTAAAATATAATTAGGGTTGTAGTTGAAGAGTTTGTAAATTGGGTTGCCTGGCAACGCAATCGCACAACGTCACGTCCGTTAATTCCACATCCTCGCCTCCACACACATGGATTAACATCGATTTAATACATTAATGTAGCCTTTGTTTCTGCTAAAAGAGGTGTCGACCAGCTAGGGCAACAAGAAAATCGGCGAAATCAAGTGTGATGACTAAAAAATAAATTAAAAACATCTAATTTTGACAATAAAAACCGACCAATAGTTAGTTCTCCACTGGTTGGGCCATGTTAACAATACCGTGTAACTGTCACGTTTGAAGGGACGAAACCGTGACATATTCACGTCTCCCAGCATGGTAGATCGTCACATGTTCACGTCTTGCCGTGATACCGGGTTGCCTCCACCTGCAGCTGCTACTGTGCTGTTTCACCCCATCAATACGAACAGAATGAAGATAGCAAGCAGACCTGCAATGAACAGGACCTGGAGCAATTATTTCTTCCAGCTGGAGGCCGCCTCTGTTGCTCTGTGCTGCTTGATACCCTTCAACACCTCTGTTGCTCCCGCAACACCAAGTACTGTTTCTACTCCGACTGCTGCTACTGTTGTTGATGCTACTCCTACTCCTACTGCTGCTACTACTGCTGCTGCTGCTGCTGCTACTGCTGCTACTCCTAATACTGATGCTACTCCTAATACTGATGCTACTCCTAATACTGATGCTACTCCTTATTCTGCTACTCCTACTCTTGCTGCTCCTACTGCTGATACTCCTACTGCTGCTCCTACTGCTGCTGCTCCTGCTGCTACTCCTCCTGCTGCTCCTACTGCTGCTACTCCTGCTGCTCCTACTGCTGCTGCTCCTACTGCTGCTCCTACTGATGCTACTCCTACTGCTGCTACTCCTAATACTGATGCTACTCCTTCTGCTGCTGCTGCTGCTGCTACTCCGACTCCTGCTGCTCCTACTGCTGCTACTACTGCTGCTGCTGCTACTGCTGCTACTGCTGCTGCTGTTACTCCTACTGCTGCTACTCCTGCTGCTGCTCCTCCTGCTGCTGTTACTCCTGCTGCTGATGCTACCCCCCCCTGCTGCTCCTACTGCTGATGCTACTCCTGCTACTCATGCTGCTGCTACTAAAGTTTGAAGTTGTCCTGGCTCTGACAACCTTTTCTTCAACATGAGAACTTCTCCGACCATTGTTACTGGGCCAAAAAGAGCTCCTAGCAATACACCTGTTGCAATGCCTGCCAGTTTGATATTAAGCCTTTTAAATACTCTGTCGTTGACTAGCTCTCTGACGTCTTCTTGTGACATGTTTCCTGAGGACTGTCTAATGAGCTCCTCCTCTTGTTGTATTTGTTCCTCCATTGCTTTTAGCATCTCATTGGTGTAGCAACGTTCCTCGTTTGACTCTACCATCTCATCTATTGTCTTCAGTAGCTCCTTCACCTGGAACTGGTTGCTCCACTGGTGCAATACTCCTCAGCTGTCTGTCCTTCTTTGAGCTGGTCACCATGAGTGAAGAGAACTGTAGCATATTCTTCAGAAAAGTATTCGCTTATTTTTGTCAAGACAGCCTGTTCTTCCTCTGTGAATTCCCTCACTTCAAGCACAATGAGAAACGCATGGGGCCCAGGAGCGCACTCTGTGATACACCTTATTATTTTTACATTACATTTCATTTAGCTGACGCTTTTATCCAAAGCGACTTACAATTACCAATTACGGGAACATTCTCCCTGGAGTAACTAAGTGCCTTACTAAGGACTAAGTGCCTTACTCAAGGGCACACTAGCGCCGCCTACACACGGCGGCGTGTGTTGCCGCTTGGCGGTGGGCGTGTCTTGAGCTTGGGGAGTTTACGGGAGCAACGCGACCAACAACCAATCACATGAATCTCTGCTGTCAATTGCATAAAAGGTTTTACATGTCACACTTTATATGATGAACATTTATGACATTAATGTCTATGGTGCTATTTTACGCAACATTCCATGTAGTGATGTGTCGGTCGCGAACGAGCCGGCTCAAAGAGCCGGCTCTTTTAAGTGAACGACGGGAGCCGGCTCGCGCCCGCGAACGAGCCGTTTTTTTTTGTTATTTTGTTGTTGTTAAGTAATACAAGACAGAATGATATGATGATCTCCGCGCTACAGCTGCTCCGTGCATGCATGCAGTGACATGTAATATCCAAGGATTAGAGACTGTTGGATGCTGCTGTTTTGAGCATTGCAATACATTTATTTTTATTATGTTTTTTTATGATTAGAGACGGTTGGATGCTGCTGTACTGAGCATTGCAATATATTTATTTTCACTATGTTATTTATTTATGATTATCCTTGGGCTCGGCAAAGATTTGATGTCAGCTGTTGCTGTCTTTTTTTCTATAGTTAATACTGAAATAGAGCCCTGCTGTTTAGTCAGGGCCTTTTCTTTAAATATAATTTTAAAATGTCGATAGAGTAGCCCATTTTTTAAAATGTCTATGCTTAAGTTTTTATCTCAATCTCAATCTTTATTTATTTATATAGCACATTTAAAACAACCTTCAGTTGACCAAAGTGCTGTACAGGCAATACATATTAAATAACACAATGGGAGTACAATAATAAAACAATAATTAAAAACATGATAAAAAGCACAATAACTAGAAAAATATTTTTTAAAAAACACATACAAATGTAAAAATGTAATGTTCAACTAGTATTAAAAGCCAGTGCAAAGAGGTGAGTTTTTAGCTGAGATTTAAAAAGTTCAATAGACTCAGCAGTCCGGATATGTACTGGGAGGCTGTTCCACAGTCTAGGAGCTGCAACACTGAAAGCCCTGTCACCTCGGGTTTTGTTATAGGTGTTGCTATCTGCTTTGTGTAGCGTGGTTCGACAAGCAAGTCTGTGCATTCATTGGGTGGTATCAGAGAGATACAAGGGTCTGTAAATGCAATGAAAACAATTGGCCACAGCAAATAATTGATATTAAACATGTCATTTTTACTTTTGAATACTTCCGTACAAAGGATGTATTGAATAATTTAAGTGATATGTGTACACATATAAATCATTAGTCAAAACAAGGCTACATTTGATTGAATTATAAAAGGTATAATATGTGGTAAACTGAAGAGCCGTTTGGGAGCCGAAAGAGCCGGCTCTTCTTGGTGAGCCGAGCCAAATGATCCGGCTCACCAAGAAGAGCCGGAATTCCCATCACTAATTCCATGCTGGCTAAATACTGTCTATGCCTGCTAGCTGTCCATTCAAACGAAGTACACTGGATATAAACTCCCCAAACAGGCGAAAAACTACCAGTTTCACCCACTGTCTCTGCCACCTCCCTCCATGCCTGGCTCCTCCGGTTTGTATCCCGGTAGGTGAACAGGGACTGATCATAAAGCACCGGGTGATTCCCTACCGCTACGATTATTTTCTCCTCCATTTTTTGGCATATGAGGAAATGAACTGCGGTCTGGCTCTCCCAGCATACACGCGGTTTGATTGGCTAGCGCTTGTACTGGCAGATTTCCATACGCGGGATTTGATTGGCTGACGCCTCCGCCTCAGCTTCAAAAGTAGAACATTGCTCTACTTTTGCAGCGAGCACCGCGAGAAAAGCTACGCTTTGCTCCCACAATGCAGTTCGGCGAATCGTGACGTCACCCCATTCAAAGTGAATGGGCAGAAGCGTTGAAGCGTCAACTAAAGCATCCAACAGTGTTTGCTACAACACAACGCACGCCGCCGTGTGTAGGGCCCACCTCACTATCCATTAGACCACCACTATCCCACTTATTTCAGGCTTCAGCTCCTCCTCTGATGTATTTATGTTGAAAAAACCAACAACCAGAGTGTCGATCAGAGTGATGCGTCTTCCACTGATGGTTTTTGTTTCTGCTTGGCATTTACTTGTTCCAGATTTGGGAGAAGTGATTGCTTTGAAGAGTTCTTCTCCTTATATGATGTTAGCCACGCTGCTTGTCCCAACTCCAATTTTCCCCAAGATGACAATTCTCCTGTTTGAATCTGAAAGAGAATTTCTTCCATTAATAATACTAATTGCTCAATCATTATGATAAAATGGGAAAGTTGTTGCGTTATCATAATAAGAGAACCAAGGTTACCCACTATACAACACATATAAAACTAAATAGCTACAACGTCTGTATTATAAAATGTATTACTGAAGAAATAAAACTTGAAAGGAACTTAGCGGCCATGTTATCAGAAGCGAAGCAACAAAGGAAACAATGTGGATGTTTTCTATGCTACTAGTTAAAATTGCTATAATAATTTGTTTATTTTAGCACAACAATAAGTCCTTTGAATTATTTTTGTGGTATTGAAATAAATAACACTTCAAAATCAACAAAAAGTTTAGTTGCACAAATTACACTTAGTGCATTCTGCTCTCATCTCCTTCTCATTTAGTTAATTTTATTGGACAAAACACGTCAAAAATGTTGAAAGAACTTTGCAAAAATATTTGTTAAGAACATGCAAAAATACTGCAACTTTACTGCAATTATTACAAACAAGGTCTTGAACTCTGAAATTAAACATTTAGTTTTAAATGTTTCCTTTTATTCTTATGGAAAGAAAACTTCCAAAAGACACATATAAATGGTGGTTGTTTTACTACCCTTGTCATGAACGAGCTTAGAACCAAAGTGCAACATACGGGAGACCAGGGAAAGTCGGTGCAGCTTTATTATAAGTTGTTTCAACTGAACAGTTCTGGTACAAGACAAACCGGCAGACAGCAGGCATAGGGCTGGTCGGGGACAGGTGAGGGTTCCAGGAATAGGCAAGATGGGAGACACAGGTACAGGCAGGGTCAGGAAACAGGCGAGGCAGAATAATCCAGGGACAGGCAGGATCGGGAAACGGGCGAAGCAGGCTGGTCAGGGACAGGCAAGGTCGAAACCGGGAGAGCAATCTGGGAGGTAATACGGGAAAGACTTGCATGTTGCGAAGTACGATCTGGCACTGAGGTGAGAGTGAAGGGGGCCTAGTGGAGCTAGAGTGTGAGAGAGAAACAGGGTGTGACTACCAGGTGACTAACCCCTAGATTCCACCGGGTCCATCTGTGCCGCGTTCCGTCTGCGCCGCGGTTTTGGTCCGGCCTCCTCCGGTGTCATACCCTACCAGGCGTGTTTCAGAAGCATTTCAGAAGCATTTCAGAAGCGGAGCGTCTTGCCTGCCGGCTCGCAGTTTTTGTTGATTTGGGCATATTTCCTGGACAGGCTACTTTGTACAGACAAAGTATATTCCAGTTATAAACAACATGAATCAAAGATGTGTTGCTGTATTTTAGTGGTAAAAAAATGCATTCATCATCATAATTATTCTATATATATAATTTACACAGTGCCTGTAAACCGGAGGAGAACGCTGGCATTTCTCCTCCTACTTGAAAGACTACGGAGGGATAGGGCCTGCAAAATTAGTTTGTGTGTGTGTATATATATATAGGCCTATATATATGCTATATATGCTATATATGCTCTGAACGTTCCACTTCCAGCCTGCCCGACCTTACGTTACGGCTGCGCCGCGACAAAAATAGGATTCGATCCTAATTTTAGAGGAGCCCTGCGCCGAGCCGCTTCTGGGCCGCTTCTGGGCCGCTTCTGGGACACTTCTGAGCCGTAACGCGCCGCGTGTGGTGGAATAGCACCCATTGACTAGAGTGGCCGCGATTGCCGCGATTGCCGCGATTGCTGCGATCGCCGCGATCGCCGTGAGCACCGCGGCGCAGCCGTAACGCGCCCGTAACGTGCCCGTAACGCGCCCGTAACGCGCCCGTAACGCGCCGCAGACGGACCCGGTGGAATCTAGGGGTCAGGTGACTGAGAAATACTAATGCAGAAAATAGGTGAGTGAGGGAGCAGACTGTGACAACCCTGTCTGAATTCATCTATAGATTTAAAGCTAATCTGCATTTAAACATAACATTTCAGGGGAAAATACTGACTTGACGTAAGTAACTATCTGGGGAAGTTGTGAGGTGAGAGGTTATTTTTGTATCCTTTTCACCTGCAATGCCTTGGTAAATGCATGCAAATGTGCGCATTTTAATTAGGCCTATTTAACGCCTATTTGCATATCAATGTTCCGATTGTGATGACGTTATTAGATACACATTTTACTGTACTCACCTGTAGCGTCTCCCCTGCCCATGATAAATTGCCTTAGCTAAACCTTGAGCTAACTTATCCATTAGCTAGTAGCCTACCTTAGTTAACTATATTTGTTTTTGTCTTTTGGCTAATTAGCTGTAAACTCGAGGGACTGGCAGTTTATGGCGCTTTTCCACTACAGGTTTTAGTGCGGCTCAGCTCGGCTCGGTTCACCTTTGCTCGGTTCGGCTCACTTTAAGTTGCGTTTCCACTACAGTTAGTAACGAGGGTAGTAAGCGTCTTTGAGTTTCCTGAAAAGCGCTATACAAGTCTCATGTATTATTATTATTATTAGTAGTAATTATAGAAACGACGCAGTGTAGGCGGGGCGATCGGCTGTTCACTTCCATGTTTTCCTACTGGAACCACTCCGGTCGTTGTGGTCCTTGACGGCTCTATAATCACTCATCATTTTTTTTCTCTACACTGCTGGAAAGTCCTCGTGAAGCCGTGTGCGGCCAACAGCTCCCGCTGTATTTTTTCATCCGCAACGCCATTTCTTTATGGATTTGTTTTTTTAATTAAAAATACTTTGTTGAAATTAGAAATACTTACTGACGGTAGCTCATCTGTTTTAAAAATTGTGCTTATGCAACTGTTATGGGTCCCCGATATGAGGACCACAGTACCAGTAATAATACCTGTATTGTGCAGGTGAAACAGAAGTAAAGAGGACACGTTGTGTTCAGTTTCCTTCCAGATCACTTCTGAGGTTGTTTTATTACACAAAATCATATAAACATATTAATTATCTTATGCATTTCAGTTTCCAGTTACATTCCTCAATAAACCATTCACATACATTCACCCTATATGTTACTCTTTTATGTGATAAACACATATTTCAAATTGAATTTCACAATCAATAAAATATATATAATATAAAATAAAATCTGTTGTACCTTAAATACATTTATATACTGTATTAACCTGTATTAAATACTACTCTTCCTTTTTACTTTCACTTAAAAGTAGTATTTCATGACCCCTTTAACTGTCATGTTGACTATTAACCTTCTGCCATTAATGGCAGCTCACTAAAATGCATTACAGAAACTTAAGTGTAACAAACAACCTTACTGTTTTACCAACAGTAACTAACTTATAACCCTTACAAAGTACATATTTATTACCAACTCACAATCACTATACATATATGTAATTACTCAGTGTGCGGGAGCCTTCAGACATACTGACAAACTTATATCCTTACTGCGTCAGACTACGTTGTCCCCAAAATGGCGCCGTACCGGAGAAGCTAGGCTAATACACACACACTATTTAACGGCTTTACACATGTAAACAACGCTACAAACTCTTTAACGGTTAGCGGGCCGTCACATATTATCTACGCAAACCTTATGGGGGATTCATTGTGATTCATGCACAGTTTACCAACCTGTATTGTGCAGGTGAAACAGAAGTAATGAGGACACGTTGGGTGTTTCTCAATCTCGAGTAAAGCTGCTGCAGAGCCACTATTTCAAGCATACTACGTCATCGAGTGTTGCCGAAAGACTGTTCCAATGTCCAGCATACTTGGAATTCTACCGAGCCCGGCTTACTTCGTTTGGAGAAATTTCGAGGCTGCATATGTGTAGACTCTGCGGTCTTAAAATCCCCACAATGCTTTGCGCACGGACCAATTTCCCCAAATCTGTGGCGGAAAATGTAAGGCCTCTCATATGACGCACACCTGCACACTTGGTAGCCTGTTCCACTCTTCGTTTTCCGAATGCCAGGAAGTATTCTTGCCTCGCTTCTGAAGCAAGTGACTCGGAAGACATGTACACGTACTCATGATTGAGAAACACCCGTTGTGTTCAGTTTCCTTCCAGATCACTTCTGAGGAAACACCGGAAACATCCGTCACTTTAATTGGTACCCCAGAACCATTGAATCGAACACAAACGTTCCGCCTCACTACTCACTGCATCTATCGACCCCGTTAGTGAAATAAAATAAACAAATGTACGAAAATAAATGCATATTATAGCTCTCAATAATAAAACGTATCACATTATTGTGGTCACACATCCCAGGGGTGCCACACAACGCTGGGTGTTATGAATGACACAAACGCACAACACCAGAACCAGGTCAGGATTAACAAAGTATTTAATGAAAGGCAAAAACACAAAACGCTCACTTGGAGGATCAAAACTGAGAAACTATAAGATCAAAACGCTAAAGAAAACATTTGGACAATCAAAAATGTAACACAAGGAGTCTATCAAAATATACTTAACAAGGTCAAGGGATGGCTGGCAGATTTGGTTAGACAAGACGAACTGGCACAGGACAAGGGGAGACGCAGACTATATACTGTAATATGTCTTCTTTAATCTCTCTCTTTCTCTCACTTGTTCACTAATCTGCAAAGCTTTTGCAATCGTTCTCTTCAATCAGTCTTTTAATTTCTTCTGCACCAATTACTTTAATTGTAAGAGAAACAATAAAGATGCATTTCAGTAACCTGATGCGCCAGATGGTTTGTTTACACATAACCATCTCTAAACGCATAATTGGAAACAGTTTCTAAAAGGGAAGGCACTTTGAAAAAATACTCGGCAGGTGATTAGATGAACCATCTGCAAAACCAAACTCTTGCCAAAGCCAGCTGGGATAAACACGAAAAACATATTTTCAATCTGGGAAGGCCTTCAGTATGTTTTTTGGTACATTAGGCCGAGCGACAACACAGACACATTACTCGAACTTGAAGACTTAAAAATCCAGCTTCAGTGCAAAGAAATTATGTTCACTTCTGTCCTTTTCAAGCCCCTTCTCTTTTAGTTGTTCTATTAGTCACTCTTACATCATATAATCAACCACTCAGGGTTACAAAGCAAATGAATGTATTGGATCACCCTGCAACCACCTCCATGCTTCTCTAACCCTCAAATAATTCATTCAATATGCCGAGTTTCCTCAATAGAGATTTTCTACAGGTGCTTTAGAGACACAGAAAGTTATTGAGCATGAACTCAATCAGCAAAATTAATCATATTGAATGGACCGGAAAAACATGCAGAACAGTAAAGAGGAAAAACAGAACTCAAATTCTGCTTACATACTTGCTATACATCATTATGATCTCTTCTTCAATGCAATGTTCCACAAAAGACAATAAATACATGAGTTTAGAACTTAAACGTCCCCTATTATACTGTTTTTCATCAATATATTATAGGTCTCAGATATATACAAAACATGTCTCTGAAGTGTTTGGCTCGAAATACCAAACAGATCATTGCAGCATCCCATAAACCCCTCTGTTTCAGGCCTGTTTAAAAAGTGCTGATTCTCTGTCTTTTACTTTAGATGACAATAAGGAGCCACTCCCAACGCCCCTCTGCGAGATATTTGGTTAAAAAGAACACAATGGTGGAGATTCAGGTGATAAGGTTGGCGGGTGTTACCTTGGTTGGTTATCGGCTAATGGTTACACAAGCCAAAAAATCGTTATGACATCATAAAGTGATCAAAAATCTGATCAGCTCATTTTCAGACAGGTTTTTATATAAATGGATCAGGACAAAAACTGAGCGAATCTTTTTGCCTGAAACTTTCAGAATCTCTTTACACAGAGGGGACACATGTTTATGTATAAAAGACATGAAAAAGTGGATTTTGCATTATAGGTCCCCTTTAAGATCCATTTACTAGTTAATTTGAGAATCATTAACATTATCTTATAGCAGGTGGGAAGTTATATGTAAGCTTACAGAGTGCAAGACTTTGACAAAAGTCAACATCCTGAATCCCAATTATGTTTCTGCTTAAAGGGGACCTATCATGCAAAATGCACTTTTATACGTCTTTTATACATGAATATGTGTCCCCGGTGTTCCAGGGAACTCACCAAGTGTCAGAAAACACAACCCTCTCTCTTTTCCTCCATACCCAAATCTCTAAAAACGGGGCTGCAACGGATCTGATAAAAACTGATCCAGATTTGAACACTTTACTGACGTCAGGACGGAGAAGCTGACCTATCAGGGGAATGAGAGGTTGCCGTGGCATGGCAACAGCATGGTAACACGACGCTCGTAACTCGGCCCCCTCCTTTGCAGGGGGGCGTGGTCAGCTGCAGCGCATGCAAAGACAGGGTGGAGGAGAGCAAAATAGAGCGAAATGAGGCATGGCTAAAATGCATGATCTGTTTGGTATTTTGAAAAAGAAAACGTATAAATATACCTTATATAGGTATGGCCCTACAATATATTATTCAAATATAGCATGATAGGTGCACTTTAAGCAACAAAAGCACTTTGGTTCAGTTAAGCGAAATAAGGCATTTCAGTTCAATTTAAGATAAGATAACATATACTTTATTGATCCCAAATCAGGAAAATGTTGTATCATGTTTAAAATGATTATGAACTGTTTCAATACTTAACCAAAAAGGCTATATTTCCTGTATCAAGTGCTGTTAGGGCCTTACAGTTCTATCTTCTAACTGCTACCATTTTATTATAAGAAAACAACTTGACATAAGAAATTAAAGACAGAGTGGAATTTGACACAAAATACAATAAATATTAGGCAGCCCTAAGAAACCATTCCACAATAAGTAACTTCATTTATGACACAATCCTCAATTATGGGTGTCTATAAGCAATACAAGAAATATTGGTTGATATTGTATACTTACCATTAATTAAGGGGTACATCAAAGTCAATTAGGAACAAGGGGAAATGTTTTTACAAGTCTTATTTGTAGCAAAACTGTGTTTCCTTGACCTTTTCTTTCATTTTGAGGATGGTAGGGGGGCTGAGACGTCATCAATCAATCCTTAGTTAATAGATGTCTATAAACATTCTTCAAATTATCCCGGAATGACAAATGGGTCCTGCCGGAAAAACTAAAGCAAGCAGCAGGGAAGTCATATTTTAGAAATTTGACAGAAAAAGGAATTAAATAAGACATTATTCACTGGCTGAACAGTTAAGTGAAAGAAAATAGTTATTTTTCGAAAAACAGTGCTCTGACTCACAATCATAATTACTCATGATGTGAAACACTCAACTCTGGATGCAATTAAAATACAATAAAACAGAGGGGAGCATCATGGTTCGACTGATGTTATTGTAGAACTTTCATTGCTTTGACAAAACCAAATTAAGGATTCATGTTGAGAGGAGCATTTTCAAATGTGTGTGGATATTAATTGTTTTTCCTTGCTGGAAAATGTGATTAAGGAGTGGTAGAGAACACCAAAGTCTCCTAAAGGGATTCAGACACCTGCTCTGGGGAGCTGTTTCTAAGTGATGTACAAGCTGCAAGAATGTGTTCACTTATTCACAAGTCAATCATACAGAAAGAGTAATGACGGCAAATAATTTATTTTCAACTGAACGATGGTTAATGTGATTTTTCATTCAAAAATGGCAGAAAATGCTGTTCAGCCTCTCAAACATGGCTATTTCCTGCGTTACTCTGTTGTATGTATATCAATATCTTTGGGTTTTGGGCTGACAAAACAAGACATTTAAAGACATCACCTTGGCATTGGATATTTTTCCTTATTTTCTGACATTTTTAATGCCAAAACATAAATCTAGAAAATAACCAGTTCAATATTCGATAATGCAATTGATCGTTTCAGCCATAGTGTTACTCACCATTCCCATTCCAAAGCCAAACCGCAGTTAATCGATTACATATTACAGAATACCGCAGGAAATAGCCATGTTTGAGAGGCTGAAACAGCATTTTCAGCCATTTCTGAATGGAAAATCACTTCAACGATCATGCAGTGTTGGCGCCGAAAGGGTATAATTAATGTTCTGTGTATGTTTTTCTCACAGCTGCTGTTTTGCCTTTTGTTCCCTGTTCTGCTTGTTTATTCCACTCCTTAGTTTTGGCTCTTTTACTGTCGCCCTTTGTTTTCCCACACTTTTTATTTTGTACTTCTAGTGAGTCTGTTCAAACCAGATGGGTTTCTTTCTATTTTAATTCCAAATCCCTTTCCGCATTGTTTGCTACTGTGTGTTTTGTCTCTTTTTTATGTTTGGAGAAGCTATTTATTTGGTAAGCCTCCTCAGCCGTAGGTTATCTCACTGCACGCTGTAGTTAAAGAGCGACGGGAACTTTTACATCTGTTTGCCGTCGGGTCGGTTCCTGTTTGTGCACCCATGGTGAGTATATTGAGGCGCCCCCAGAACAATACAGTCTAACAATAAATCCTTTTGTACATGGGAGATCTTTGTTTAAGCTCTGTTTACACTTTTAATTAGATCATGACTTGATTTTATGTATACATTATTTCAACCCATCCTGCAAAAACAGCATGATAATTTCCAACAGAGCTAGAAATTCAAAGTAAATTCATCAAATGTATAAAATGAAATGTGTATAATGAAAAACAGAAACGAGAAGTGATAAGAGATTTATGTTCTGAAGCATATAAAAAAATAGACATTGAAACGGACTGTGTGAAAACTCTGTTGGTAACAATCCCTCCGTACAACATCCAAGACTTTGATTTCCTTCTCGGTGAAATTAGAAAAGATGAGGTGATCCAGGCGGTAAAGAGCTTAATGTTGGTAAAAGCCCCGGTCCTGATGGCCTGCCCACTGAGTTTAATCAACTATTATCTAATGATGTTTTAAACTTACTGACCTCTATGTTTAATGAAGGTCTCAGCAGTGGTTGTTCAGATGTAGCACTCCAGATAGGACTCCACCCAGCGGATTCCAACCAAAAACCCAGCGGATCCCAGTGGCTGGGGGCGTTGCCAAATTGCTAGAGGGCGTTGCCAAATTTCCCCATTTGTTCAATTACAGGATTTAACCATGAGATGGCGCTTCATTCACAAATACACAAAGACAACTGGGAGAACTTAGGTCTTCAGTTTGTTTGCAATGTTTGCAGCTCTGCAGTTGTGTTTGCTGAAGAGCATTTAATCACTTATTTGTTATGGTTTTCACAGGCTATAACGAAAAAACATCAATATTTTAGATCAAATAAAGTATATCTAATCTTATTATCTTAATTGTAGTTCAATAATATACAGTCTTTATATATTAAATAATCATAATAATAATGTAAATGTTTACACTTATTTATTTGTTATGCTCATACTTTTACCTTTACAATAGTTTGCTTTAATGTGCAGTATATTTTTTGTAATATTGTTGTGGTGTACACAGTACAGTAGATCGAAGTAAATCAACTCATACATTATCACGTATTATACAGTAATGTGTTGTATTATTAAGTAATATCATTATAGCACATTAACATTAACCCCATTATAGCAGATGCCACATTGAATGGATGAACACATTTATGCATCAATAATTACAACGGAGTATTTCTAAATATAAGTTGTACAAATTATATGTATTTAATACTAATAACATAATGATTAATTTTACTTTCAGATGATAATACTTTTCACTTGGGCTATTGACAATTTTGAATGCAGGACATTTGCTTCAAACACATCTTTTTACCTAGGTAAATAATCTGAATACTTCTTCCACCTCTGATTTTAACCTGTCACTGTTTTTAAAACTTTAATTAAGACCCTTGCCACACGAGGACGAAAACGGTCGTATCTGGTACAGTTCTCTATCAGATAGACGGCTCGGCCACACGAGGCCGACACGGAAACGCAGAAAACGATAACGATAACGGGTCCCTAGGTGGGTAGATCTGCAAACGAAACGCTCTGGGGGGGCAAACGGCTCTGTGTTTACGCCTATACGATCATGTCCTGATAACGATGACGCAATAGCCCCGCCTCTCCGCACCTCTCCTGCTCAGAGATCAGCTGCTGGGCTCTCAGAAGAGGGGGAGGAAAAGAGAGGCTCCGTTTTTTATTATTATATTATTATATAGAGTCGTTATTCATTTGTTTTAAAGCTCAATAAATAACAAAGAAGACCTTTGACCGGCACTTTTCAAATTTTGTCCGGAAGATTTAAACTTTAACGGACATGTTGACCGGCGAAGAAAAATCTAACTGAAACTCTGCCACACGGTCCCCTCGTCCCTTGGAAGAGGCGGAGAGGTGGGTGTTTTTCATCTGCTGGTGGACTACTGGAGAGATTTACAGCAGGAGCAAACGCTTGCCTCGGGGAGGGAGAAAAAGAGCCAGAGCGTCCACAGCGGAGAATAAACAGAAGGGCAACCATGGCAACCATGCGCGGGAAGTCTTCTTCGCTGCTTTTGTGGCAGGATACAGCGCCACTTACAGGCCTGGCATATGTACTACAGCGTCTCCAGCGCTTTCGAGCGGTCTCGTGTGAACGGACACGTTTCTGGTGCCTGTTGCGTGTGGACGGAATACTTTTTTGATAACGATTGCGGTCCATTATCGTTTTCGTCCTCGTGTGGCAAGGGCATAAATGTTTGATATTTCCAGAGACCCTTTCAGACCGGCAATGCTGCCCTGCATGTAATTCCGATCGGAATGTGACAATAGTCAGATGTTTCCCATCCACCTTGGGAGACTTTCTCCACACATTCCGATGGGCAATTCGTTTTAACCTGTTACGCCCCGCCCCCCCCGGTACCGGGCGGATAAATGCGTCATTTGCAAGAAACAACGTCTAAGGAATCTTAATATTTAATAAACTATGAATGTTTTATATCCATGTAACGGGAAGAAACTCAGCTAACTGATCTTTTTAATTTTTTTTCTCCAAAAAAATCCCACAATGCTAACACTCTGATAAAAGCCTCTGAATTATCCACGAGTGAAAAAATGTAACCCATCTCTGCACCTAAACTCACTCATAACTCCCTTATTACTTATCCTAGATGCACAGCCAACCCCTCGTTTTGCATCAGCTGGAGACACAGAATCTGGGGGTGCCCACCTCAACACTCAGTGATAAACATTTGCGAAGCTATAAACGAAAGCGTACATCATAACATGTGGAGCTCGGTAGCTAGAAACGCTAACATGGCTTACCTTGGTCAAAACTGGTCTTCAATGGCATTAAAACGATAAAAAAACGATGCTGCAGTTAATCCATAGGTTAATCCAATGTGTCTGTGTCCTCTTTGAAATGATTTCTGATAATCCATAAGCAATAAAACTGCTTTTTCGTTTCCAAATGTCAGAGCTAGAGATAGGTCCACTCTGCTGCAAAATTACATGCGCGCAGCCCCCACATTTTCTCTTCACAACGTGTATGTGTGGGGGCCTCCCCCTTCGATTCTATTGGCTCTAACGGTCAGAAAGAGGTGTCAACCATCAAAATCAACCAAGGGGGGCCAGAGATATGGAAAAAAAAACATTTTCACCCAAATCACCTCAGAGGTGGGGTGGTTTTGGCTAAACCTCTCTAAAAAGGTCAAATGTCACTTGTTTTGCATCAATCTTGATACAGGGTACTTATTATATGTTGTACTTTGGATTCCTAAAGCTTTTAGTCTACTAACCCATCATCCAAGGGTAGTTTTCACTATCTGTAAAAAAGAATATTTGGACGGACACTATAATCTACAGTTTTTTACTATGTAAAATCTGAATTTTCTTTAAAATAAAAAAGATCTATATTGATTGTGACACTTCCACATCCAACTCACAGATGTAACCTTGCTTTGATAAAATAAATTATTCATATAACCCTTTTAGAAGTTAAGTTGTAGTCATTTGTTTTGGGCATGTCATTTTCGAGCCTGAAACATGAAAAACAGCCTTGGTGCTTAACAGGTTAAACAAAGAGTCCGTAACATAGGCTACTACAGTATCTCTTGTTAACAGAGGGGGGTTTCAGGGTTAATGAATAGTGGAAAATATGCAACTAGAAAGACTACAAATCCCAGAATCCCGGCTGGCTCTTACGGAATCGACTAACTCCCCTTTTGTGTATGTACAGCTCTCAACATGCCCAGACTTGTAGTGATTTTCACCTCGTTAAATACTTTTCACCTCATTCTGAAAGAAAGAAGTGGAATGTGCTAACGTGACGGCCGTCTTGGTGTGTGGTGCGAGACAGGAGATGTAGTTCATTGAGCGGTTTCACACAAAAAAAAGTGTTACTTCACAGTTTTACGACACATTTTTTTTTAGTTTACTTGCAAAATGATCTTTTAAATTGACAAACATCATGTGTAATTCGTGGCACAATTCAAACGGGATCGAAAGATAATCTTTCTCTCCCCATTGACTTCAATGCATAATCTTTCCGAAATAAGGTCCCATGGAGCTCCCCCGGAAAGGGAGGGACTTCGCCTCTCTATTGCTTTCAACCCACCAGCTTTTATGGAGAAAATAAGTTATATAATAATCAACCAGAGGCATGTTTCTCACTGATTTATGCATAGAAACAACAGGCTACTGTGTGTGTGAGGAATCAGCTGTTTATTTCATATGAGTTTCATTGTGGCAGCGTCCATCACTGCTCTCCCTGGTTGCAATACACAAAGACAGCTAACTGTAAGCTTGTCACTCAGGTGCTTGCCCCACGGGAACGCATACGGCAAAACGCATAGGATTATTGCAATCGCAATCGCAAAAAAGCCTCCGTCCACACGCAATATACACCGGATAGTGTCTGTTCACACGAGACAGCTCCGTTTAGCTCCAACCGCTGGAAAAATCTGCAGTACATATGCCGAGCCTGTACGTGGCGCTGTAACTTCCTCCACAAAAAGCAGCGAAGAAGCATGGTTGTCATGGCTGCCCTTCTGTTTATTCTCCGCGGTGGGGGCCGAGGGAACCGGGCAGAGTTTTTCGCCGGTCAACGTGTGTTAAAGTTTAAATCTTCCAGACAAAATTATAAAAGTGCCGGTCAAAGGTCTTCTTTGTTATTTATTAAGCTTTAAAACAAATGAATAACGACTATATATAATAATAAAATACACGGAGCCTGTCCTCTCTTTTTCCTCTCTTCTGACAGTGTCAGTGTCTGTCTCATGCAGCAGCTGATCCAGTAATGAGTGACCCGGCCGACAGTAAAAAATAAACATATTTATAACTAGTTTAGGTAGTTTGAGAGGTAGGCTAATTAAAATAGCTAAGGATGATGATCTGACTTGAAGTGTGTGTTTTGCTCCTCCCGCTGCATCACAGCGGGAGGAGCTGCGTGTCTCCGTCCTGTCAGATTAGACTTCACTCGCGTTTATGTCCATATCGAGATAAAGATAAATAATCTGAATTCAGTGTGCAGGTTACTTTTGCGGGGGTGAGCAGCAGAGGTGGGGGGAGGCAGGGCTATTGCGTCATCATTATCACAAAATGATCGTATAGAGGCGATCACACGGAGCCGTATGACCCCACAGAGCGCTCCGTTCCCAGATCTATCCACCTTTGGACCCGTTATCGTTTGCGGGGTCCGTTTCTATCGTTTAGTTACGGCCTCGTGTGGCAAAAAGGGCTATACGCAAGAGAAATATGCGGATACAACCCGTTTTCGTCCTCGTGGGGCACCAGCCTCAGAGGGGGGTGGGGGCCATGGCTGATGGGCCATTAGGTGTGTAAACACACAGCTGATCACCTGAGAGCTGCCGTTTCATTCTGACTATTTAAAAAAAGAAACGGTCTGATTTTAACATTGCACAACAATTAACTCAATGTGTGATTGTTATAGCAGTAATATTAAACACTAATAATATAGTAAACTATTAACAATAGTATAATATTATAGCCCGTTTGCCCATGGTGAGATGACGAGGCTTCATTAAAAATAAACCTATTTTTAGTGAATTACTGAGTTTGGGCAAGTTAATAAAGTTTTAATGAAGTTGACTACTGTTACGACCCTGTTAGGTCATTTGTGTGTATATTTTCCCTCCTTCTGTGTCTGTGAGTGAGTGTGTGTGTGAGTGAGCAAGCAGGTGGTGCCCGTTAGCTGATTAGCTACCCTCGTCAGGCTGATTGGTCCACCTGAGGAGACGGGAGCATTTTAAGCTGCAGCCGTGCAGTTCCTCGGAGCTCTCTCTGACTCAACTTCTCCTACTCCCAACTCTGCGCGTGTTGAGATCTTTGTCCTGTTGTGCTGTGTACTTACATTTTACCATATACCGGTCCTTCTCTTCTGCTGTGAGACTGTGGAAGAAAAGCTGTTAAACCTGTCTTTGTAGACACAAGTTATTTTTCTCAGGAGTGCAAAACCCTTTTTCTTTTGGATTATTCCTTTTCTCCTGTTTTACGTTAGAGTAGGTAAGAAGCCTGTATATCTATTTTTCTCATTCATTAGGTAAGATTTTGTGTTAAAGGTTAGTTCGTTTTGTGGTTTTGTTACTCCTGTTTGTTACATTTGTAATCAGACTTTCAGTATGTTTTTTTGTGAAAGTATTTTTGGATTCTGATTTGGTAAATTAAATTTACCAAACGACATTCTCTGTCTCAGCGTCCTTGTTCTTGAGAGTGGGAAAAGTGGGGAGAGAGCAAACTTTGTGCTGCGCCTAGGTTCCCCTAGGCCTGGGCGTAACACTATAGTATATTCATATTTGTCAGTGCTTTCATGTCAATTCGGCGAACATAAACATAAATGATCGTGGTGAAGATGATGATTAAATTAGGATTAAAAATCGGCAGTGAGAGCCGTGAGCACTGCATTTCCTTCCGTCGGATGTGATATAAAAACAAACCGATTATTTTTGTATTTGTAAACTCACTCACCTGTTGAACCCCATCCGCCCGCCGGCGGGGGGAAAAACGCATCTTCTGCAGGAAACAGCGTCTGAGGGCTTCTTATTATTGAATAAACTATGAATGTTTCATATCCATGTAACGGGAAGAAACTCCGCTAACTGATGATGTGAACCATTTTTAGCAAAAAAAGACACAAGACTAACGCTGAGCCTCTGAATTAGCCCTGAGCGAACAAATCTTAACGCCGTTAGCACAGAACTCTAGCTATACCGATCGATATACTTATTGGATCTGCACAAACAAGCTTAGCTAACATACTGAGATTCCACAGATTATAGAAATATAAGTATCATCACTGAGCGATCAGAACTCGTGACAGGGGAAGCAAATACAGACAACACACGACGTAGCTTTAGGTAGCAAAACACGGAGATATGCTCACCTTAGCTGTTATTCTGAGCAAAGGTCGTGTTCAATGGCATTAAAGCGCGAAAAAACGCGGCTGAAGGTTAATCCATAGGTTAATCCAATGTGTCTGTCACTTTGAAAAAATTATTGATAATCCATAATTCTATTTTTATGCAAAAATCGGAGAATAAAAATTAGCTGCTAATGGTAGCCACCAGAGTGTGTCGCAGCTCCGGTTTTGGCTACGCGTCACTCTCACTCCTTATTTGGTAACCTATGTATGTGGAACTTTCCCTCGATTCCATTGGCTCTAGCGGTTAAAAAGAGATGTCAATCATCAAAATTGACCAAGGGGGGCCAGAGATAGGTCAAATCCACCCAAATGACTCCAGGTGTTTTGCATCAATCTTGATACAGGGTACTTATTATATGTTATAGTTTGGATTCCTAAAGCTTTTAGTCTACCATCCCATCATTCAAGGGTGGTTTTCACAATAAGTAATGTGTTTTTTTCGGACGGACAAAATCATTTACATTTTTTTACTATGTTCAATCTGAATTTACTTTAAAATAAAAAAAATCTATATTGATTCTGACTCTTCCACATCCAACTCACAGGTTTATCATTGCTTTAAGAAAAAAGATTATTAATTTTCCCGTTTTAGAAGTGTAGTTATGTTCATTTGTTCTGGGAATGTCATTTTCAAGCCTGAGACCTGGAAAACAGGCTCGGGAGTTAACAGGTTAAACTACATTTATTAGTGCTTTCATGTCAATTCGGCGAACATATGATACATGAAATGATCGTGAGGATGATTAAAAATCGTTTTTTTGTGCCTGTCTGCATTTCCTGATGAAAAAACATAGCGATGGTTTTGTACTTACGCCAACGTGGATTAAACAACATTATTTTGTTAAATAAAAACATGGTGATGTTTTGTAAATGATTACATGTCTCTTATTTAGCACAGAATATGATCCTATCCGTGACATATGGATCTTAACAAATATCCGCTATATCAGATACCTCTACTGTAGATCTATCAGCTGTTTATTTTTATTTCACATGAGTTCCAGTGTGGCAGCTTTTTAATCACTGCTCCCCCTGGTGGATCCATGATCCATTGCAGCTGGTTTAATTATAATTACATTTATTTATCAAGGGGGCGTATCAAGTCATGCGGGGGGTTTTCCTTTCAGCGAGGGCCCACCCCGTGCAGATCACGGACCCACATGGGTAGGGGCGTCCGAAATGACGTGCTACATCTGTATGGGGGACTCATTTTATGAAGGTGTCTTGACTTTACTATATTAAAAAAATGATGAAACTGATATAGATAATTACAGACATTTAACTATAATGAATACTGATTATAAGATATTAGCAAAAATAATAATGAATAGATTAACAGATATACTAGATAAAACTAGAGAATGCAATTCCTGAAGAAATTGCTAGTGGGAATGCTTTATACTGAAAAGCTGATGCTAAACTGCTATGCTGAAATGTAATGTGTAAGAAGAAAGTGAAGAATTTAGATTGAAATGATACATGAACAATGGGGGCTTGAATGTGTGATGAGAGAAGAAAAGCAGCAGAATATTTGAACTGCAAACTTTTGAACTAACTTGATGGCGAATGATCTGTCACCATGCCAACGGTATTTGATGACATCCCATAATATGCTTAGATGCGTTGATGGCTGCATCGTTACCAAACCTGTGAAGTTTTGGGCCGTTTGGAGCATTTTCACTGAAGTTATGAGAAAACCGTGTTTCATGGCGAGCATTGTGTTGCCATGGCAAATCTCAAAACTGTCCCGTAGATGTCTTCACGGCTGGACTGTTAGCACACATGTGAAGTTTGAGCACTTTTTGAACATTTTCATAGGAGTTATAGCGACATCGTCTTTTATGGCCAGGGATGCGTTTCCATGGAAACGGCATATGATGAAACCCCATAATTGACGTAGAGCTGTTGAGGGCTGGACCGTTAACCATTATCTGAAGTGTGGTGCTGTGTTGACCCTTTTCATAGGCGTTACGACAACATCGTGTTTTATGGCGAGGGATGCGTTTCCATGGAAACGGCATATGGTGAGATCTCAGATTTGGCGTAAAGCTGTTGAGGCATGGACCGGTGATATACAAGCGAAGTTTGGGGGCGATCGGACCGTGTCCATTGGAGTTACAGCGACATCGTGTTTTATGGCGAGGGATGCGTTTCCATGGAAACGGCATATGATGACACCCCATAATTCACGTAGAGCTGTTGAGGGCAGGACCATTAACCATTATCTGAAGTCTGCTGCTCTGAGCATGTCAGTTGGAGTTATGACATCATCGTGTTCCATGACACAGGTGTTTATATTTGAGCTAACGACGTGTCCAGAGATCAAAGGTTTCCATGGTGATGTGCAGTAATCAGTGAGAGGAGAGCATTTTCATTGTTCTGAATGAGATAAACCTCTTACATGTGAACGTTTTGTTGAAGAACCGTAACAGATATCGGGGCAATTTCAAAGCGTGAAGCATGTCAAGGAACTTGAGCATCTGAAGTGTACTTTTTGTGTACTGTCGGGTTAATAATGTTGCCTTTTTGGCAGATTAACTAAAGGTGTGCGGCTGCTGTGTTGGGGAATTTACAATGGGGTTTAATGGAGACATGTTGAAAGTTGTTGTCACTTCATGCCCTCAAGAGGCATTTTGTTTAATTATTTTGCTTAATTTATTTTTAATTTTTCAAGCTACGAGATGTTTTCCTATGTTTCTCATGAAAAATGATGTCTCAGGAATGTAGGGTTTGGGAATTATGGCAGGTTTAAAAGAAAATATGAAGGCAAAATGAAATCTGTCCTCCAGCTGTGACATCACGCACTCTAAAATCTGAAGAAGGCCTCTTTACCAAGGTCTGAACAATGTTTCATATCTCTAAAAGTACGAATCAGATTTAAAAGTTGTTTAACATGAATAATGTCAAAAAGATGTGTAACATTTTAAAGTTGGAATGAGGTTTCTGAGTGAAAGTATGAAGGAGCAGTTAGCAGTTGAAGTTGCATGAAGATTGTTCAAGTCTGAAGAGTTTCTCCATGTTAAAAATGTGATGAATTATGGGATGTATCTCTGGAATTATGAAAGTTATGAATAAGAAAAGTAACAGCCCAAATAATTATGCAATTAAACAAACAGTGTGTCAATTTGGTGTGGGGTACAACAAGGGAAGTCACTAAACGTAATTTATTATTCAAAAGTAAGGAATATGGAGGCCTGGGAGCCATAGACCTGGACATTAAACTCAAAATGACCTTTGTAAAAAATATCTCAGATGCAATACATAGGAAAGTTGAGGATGGAAAAAAAGAAGAGGCAGAGCCAGAAATGGACCCTATTACAAATTAGTTTATGGTGACTTCATAACTGAACTTGCACATTTAGAGATAGATTGGAACGGACTACCGAATAGAGTTATTTTTAAAATGGTTAATGATTTCAAATATGGTGGTTATATAACATACAAAAACCTAACATCTGATGAAGGTAGTGAAGTCTTGAAATTGATTCAATGTAAGCAGCTTTCAGAGAGCAAGAGAGACGTGAGGTGGCTAATCTCGGTCAACAGACTTGCGGTCAGAGCTGTGGTCTCATGGAGCTGCTATGTCAAAACTAAAACATGTCCGATGGTTAACTGTGAGGAGGACGAGACTTTACAGCACCTCCTCATGGACTGCTACAGAGCCGAGGAGCTCTGGTCACTCCTGCGAGGCATCGGTTTGAAATTCAATGTCAAATATAAGTCTATTATGTATTGTATTCTGGATGAAAAGATGGACATAAAAAACAGGGAACTTTTTCCGCTTGTCATTTGCATCACGTGGATGAAGATCTGGAAAACGAGATGCAAGATGATATGAAATCAGACAATAATAAGCAGTGACACCATCATGAAACAAATACTCACCGAACTAAGAAGAAGAAAAACCCTGGACAAATCACAGACTCAGCCATGGGGCATATTGAGTCTGTGACCGAACTGAGTCTCACTGGAATATAAACGTGCTCTCTGTTTATGTTATTTATATATTTATGCATTGTGTGTTTTGTCTATTATATTATGTATTGCCCAAATAATTTAAAATAAAGTTTTCTAAAAAAGGATGGGGGTGGAGGGGGGCCGCAGCATTAACGCATGAAATGACAGCTGACTGCAGGGCAGAGGACAACAGATTCGACTGCAGCGCGATTATTGGCTGTTAGAGATCTTTGCAAAATGTAATTGGTTAACAGTGGACGCCCGTAATCAGCTGATTAGATGCAGCCGAGCAGTGATGAATGCAAAGCTAGTATTCCTGACTGAACTTGCGCTTTAGCTTCATTTATATGTGCAATCAACTTTGTATTCAAGAAAGAACAAACTGTTAATTCCAAAGTCTATTTTCAAAGAAATCTAAATAACCTCTTCCACTACACTTAGTACTCTAGGTTTGATTAAAGATATATATTAATACACAGAATAATACACGAGGCCTTAACAACTTAGAAAACACTCAAATCCACTGTGAACAGGCAATGATTAATACATGTATGAATGCAAGAAATATATACAGTAAACATAGCTTCTCAAAAACATAATTCAATGCATTACTTATTTATACACACTGTACACATACAGAGCGTATGCAGTGCAGATACAGTATATAGTGAGGACTGGGTATAGATAAGCATCACAGTATTGCAGCAGATACGAGGGTTCTTTTTATGTCAAATTCTTGATTTTTGCTTTACAAAGATCCTAATTCTGAAATACAATTGAAGAATGATTGCAGAAATACTGTAAATAAACCTAAGATTAAAGATGAAATGATGTGAACTTCTACAGTATCTATGCATGTCAACATTTTCACAAAGCAGTGGCTGACCAAATATTGAATAGAGGTAGAATTCAGTAAACGTTTTGTTGTTTCTGGTCCAATATCTGTCCCTTAGAGGGGGATATTTGAAACACATGGTTGGGATGTGCATGTTGGACAGGAATCCGTCCTGGCCCTTAGTCCCCCGTTGACAACCTTTTCTAGAACCCTCCTGCAGAAACAGGCATGTTAATGACTGTTTCTGCCAAAGAGTCAAACATTTCAGAAAAAGGAGGGAGTAATCCTTGTCCTCTGCATTTAAATGATGTATCGGTCACTCTGGGACATTATCGATTAGACTTAAAGCCTAAGGAGCACTGTGCTGAAATAACAGCAAGAGGGATTTCCATGTAATGTGGTTGATAGACTGAATCTTGGCAGTAGGAGTATAAAGCACGGAAGACAGTAATCAAAGTGGTACAGGGAGATCATTATTTGGTGAGCCTGGTCAATTATCTACAGGATTTTCGTTCAGGGATGTAAGTTTCTATTTCCTTTTTATTTGAGACTGAGGCTTTTCTGGCACTGTCAAGAGTAGGCGGAAAGGGAAGAGTGAATATTTATTTTTGTCTTGTGTATTGACCCGCTGGGGGGCCCTGGGGCAAAAATGAGTTCTGGGCTCCTTTCGACCCCCACATTCGGCCAACTCTCTGTGCATTGTCTATGTACCCTGTCATGTTCAAGTACTCATCAAATTCTGTTCACACAAGGGACCACATTTGGCAGCTAAATTATTATTTGCCTTAAGGCCAAGAAACCAACTTGCACTCCTGTGCTGGAATACTTCCTGCCTCCAGGTTGTCAATTTATCAACTTGTTTGTGCTTATTTGATTAGTCATGCACCATGTAAACAAAATATATCAATTTTTTTTATCAGTTTCCTGCTAATTATCCGGATGCAGTGGCTAACAGAGCCTTGTCCACCAGCTCTTCCTGGGGGATCTCAATACTCTTCCAGGAAAGATGTGATTTGTAATCCCTCAATGTCTGTCCCATTTTCATTTTGTTGCTGTAAAAATCAGAAATGCATTCTAAAGGCAACCAATCCATGCATGCCTCAAAACTCTTATGTTATATTTTTCACACAACTTTTGCAATAAATCCTCACGCTCTGAATCTGGGGTCATTAGAATCTCCTGGCATCTTATACCCAGGGCAGCTGCCACTGTGTAATGGATCAAAAAAGGTTAACTTTATCTTCACTTTAGTATTCAGTCTGTGTTTTGGTGATGCCTCAGGCTAGGTAGCTAACCGCCAGTGTAATAAAGAAACTCTTACTCTTTTATTTCCTCACTACACTCTAAACACTCATTCAGAGGACCTTTCACCACCACTTAATTAAATGCATGGTTGCAAGATAAACATTTGAGTTAATTGATTTAGATAAACATTTTAAGTTGCAAACATTAATTTATAAGTTGTGTTGACGTAATAATGTAAGTAATTCCATCAACTTAATATTGTGTGTAATTTGAACTCTGATTTCTGCGTTAATTGACTTAAAACAAAATTCAAGTTGTAGTAAGTAATGCAATTGGCTTGATAACTTAATTTTTCTACACCTTGAGTTAAAGGAGAGGTGTCATGCTTTTCCGGTTATTACCCGTCCCCTTGTGTGTTATGAAGGTTTTTATGCATGTAAACGGTGTGCAGAGTCAAAACCCTCAAAGTACACCCTGTAGCGAGTAAAACTCTAACACAGAAAATACCTCCCCAAAACGCCTCGTTGGAAATACGTCATTGTCCATTTGATTCTTCCATTTCGTTCCGGGTACGGCATGATGTCAAGCGGTACCCGGAACGAAATGGACCAATCCTGAAGAGCCGTTACGGGGGGCGCGAAACTCGCGGAAGTGATTTCAAAACAAAAGCACTCGTTTGCTTGGAACGTTGATAAGATTATAAACAAGGGGAAACAAGGTGAATTTAGCGATCACAACGAAAACGGCCAAGACACACATTGAGCCCAGAAAATGAATGTTATTAAGGGCTGTAAATATAATAAGTCTATGTCTAAAATGGACAACATTGTTAGGAGGTTTAAACTATACAGCGATTCTGCACTGCGGTCACTCAGCCGTCTCTCCACTTTGTTTTTTCAAATCAGCTGCTCTTCATTTTTTTTTTACAAATATTTTTTACCACAAGTTCTTAATATAACTGACACTGTTGGACTCGGTATTATTTTGACTGCTACCAACAATAAAATGAATTACTTTTACTGTGTACTTTTTTAGTAATCCTCTGTCAAAGTCCCCTCCTGAGTACTAGAATGCATGTTTCTCTACTATTTTGAATAAGCGTTAAAATACCTTTCTTCATGAGACTTATATTGTTGGACAGAGTATTTTAAGAGGATGGTAGACATGATATCAGCACTAGTACTGCAGCAGCAGCATTTTACACCATGGAAAGTCTTAGTCTGGCCTGGATAGCTGGTCTATCCTTCAGCAAAGTGACACACCCTTGTGACTCTTGTTGGCCTCTTATGGGGCTGCTGTCTTTTAAAATATGATTATTTCTCTGCTCCTAGTTAATTCCTCGCAGATTCTTCCATCAGTCCCAGTCATTGCATGTCAGAGCTTCGAAAAATGTGTCCAATTCAACTAAATGTTTTTTTGTGAGTGAAGGCCAGAGCTAAATTATAGATTGTTTGATTGTGTACGGTGAGAGAAAATAATTCCACATCCTCCTATGAAACTTTTTTAATTTACTTTTCCATTATACTTATACTTACTTGTATTAGACAGGGTTCTTACGGTCATTAAAAACCTGAAAAAGTCATGGAAATTCAAAATGCTAATTCCAGGCCCTGGAAAAGTTATGGAAAACAATATTTTCCCCAAAGTTTTGGAAAAGTCATGGAAATGTGACTAAAATTGCATCAAATATAATTTATATTTTATCAAATCGCCAAAATAGTAATACTATAATGATAATAAATACTGTATCGTATAGTAATGAAACGTAAAATGGCATTTAACTGATGAGGTATTTTGCTGGTGAGAGATTTTAGTTGCTTTAGCGTGTAGAAGCTAGTAAGCCTGGATTTGTTTTAGATAGGGACAACATGTTTCAGACCCTATTTTCCTGTTCCATGTTAAAATAAACCATTTTCAGTGGTACCGCTGAGACAGAGTAATGTTTTTGGTCATGGAAAATTAGGTATAGGTCATGGAGAAGTCATTGAGAAGCATTGGTGAAAAAGTGTATGAACCCTGATTAGAACATTTGCATGTTGAACTACATGCTGGATATCTTCCCCAGCCTCAAGGAAATACAATAAAATAAATGATTTCATAATTTTAAACAATTGATAAAAATGTATAAATTAATAATGTTTGGTGCAAACATTTCAAATTGAAATACAAAAGGAAAAAAAGTTTACTTTTGAAATGATTTCTCACAAAAACCTTTCTAAATAGTAAATTATTAAAAAGCGTTTAGTCAATAGACGTTTTTCTGCCTAAAATAGTTGAAATTGAACGTAAACTATATCAAACACCACATCCATGGCAATTAACCCATTTTTGCCCGCTATTTAAATTGACTTTGGTTGAAGTTAATACAAATATTCATATTATATATATATAGCATATCATTGATGCAGTCTTTCTGAACACTTTTAAAATAAAATACTGCAAATGAAGAATATTTGTAACCCTTTAACAGCCAGCGCCACCATTTGGTAGAGCTCATTTTGTGTCTTGATATCTTGTTGAAAAATAAATTAAAAAGTTTTACTCCATCTGATTCAGCCAGCTCTACCATTTGGTTGACATGTTATGCACAAAACAACCTATAGATGTCACTGTGGTTCGAATAGAAAGCCCTTCAGCTAGCTTCAACTGAGAAAGTTGGCATGCTAAAAATCACTGCTGACGAAATCACTCTTTTTGGTCAACTTTTGTCAGGTAACCATGTCATTTTTGACATATTTTAGTGTCAGAGCACTGAGTGAACATAATCAGATAACTTGATGCACAAAAAAAGTTTTAACAAGGGTGTAATTCTACTCTACTTCATGGGCTTCAATGGCTCTCGAGATAAAGGGCGTTTTATGGTTGCTTGTATTATCCTCAGATAGTGGTTTGTTTAAATAACTAGTGACATTTTAATAAATATTGCAAAAAAGGGCATATATATAACCTGGCCGGCTAACCAGTCTGTATTTCTTCAAGCACCACAAGAATCAGAGTTCATAAAGTAACTACACAGTAAAAGTACTTCATAGTACTTGTGGGGGTTTCACTAGTACTGAGTCCAACAGGATCAATCTCACGAAGAACTAATGACAACAAAAAATTAGGGATGTCCCGATCACCTTTTTTTGCTCCCGATCCGATTCCGATCATTTGATTTTGACAATCTGCCGATACCGATTTTTCCCGATCCGATCTTTATGCAATGCATTAAGAGGAAAAAAAAGGTAACAGATAACGGCTGGTCATCCAACGCGATGAACTCAGCTATCTTGGCTGTTATTTTGTTGGCCTTTTCACTGTTCTGGGGCAGTTTCTCTTTCCTTTTAAAAGTCTCTGAAAGTGTTGGTTGTTTCAGTGCCTTTACCTGAGTGGCCGCTGTGTACTCGTCGTGTTGTTGTTGGTGGTGTTTGTATTAGATTGGTCATGTTGAACGTAGCTCTGTTCTTTCCACCACGCGGAACCTCCGCCTTGCAAACATTGCATCTGGCTGTTACACTGCCTTCGCTTTCAATTTTATAATACTTCCAAACTCCTGACATTTTCTCTGTCCCGACTCCCGAGGCACCAGCTGAACGTAGCCTCTTGTTAGCTTACTGCTACTATTAGACACTGCGCCCACTGTTGCCAGATTTGAGAGAAATAAGCAACCAGGTCTATGAAAACAAGCCCAAAAGAAGCAACACATACATGATGTTGTGTAATTTTAACCCAAAACTAAGGCCTCAGGATGACTTTAAGACGTGAACATGGTCATTTTTGTTTTGTAACATTAAATAAAATGTATAAAAATATTTTATAAAAAAAAAAAAAAAAAAAAAAAAAAAAAAATCCGATCCCCGATTTTTTTCTCCCGATCCCCGATCACGTGAAAATCACGTGATCGGCTCCGATCCCCGATCACGTGATCGGATCGGGACATCCCTACAAAAAATAATTCCCTCATCAAGCTTAGCAGAAGTGGCTTGCTTTTGTTCTCAGGAGGGGACTTTGACAGAGTCTTTCTCAAAAAATACACAGTAAAAGTACTTAAATGTATTGTTAGTAGCAGGCAAACTAATACCGAGTCCAACAGTGTCAGTTTTATTAAGAACTTGTGGTAAAAAATATTTGTAAAAAAAAAATGAAGAGCAGCTGATTTGAAAAAACAACGTGGAGAGACGGCTGAGTGACCGCAGTGCAGAATCGCTGTATACAGTAGTTTAAACCTCCTAACAATGTTGTCCATTTTAGACATAGACTTATTATATTTACAGCCCTTAATAACATTCATTTTCTGGGCTCAATGTGTGTCTTGGCCGTTTTCGTTGTGATCGCTAAATTCACCTTGTTTCCCCTTGTTTATAATCTTATCAACGTTCCAAGCAAACGAGTGCTTTTGTTTTGAAATCACTTCCGCGAGTTTCGCGCCCCCCCCCCCCCCCCTATGATAGGCTTGTGAGAATGGAGAGAGGAGAGATTGGTTACTGTAGCTGGGGAGTGACGCCCCCGATCACTTAATGAGTAAGGAGAGTGTAATGTGGTGACGTGTAATCTGAATGAAGAGCTTGGTCTTCCTGATTGAACTTGTGCTGAGCTTCATTTGTTGGCAGTCACCCATTCAGAATATATTAATTTAGTTAATTTCTCTTTTTTTCCTTTTTCATAAATAGCACAATACAATTGAAGTATGCAGAGAAGTAGCCATCCGCTGCCTTGTCGTGTACCTTGGAGAAAAGGAAAAGGACCTTTTCAAGGAGTTTAGTGTAAGTAATTCAACATCTTAAAAGAAAATGAAATCCACACTGGGCACATTGTAAAAACAAAGGGCCAAAGCACTGCTCTTTGTCAGTTACATTTTGAAGCATATTGCACTTTTGGCCACACCCCAATCAATAATATCTTAGCAACGTTCAGCATGGATAGGCGTTGACAGCAATGGCATGGGAAAAGGATAGTGTAAAATGTGGCTTCTGATCTTCACTTAACCAGTTCAAATATTGTATGGAACCTGGAAAAAATATGAGAAAGTACACTAAAACTTGCACGGTTGTGATTATATCGCTATGACAAAATCTGGCAAAGTACTCAAAACCACTTCTGTGGTACTTCCTGCAACAGTAGGTGTCTTCAGGACCACATTGCCATGATGACACACATGCAGACTCACAAGGTGAAGACAATTCCAGCGTTGCTTTAGCAGCTGGTAATAATGGCTCTGAATTCACTAAAAGTGACAGTTTAAAAAGTATGCAATCACCTAATTCATTATCTCTTATACGCTAACCTATCATTTCATTTGCTTCAAAAGGACACAAAAGAGTTCGAGGCCAGCCTTGATGGACAAGTGATGAATATCGCCATCATCAGTGACCGATCCACCCCAGGATCTGACCATAAGGTGGCAACGATCGTGGTCGAGGGAACCAAAGTCGTTGAGGGAAAGGATATCCCAAGGTGCTGTGCTTTGCTGATGGGCATAATATATGCTCTGAATCTGAGCTATCGCAAGGAACTTAAATATACTTTTGAAGTGTTTCAGAAGCTGTTCCTTCAACTTGATGGACTGAAAGCCAGTGCAAAAGTACAGTATTTTCTGAAGATTCCACTAGTTCCATAGCATGGTACTTGGCTTTGGATGTTCTCTCCATGGAGACTTGGGTTATGTTCTACAGAAGAAAGAAAAGTGATGTTCTACAGAAGAAGAAAAAAAAAGTTATGTTCTACAGAAAAGCTGATAGTCAAAAAAAGATGGGATGATGGCATTAGAGAGCAAAACCCAAAGGCACTGAGGAGCTAGTCTATGGCTTAACCATCGTACCGTGGCTGTAAACATATCGTTATGTTTCTATGTTGACTGCCGGCAGTGTAAACAACTTTGTTATATATTTTGTAAAATGTATGTGTGTGATCTGCAGATTGGTGGCCATTGAAAGTTTGTTACTGTAGTTTAACAAAAAGTTTAACTTTGATGTGATGGCAGAATTGATTTGCTGTGTCCCCTTTCATTTCCCATGGTAATATGGCTAATGTGTTTATTTATTATTTGTGGGGCAGTTTAAATTTGTGTTATTTTTTTTCCTCAAGATTGAAATATCATGTGTTGAAATACACAACTGCAGTTCAAAATAAAAAAGTTGAAAATTGTTTGAGTAATCAACTTAAAAACTTGTATCCTGAATGAGGGTAATTAAAGGTGGGGTAGGTAAGTTTGAGAAACCGGCTCGAGATACACTTTTTGTTATATTCCATGGAATGCTCTTAACATCCCGATAGCAATGAATATCTTAAGTGCTTTGACAACAAATCCATAAAAAAATGTCATCTGTGGAAGCCATAATACTGTAAAAAGTACGACCAATCATTTTAGCCGGCCTGGCTAAAATAACTGGATGGCCTACCTGCCTGTCAGCCTTCCATCTGTGCACAAACTTATCTCGTGCCCTCATTGGTCATGTGCGCGTTCGTGTGTGTTGGAGGAGGGGCTCTATAAGGAAGTGGCAGATTTTCTCCGGTTGTGTATTTTCAAATTCTAGCGATCTCGAGCCGGTTTCTCAAACTTACCTACCCCACCTTTAAGTACATACAACTTAAAATTCCTTTTGAATAATGTGGAACAACTTAATTTTTTGAGTAATCAACTTAAAAACTTGTATCCCGAATGAGGGTAATTAAGTACATACAACTTAAAATTCCTTTTAAATAACGTCGTAAAACTAATTGGAAGAACTTCATTTTTTGAGTAATCAACTTAAAAACATGTATCCCGAATGAGGGTAATTAAGTACATACCACTTAAAATTCCTTTTAAATAATGTGGTAAAACTAATTGGAACAACTTAATTTTTTGAGTAATCAACTTAAAAAATGGTGTTTATGCTACCAATTATTAAGTAAGTGGTAATTAAAAACACCTCTGATTGTAGAGGAAAAGCCTTCTCCCCTAACTCAAATAACTTTGTTGGTTTAACACAATTTCATTAGAAGTTGTCATAACTCAATATACATCGATGCAAACTGTTGCGTTGATTTTCTTTGTTGAGCCAAATCATTTGTTTTTAGAGTGTATCTGATCATAGAGGAAAACTGGCCCCTGTGGCTTTGCAATATTTAAAACGTATTAGTGCTGATAAAATGTTATATTAGTTCTTAAACTTCACTTGGGTTCTTGGGAAGACTGTATGAAGAACTGCCAAAAATGTAATATTAAAGCTCCTGCACAACTGCATGGGGGAGAAAGTGTGTCTTTGGAGACTAGGGGTGTTTGTTGGTTTGCCTTTATCACCAACAACACTCTGTAAGTGTGACAGGTGAGATGTGATTGGTGTCTATTTACTCTCAGAGAAAGTAAATGAAGGCCATGATGATTGGCAGAGAGATTCAAGGCCATGTCAAAGGTGGGATGAGGCTCGGGTTATAAACAGAAAATCGATTCTGAACTATTTATACAGTCACTGATTCTAGATGAGCTTTGAACTGTGTTCTCTGAACAACTGTAAGTTACAGTAAATGGGCTGACTTCAATGCTAAAGGGCTTTAGAGGTCACCAATCTTATCTGATATACTGATAGAAGTGCACAGAAACCTACATTGTTTGGTCTATATTAAAACAATAAAAGTGGGCAGCAGTGTGCTAACATTGTGACACAGTAAACAACACTGATGTGCTGTATAGTGTGCATGTAATCCCCCTGTTCAGAATTTCTCTCTGTTCCTCACTTCATTGTTGAAAGATAAAGATTAAAAGAGAGCATTGAAATAAGTACTTATTGTAATAAGAGTCACGTTTCTGAATCGGGGACTCTGAGTGGATGCAGTCACAGCCAATCGGAGTCTGATTCAGAGGGTTGCCTGTCAGTTCCGTTGCTATGGTTCCGTTGTTATGTGTACTGAAACGAGAGCCGGTATAATTCCACGCGCGAAAACAAAATAAAAGTTGGAATACATTCTTTTAGTGTCTTAAAAGTAGACTGAGGTATGAAGGGTTAACGTTACATCTTAGGATAATTTTGAGTCATGTTCTGTAGGCCTACTTACATATAAGGGCATACTTAGTGTGGTTACTCCATGTTTACTAGCTATAACATTAACGTTACATCACTCTTTTTCACTTGTTACTCAGTCAGCCAGAGTGCAGATCACCATTAGCCTGTTATTCACTTTAACGTTAGAAAACCAGCAAAGTAAAATTTCAAATAAGATTCACAAACGTGAAACATCATCCATTTCTTCACTGCTAGTGATGATATTGTTGTCAGCTGCTGATACTGCTGCTGCTGCAGCTTGTGGCGCCTGCTTTGATGAAAATAACTTTCTAATATCCATAATTATAACATAGGCTATTAGCTTAAAACTCGTCAGGCACTAGGAAGGATCACTTCTTCTTCAGGGCAGGGAAGGCTACGCAGTACGCAGGCTACTGTCCCGCAGCGGCTGCCTCTCTGGTGGACTCCGGTACTGCACATTACTCACGAGACGTTTTCAACAAAAAGAAAATGTTTTAAAGGAGAGGTGTCATGGCCATTTCCACTGATCATAATTCCATTGTTGAGGTATACTAAAATAGATTTATACTGTGCATTTTTCCAAACTCACATTGGTTTGGCATACAGCATCTCTGTAAACTACTTGTATTCACTGAATTTCACTTTCTGCCTTTAACGGCTCGTTGTAGCTCCAAAAGCTCCAGCCCCCACCCTCCCTGTGAGCACAGTGTGCTCTGATTGGTGGGGACGTTGTGAATCGCGCTGAGCTCCGTGGAGGTGTTGTTTCCTTGTTTAGCATACATAGCGAAACACAGCCAAACTCATCCTGAGCACACACAAACTCACAGTCGAAGTAAAAACAATAAGTGTGGCTTGATATTGAGTAAGAAAAAGGTTGATAAACGCTGTGAGAATGGGTCTGCAGAGAGAATTTTGCCGCGATCCCAACTGTCTGTTATCAGCCTGCAGCCAGGGAGGAGAAATCAGCAGAGCTGCCTGTGTGTGAGGAAGTCCGTGGATTGGTCAATTTGGACCAATCAGCGGGGGCTTAACGTAACGGCTCCGCGGATGTAACGTAACGGCTCCACGGATTGGTCCATTTCGTTCCGGGTACGGGGTGACATCATGCCGTACCCGGAAGAATCAAATGGACAATGACGTATCTCCAACGAGGCGTTTTGGGGAGGTATTTTCTGTGTTAGAGTTTTACTCGCTACAGGGTGTACTTTGAGGGTTTTGACTCTGCACACCGTTTACATGCATAAAAACCTTCATAACACACAAGGGGACGGGTAATAACCGGAAAAGCATGACACCTCTCCTTTAAGTGAAACATCCGGGGCTTTTCAGAAAACATCTGGGGCTTGAGCCCAAGTAGCCACCCCCTAGTGCCGCCACTGCTCACCGGTCCGTCACAGCGGGCGGAGCTGCAGGATTTCTGCTTCACACACACGTTGCATACCGCTATTTTACTGTCTTTTTCAGACACCTTAAAATACTGCCAGACTGGTGAAGCCATTTTGGCGAGCTTGTTTTGCCGCGCACAGAGAAAAGCGTCATGTATTTTACGTCATGCGATCGGCTCTCGCGATCGGCATTTTTAGAGAGCACCGATCGATCGGCAGAGAGTGAGTATTGGCCGATATCGACCGGCGGCCGATCGATCGGAACATCCCTAGGTGTAACGGTATCCGTATTCGTCCCGAACCGTCACGGTTCGGACGTCACGGTTCGGCACATGCAGTCACACGACGAATACGCCTTTTTTTATAAGTGGGAAAAAAGTCTGTCACTCAGGGCAGTATCCATTACACTATATATAATCCAGGGGGCGGTATTGTGCCTAAAAGCTGTTTGCCAGCCGCCCTTAAACAACAAATGAGGAACAAGAAGAAAACACAACAAAACGAACAAAATACAAGAAGAAGAAAAGTTAGTATGGCGATTTCAGATAACACACAGGAGCTAGAAGACCCAACTGCTTCGTTTAAATCAGCTGTGTGGGAACATTTTGGGTTCCCTGTGGACTACAATAACGATGGAGTGCGAGTGGTGGATCGGACGAGGACGGTGTGTCGCCGTTGTTCGACAGCGGTGCGGTATGCTAATGGTAACACGCCAAACATGCTAAATCATATCAGAAGGCATCACCCAGATTTGCCAATCACCGGAGCCCGGCAAAATACAACAGCAGTTCAGCAGCTTATCCCCGCTGTTTTTAAGAAGCCAATAGACATGAAAGCCGAGAGACCAAAAGAAATAACGGAAGCTATAGGCATATATATTTCAGCGGCTATGCGCCCTTGAAACACTTTCTTATTATTTATTTTGTATTATTTTCAAGACATTCTTTTTAGTTTTACAGCTTGATGAAACCTTTTTGTTTGACATCAGCCATTATAGATAATATGGCCATCTGAGTGTGTGTGGTACTGTTTGTGGTTTGTTTTTAACTTTGTAATACAGTTAATTATTCTAAATGTTAGAGTTCCTTATTTTTATACTGAAACTTGCACTACTGTTCAAAAATAAATTACAACAAACCTGGAATTATGCATTTGGGACCGTTTTTTGCTTTTTCTTGTTGTACCGAACCCATACCGAACCCGTACCAAACCGTGACCCCCAAACCGAGGTACGTACCGAACCGTGAATTCTGTGAACCGTTACACCCCTACTGTCTACCCATATTAGCCCCGTGATGGGTGCGTGAGCTTTCCAGGTTAATTTTGCTTTATGCCCATTGTTTTCTTAGGCTACACATTTATTCTGAAAAGAGACCAGTCGCTTGGGTCAAAAAAACAATGATAGTGATGATATTTCTTAAGAAATACATTTCTGTTGTGGTTTACATTTTGTTTCTGCTGATTTACAGCTTCATGGGAATAGCTAGTTGTTTGGATGATGGGTTGGCTTGATTGGTTGGTCGGTTGGTTGTTAGGTAGGTTGGATTGATGGATGGATGGTCTGGGCCTTATATCGAACATACTCAATGTAGATCTTGTTCTACTTTGAATTTAGTTTATTTTATGGAGGATTAGGGTCACAACATGAAAGGAGAATTCCTGGATAAAAAAAACTGTCGCTGTTCAGTTTGTCCTAGTGTGACAAATTATACTGCTTTAATCAGTATGATAGCATTCTTGTCTGAGGATAATTTTTGCTGCTGGGCATCTCGATAGCATGAAAAGATATTAAGCTTTGACATCTGTGACCATCTTTTCCACAATAAAATTGGCTCTTGAAAACTAGTGCTAATCATCTTGCATTGTTGAATGATTGTATCAGTTTCTTTTCTTTGTGCTTTATCAGAAATTAAACTACAACATATTTTAGTGCCTATACATCACATTGAGACTCCAAATTGTTGTTTCATGAGATGCTGGCTGCGTGCCCTTCAAAGCCCAGCTAAACTGAACCAACCTGATATGCAGTCTGAGTCAACGGCCAACTCCCTCGAAACACACAGACATATTGCATGGGAATAATGGCTGTGGGCTTTGGCTGTTAGTAAAGGCGTCTCTGGATGTGTGATGCTCATATATCCTGAAGCGGATGAGCAAATAGGTGTCAGATGCAGGCAGTTTCCTTGGATTTATATGAGGGCTAGCAGATACTGAGAGAGGAAAAATGTGAGGATTTAGATATCACAGGTTTTTGTTCTCACTGGGCCAAGATCTGAGTCGCATGTCTTTCAACCTGGACAGACGTGACTCTCAGAAACAAAAGCCATTTTCCCATAGGGTCCAGAGAATCAGGCCTTAACCTTGTCCTTAGTTGCCCCTTTACACATGTAGAACATAGGATGAGATTGTGCATGTTAGGAGCAACCTTGGTAGACAACTCAATAGGAAGTACATAACACAAATGACAATGGCCATGTATCTTGTTGGTAATTTGATCATTATCAACCTCTATCAAGTCTTTTGCCAGTCCTGAATTACAGAAGTTCTAGAATCTTGCTGTGTCTTCAGTAAGACATTTTCGTTGGTGTTTTTGTGTAAATGAGCATTCTTCTTAACCCTTGTTTTCATCCCGTTTCGTGATTTCTCTGGACAATAAGCGGCGTTATCCATACATGGGTTCAAATTGAAAATGTTATCTCACATATAGCTCCTCAAGAATATGTGTAGATAAGTTGCTACTGAACACAAACAATATGCCTTTATTTTGACCGTTGGTTTTGGAATAGTTGGCCTTTGGAAAGAATTGACACTCCCCCTATTTTAGTATTGATTGCATCACTGCAAAACAAATAGTGAATCTTAATCTAAAGTGCATATTCATTAAAGCTCACCTATTATGCTATATTTGAACAATATATTATAGGGCCATATCTATACAAAACATGTCTCTGAAGTGTTTTGCTGAAAATACCAAGCAGGTCACCCATTGTCATGCCTCCAGGGGCAGATCTAGAAAAATATTCATGGGGTGGCAAGAGGGTGGCAGGAGAATTTCAGGGGTGGCATCCCCTGGCAGAAGTATATGCTGATTTAATCGCAGTCATATCAATTAATGTTAACTTGGAAAGCCACAATATTGATATTTTAACTGAATAACATAGGTGATATTATTGGGGCACATCAGTAAAGCCTTGCATATAAATATATAAGGTGGCAGACATAATTGAATGAATTTTAACTGAACAATAACTGAATGAGTTTGACTCTTACGTATGGGCTCAGAACAGTCTCATAATACACACATGCACACAGAAGGATTCACACTTGTATTTCATGATCCGCAAAAGGATTCACACTTGTATTTCCGGATCCACACTTGTGTTTTTCAATGCACACACAAATGTGTTCCGTTTCATATACATGTAAATAAAATCCAAATACAGAAAAAAGTTTTACATATGTATTTTTGATCCTCACATATTTGTTTTCCGTTTAAATCCCCTCCACCTGCAAACACAAACCGCTTTCTGTGCATGGATCGCTGTGCATTCGTGTGTGGGTTTTTTGAGACTCCCCTGACGGTCACCCGATTCGTACTTGTAATTTTTTCTATCTATAGCCAATCAGATGTCTCCTTCATTCTAAGCCAATCACATGAGCGCGTCCCCACGAGGGTATGATTTATTGCGTTCATGACACTTCATATACGCATTTTGCGCTGTCCGGAGCAGGGTTTCCGCGGACAGAATTAATTTTACCGGACAAATTTGAAACTTACCGGTCATGTTTCAATAAGAAGAAGAAGAAGAAGAAGAATTGTGTAGCAGAGTTTCCGTTAGCAGGTAATTACCGGACTATGACCGGATATGGCTAATAACACGGGAGTAAGGATCATCTCTTTTTTCCTCTCTCCCTCCCTCTCTCCTGACAGCCCGTCAGTTTCTCATGCAGCTCGCTAAAACTTCACTCGCGTATCCATATCGATCAGATTCAGCTCTCCTGATCGGCCTTTATAGAGAGCACCGATCAAACTATTAAGAGTGAATATCGGCCGATAATGACCGGCGGGGCTCCCCCCGTTGACAGTTCACTGTCTAGCACTGGCTTCGTAGTGCACTGATCGATTAGGCTAAGCTAACCTGTAGCTGCTCCCTCCACACTCACAACAACTTCATACAGACATAAATAAAGCAGCTGTATTCGCCATACAGGAAACACACATTTAAAACGGTTTTGCCTGCCATTTTTGTGTACACAAGCATTCATTAATGGTTCGGAAAGTGGCACTGTACCTTAATAATATAAAGGCTTGTATTTGCGTGCATTTCCTGCTCGGAAAGTGGCAATGTACTGAGAGTGGAAGTGTCCTGATATGAGATTAGCGCCTGCAGGCAGGCTCCATGGACCTGTCAGCTCCGGACAGCGCAAAATGCGTACATGAAGCGCTACGTCATGAACGCAATAAATCTACCCTCGTGGCGGCGCGCTCATGTGATTGGCTTAGAATTGAGGAGACATCTGATTGGCTATAGATAGAAAAAATTACAACTACGAATCGGGTGACCGTCAGGGGAGTCTCAAAAAACCCACACACGAATGCACAGCGATCCATGCACAGAAAGCGGTTTGTGTTTGTAGGTGCAGCGGTTTTAACAACGGAAAACAAATATGTGAGGATCAAAAATACATATGTAAAACTTTTTTCTGTATTTGGATTTTATGTACATGTATATGAAACGGAACACATTTGTGTGTGCATTGACAAATACAAGTGTGAATCCTTTTGCGGATCATGAAATACAAGTGTGAATCCTTCTGTGTGCATGTGTGTATTATGAGACTGTTCTGAACCCATACTTACGGAGCGTCCACACAGCAGCGTTAAAAAAATCTTGGAGGTGGGCGTATCTGAAGCTTGCGGATTTTTTGCGAGCAACGCGACCAACAACCAATCACATGAATCTCCCGCCCCCGACATACGAAGCAAAAAAGTGAAGTGAACTGGATATAAACTCCCCAAACAGGCGAAAACCTACCACTGTCTCTGCCACCTCCCTCCATGCCTGGCTCCTCTGGTTTGTATCCCGGTAGTTAAATAGGGACTGGTCATAAAGCACCGGGTGATTCGCTACCGAAATGACCTGCGGTATGTCTCTCCCAGCATACACGCGGTTTGATTGGCTAGCGCTTGAACTGTCAGATTTGCATAAACGGGATTTGATTGGCTGACGCTTCCACCTCAGCTTCAAAAGTTGAACATTGCTCAACTTTGAATCCTGAAAATCCTGAAAATCTCCGCTCTGCTGCCCACAATGCAGTTCGGCGAAAAGTGAGGCAAAGTGACGTCACCCCATTCAAAGTGAATGGGCAGAAGCGTTACAAGATTTTTTAAACGCTGCTGTGTGGACGCTCCGTTAGACCAGCAGGGGTACCCAGTGGTGACTGGTCATTAGCGGCAGGTGGGGCACAGCCCCAACTAGTGTCAGCAGAAAGTATTACAAATAATGAATACAAAAAACTGTCTGTATATTGCTGTTTTAGTCTGTGTTCTTCTAATTAGTGTCTACAGTGTGTGCCTATTGAGCTGTTTAGAGCCATGTGGGACAAAACCCGATCATGCCCCTCCCTCTCACTGTCTAAGTGAATGGTGACTGTAAAAACTACACTGCGCATGCTCAGAGTATTTTTCAATTTAATGTGTGTGGCAAAAAAATAATGGCCATAGGGGCACTGAGCTGCCATCCCCACCATACGTCATCTCACATAATTCAGAGCTGATTGGCTGTAAGTACGTGTGCCGCGAAAAGTGTGGTGTGTGAAGAGGAGATGAGAGAGCTGCAGTGACGCGTCCTAAAACCCGGAAGTACAGTAAGCTGCGCATGGCTTCCCTCGACAAAAAAGCAATGAGGTTTCTCCATAGGATTTTAGAAAATAGCTCCAAATAAGATCTGTGGGAAACGTACCTGTTAGATAAATGCACGTTTTGTTCAGCCGGATAATATCCACATGTTTACCCTACTTTTATAATTTTCGAATCATAAATCTATCGATTAGATTTATGATAGACTTTTGAAACTAGAAGAAGATAAGGAGGACTTTTACAAAAAAGTAATAGAGATTTTTGTCCAGAAGGATAGGAAAATGGACTTCATCTTCAAGTCAAGGTAAGACCGCAATTTTATTGAAAATGGGATCTTACTAAGAGAGAACAATTCAATATTTAAATGATAAAATTAAAATGTTTGGGTATCCTTTTGTTGAACTGTCTGTTTAAAAGTAATCGAAGCATCAGACTAAAAAAGCTTTTGAAAATAATATTATATTTTGATTTAGGTCAAAATATAAATTTGTAAACCTGAAGAGTCAGTGCCAGTGCCTCACCAGCCATGAACCTCACTGCACGTCACTGCAGAAGCTTATAGACATCTAAGTTTTTTGTGCCCCACCACTTTTGTACATATAAAAACGCCAAAGGGGGTACCAAATCTATGCAGACTGCTGCAATAAGTACATTAATTAACTGTCTCGTCGATGTTTGTCTAAATTAATATGATACTATTAACAATCATATTATTCCTATCAGCTGTCAATCACTTTTATGATTCACATATTCAGTGTTATTAAATAAACTATATTTTTTGGAGGAGTTAATGATGAATGTTCCTCAAGATGCTTGCTCACCCTCCTTCAAATTTAAAAGACAAGTAATTACTATCATATATCAAAAGAATCAAAGGAACAGTTCAGCGCCCCACGACTTCATTGCAAACAGTTACAACCTTGACTTTACATCAGAAAGAACAAACATTAAAGAAGTGACTAACTGCATCAGTTAGGGTTAAAAAACGTGTATTCAGCTAAAACATATACATCGCTGCAGTAAGTTATTATCCAGTGGAAAATCCTTACCTACTGGCCTAGTTAAATCAAAGTGGTTACTTTTTTTTGGCTGGGCAGTGTAGTTTTACACACCGTCTTATTTCACTTTATCAGGACTTGAAACTGTTTTTTGGGGGCAGACCCCCTCAAAGAAAAACATATATACACACATAAGGTCATCATCTTAACAGTTTTGTATGCTCATCGAGTCATCCGTGAGCAGTGCTTCAAGTTGGCATGCCTATAACAGCTGAATGCGGCGATTACCATCTTGTTCAGCAAAACGCCTCACAGACTTATTAAGATCCAAAGCTTTAGTGCGTTTTGATTCAATGCTGAGTACAGCCAAACTTGACAGTCTCTTCTCTGTCATTGTAGACCGCAAATACCTCATTCCTTCCGTCTGCTTGGATCCGAAATGCTTCTCGTTTTGCGCCGTCCCGTTCAAATGAAATCGCCGCCAATCATATTTCCACGCTCGCGCCAGGGCCGGGGGAGGGGTTACAAGGCTCGCGTCTTGTGCTGCATTCACTTGCACTCGGACATTAGAGATTTTCTCTCATAAAAGTCCGATGAGCCACAACTTTTCTTTCAAAACAAAGCTGCCAACTGGGGTGGCAACTAGGGTGGCAAGGCATTTTTCTGAGGTGGCAGCTGCCACCCCGTGCCACCCCGTAGCAGTGTTAATTTCGTCAACGAAAACTATGACGAAAAATGTTCGTCAACGACCTTTTTTACATGACTAAAACGAGACGATGACGAGCTAAAAATAGATTCTTGATAACGAAAACTATGACGAAATGTATATTTAGTTTTAGTTGACGAGACGAGACGGGACTAAGGTGTTAATGGTGGACTATCGGACATTCAAAATGCAGCATATTTTCCCCCAAGTGTCCACCTTGTCTGTCAAAATGCATCTTACGTTTCTAACTTGCAATATCATTATTTCCGCTCTCTTCACTCCAGAAGAGCGATCTCCCTCTCTCTCTCTGTGTGCGGGGGCGGGGCCTAACAGACACGCTGCAGCGGACACAGAGATCTGCCGGGGACGGAGCGTTCAGAGGGTATAGAGACACTCTACAAGACTCGATGTGGAAAAAGCTTGTTTGCCATTAGTGTTATGGCGTAAGCGCGTTGACACGAGTAGAGTAGTCTGTCCAAACAGCCGGCCAAAAGGCGTCATATTCAATTGGAGAAATGCACAATTTTCGACTTCTTTAACTAGTAGCTCTGTTGCGCCAATTACGAGTAACGTTATCACATCAGGTGCGCAGAGGTGGGAGAAGTACTCAGATCTTGTAGTTAAGTAAAAATACCATAGTGTATGAATACTCTGTTACAGTAAAAGTCCTGCATTCAAAATGTTCCTCAAGTAAAAGTATAAAAGTAGCGACAGTAAAAGTAGTCATTGTGCAGATTGGACCATTTCAGAATAATATATTTGATATGTTTTATAATGATTGATCATTAAAGTGTTCTCTAAGCTGGTAAAGGTGCAGCTATTTTGAATGACTTTGTAAACTGCAGGGTAGCTTGTGAATTTACTCCAGGTGGAAATAAAGTCTGATTTAAGACTTGTTTATATTTCACATCATTCATCCACATCTGTGAAGTAACTAAAGGTATTAAATACATGTAGTGGAGTAGAAGTACTAAGTAGCAAAACATTTAAATGTAAAGTACAAGTACCTCAACATTTTACTCAAGTACAGTACAATATAATAACATAATTATACATATTTTATTTATTTATTTCACATGTAAATAAAGCAATGTTAATTCAGTTAACAATTTGTTTAGTTTTTCCCTTTAAAAAATAACAAAAAGTAAATACAAGAATACCGTTAAAGTACCGGATCGATAAGCAGTTTTGATAAGAGTAGCCTAGTAGTACCGTTAAAAACCTTAGCGATACCCATCCCTATATATTACACAAGTAAAGTGTTAAGAGAATGAAATGTTGCTTTACGAATTTCAACACTTGATGCTGTCACCTTGATTACAATGTCAGAAACCTGTATTTGCCTAACTGAATTAGTTTAAAGAGAGAAAAGATGTTGACTAAAATGTAATTTTTCATCGACTAAAAGTTGACTAAAAAGTTTTGAGTTTTCATCGACTAAAACTAGACTAACACGTTTTGAGTTTTCGTCGACTAAAACTAGACTAAAACTACGAAGGATAGGAATGACTAAAATGTGACTAAAACTAATAACCATTTTCGTCTAAAGACTAAGACTAAGACTAAATCAAAAACAGCTGCCAAAATTAACACTGCCCCGTAGAACCGCCACTGCATGCCTCATACCCCTCTATTTAAGCCCTGTTACAGAAGTGCTGATTCTGGGTCTGGCCCTTTAAATGTTGCCGAGCTGCTGCTGGCAACGCCCCTTTGGAGCGCCCTCATGCAAGAGGTGAGCTCATTGAAGAGAAGAGTGTCTACCGGCAGAAACTCAGCTAAACGCTGCCGTGATTAAACGCCATATTATTTTCCGAACCATATCAAGGATTAGTTCTGAAACAGTAATGGAGCTCAAATGCTTTTTCTCTTGCCGGTTTACCACAAGGTGAGTACCTTTTTATATCCTGCTTTTTTATCTCCAGTACAGGTTAGCTCTGAGTGTTAGCGATGCTTGCTAATGTAAACACAGACCATATTACTTCCAAAACACGTCGCGCATTGTTTCTGATAGCGACGTTTCTGATAGGGCCGTGGGTGTAAAGCCAGCCCACATTTTAGTAATGCCGTCATGACCGCAGCAAATCTGGATCAGCTCCGTTTTTAGAGATGTGGGTGAGGAGGAAAAGAGAGAGGATTGTATTTTCTGACACTTTGTGAGTCTCCTTACACACCGGGGACCCATATTTATGTATAAAAGACATCAAATAGTGCATTTTGCCTAATAGGGGACTTTTAAAGGATAAATGAGGCCAGGTTTATTTTCAATTTTACTAAATCTTGGTTCATTGAATTCATACAGTGTTACTGATTGCTACCAAATACAGGGTTCCCGCGGGGTCTTAAAAAGTCTTAAAAAGTCTTAACTTTGATAATCTGAATTTAAGGCCTTAAAAAGGTCTTAAATATGACCAAAAAAATAAGAAAGGTCTTAAATATGATTTAGAAGGTCTTAAAAATGATCGGATTTGAAAGGTACTTCTGTGTTGCGATAGCGTCTAAATGTGTTTTGGGGGAAATGTCCGGGCTGCAAAGTAACCAGTACGGTAATAGCCTTTCAGTTCCCCCCAACAATTTGTATTGAAATAAATCAACATGGAACCAGTAATCACTAACTTTGTTTCCGCCGTCCCCTTATCGGAGAACACCCAGCTAGTAACCTAGCAACCAAACTTCAGCTAGCGGCAGTCAGAAACTCATGTATCTTCGAATAAATATGGGGAAGTGTAAGTTCAACCGTTATTGGTTGGAAAACATCGAATTTAGTGCTTGGTTGAAACCAGGGGAGGGGAACGTGTTTGAAGCCTGCTGCACCTTTTGCAAAATAAATTAGCGTTTGTTTGGCTAATGTAGCGTTAGCTAGTGCAGCGTTAGCTAGTGCAGCAGCTCCCGCAACAACACAGTGGGACCTCCGGGCAACGTTTGGGTCTACGTCAACCCTAAAAGCGGAGGTGCTGTAGACGCTAAATACCGTAGTACCAATCATACAACAGCAACGATGAAAGATTGTAGCCAAGGCAGCAGAGCTCTGAATATAGCTCTTGTCACTCTCTCTCTCTCTCTCTCACACACACACCCACACTCACACCCACACACACACTCACACACACACACACACACACACACACACACACACACACACACACACACACACACACACACACACACACACACACAAGGGCTGCTCGATTATGGCAATCATCATAATCACGATTATTTTGGTCAATAATTGATATCACGATTATTAAATACAATTATTAATTGACTTTGAAAACATCCATTTATTGAACTTTAAAACAAATAATAATTTGGACAGTATCTTTTTAACTGTTGATTACCCTGAACGTATAATTCAACGGAAAAAATAAATTAAATAAATGATACATTTAAATAAATAATATCAAAAATAATAAATACCAATAAACAAGATCAACAAATATTTTGGAGCGCACTTCCACAAGCTACTAAACATATACAAATATGATAAATAAAAATAAATTAGACTAAAATTAATTAGATCAAATATGTTGTAGTGCACTGTCACAACCTAGCAAAGCAAAAATAATCGATTATGTTGTTTCGTAATTGCAATTAAAATATGATTAATTGCACAGCCCACACACACACACACACACACACACACAAGCACACAGAGACACATACACACTTTTTGTCTAACACGCTAACACAGTTCTGTACTGTTATGCTGTTATGTTCAGTCATTGTTCTTATGTTGAACATGAATACATTTATGGGACGTATTTCTTCTTTCATAGCAATTTTCCTTCATACAGTACTTTCTTGCCGTGAAATAGGTCTTAAATTCTATTCAAAGTGGTCTTAAAAAGGTCTTAAAAAGTCTTAAATTTGAGTTGGCGAAACCTGCAGGAACCCTGCAAATATCAACTGACATTTTCTTTGTTTGATGCCTTTGATACATTAAAGAAGACAAAGAAAGCTGTCGGCATTAGTTCTTGTCCTGAAAGCTTGTGATGCGAAGACAAAGACAAGGGTTTCCTGAGATACAACTACATGAACTACAAGTGAACATGAAGGAAAACACAAAGCTGCATTAATCAGTGTTTCTTTTATTATTAAGACTGATTTAATAGTCTATAAGTGTTGTGCAAGGAGTTGTTTGCTATGACAAACCCAATAGAGAACCTTTAGAGCAAACAGCATTCAAACATTTACACAAGCTAAAAGGAGACACAGTGTCTGCTTTCGTTGACAACATATAATATAATCTTTAATAATTCAAAATCTCTTTTATCAATAAAGCATTTTAAAATGAAAATATTTAGACTTTGTCTACGATTTAGGCAATTTAAACGTGGATGGATGGTTCATAAAACGCTCTGTGGTTTGACAAGTCAAAACAGTATATTTTGCGTAATTTCATTTATTTAGCTATTCAACAAAAATAAACAGCATAGGTGTAGTTAGAAGGATGTTGACATAATTCTCCTGGCACTGTGAGAAAAGTGAAGTGACTATACATTCCACCACAATTTATTACTCAATTAAAAACAAAAATCCATCTTTCGGATGTAGGGACCATGTAAGAGCTGACTTGACAAAATGGATGACAGATTGGTGCAGAAGAAGCTGAGCTCAGTAGAAAGCGTTGAATCCTGTAAAGCGTGAATTTTGTTTATGTAGTGATTTTAGTTTAATATTAAATTGATTCAACATTTGAAGGCTGTCATTTAGATTTCTTTTCAGGGTGAGAAGAGAGCAGTTACATGCTTCATTGTCTCTATACACATCATAAAGTTGATGCCAGGCTTTCAAAATCTGCTAGTGCTTATATTACTTTAATTAGCTATTTTACCTTTAATTATTCTGGGAAGTTAAATATTGTTTTACAAATCTTTTAATTATGACTGCGACAGTATTATTATTTTTATAAAAATGAATACAACCAATTTACTGCAAAAAAAGTAAGTTCAGCTTACTTGTCATTAGGAGTATTCATTCTTTGAAAACAGTTATTAGAATTTAAAGAAATATATTAAAAAATGTATGTATTTTTTTATCATTGCTCCTGAGGATCTTGGCAACATGTAAAGAATTCCCCTAATTACGTCCTAAGAAATTGTAGGAACGACATTTTTTGGATCTTATCTTTGGATAATAAAGCCTCTGCTACCCTAATAAAATACTGTAAAAAAATATACTATGTACAGTAGGGAGCTGTAGCCCCTTAACCTGTTCAACACGAAACTGTATCTCAGGGCTTCTTAACATTTAAAAACCTATGAATGTGTCATACCCATTTAACGGGAAGAAACTCGGCTAACTGACGATACGAACCATTTTTACCGAAACAAAACACAAGTCTCACAAGAAGCGTCTAAATGAGCCCTGAGCGAAAAAATGCTAACACACTTAGCACAGAACTCTAGGTATAAATACCCTTATTACATATCGGATCTGCACAAACAAGATATCGATTAACAAGCTGAGATTCCACAGATTCTAGGGGTATGAGTATCATCACTGAGCGATCAGAATTCGCGACAGGGGAAGCGAAAAAAAGACATCACAACACGGAGCTTTACGGAGCAAAAACGGGACATTAGGCGCTTTCACACCGGAGTACTTTTCCAAGTATAGCTCCGATAGTTCTTGAAATGTTGCGTTCACACCAAATAAATCCGGAACTAGAACTTAGTTCATGAGAACCTTTTCTCCCCCCTTTTTAGTCCAGGTACTTTCATGGGAGAAAAAGGTTCCCATTTCTGATTGGCTGGGCGGATTGTGAAGCCGCCATTGTATTTGCTGGCATTAGCATTATTAGCATTAGCATTAGCCCAGCGCACCAACGGAGAGAGACTAACTTATGGCAACACAAAAAAAAAACATGGGAGCGGTGGAGTGATGAGGAGGTGTCGGCGTTCTGGCGATTTACTCGGAAGGCTTCAGTAGAAGCTGCTGGGAGTCCCAGCAGCGGCCTGCCAGTAAACCCAAAGCAGAAGAGGAAGAAGTGACATCAGCGGCTGCATTTGCCTAATCCTCCCTTAGGGACTTATTCCGGTGTGAACGCGATCTGCTCTTTAGTTAACCTGTTAAGCCCTGAGCCTGTTTTTCAGGTCTCAGGCTCAAAAATGACATTCCCAGAACAAATGACCATATCTTCCCTTCTAAAAGGGTTAAATTAATAATCTTTTTTCTCAAAGTAATGATAAACCTGTGAGTTGGATGTAGAAAAGTCAGAACAATATAGATGTTTTTTATTTTAAAGAAAATTCAGATTTTACATAGTAAAAAACTGTAAATGATAGTGTCCGTCCAAATATTATTTTTTACTTATAGTGAAAACTACCCTTGGATGATGGGTTAGTAGACTAAAAGCTTTAGGAATCCAAAGTACAACATATAATAAGTACCCTGTATCAAGATTGATGCAAAACAAGGGACATCTGACCTTTTTAGAGAGGTTTAGCCAAAAAAACTCCACCTCTGAGGTGATTTGGGTGGAAATGTTTTTTTTTCCATATATCTGGCCCCCCTTTGTCGATTTTGATGGTTGACACCTCTTTCTGACCGTTAGAGCCAATAGAATCGAAAGGGGATTCCCCCACACACACACGTTGTAAAACAAAAAGGTGGGGGCTTTGCGCATGCAGGTTTGCATCAGAGTGAACCTATCTCTCGCTCTGACATCTAGAAACGGAAAAGCAGTCTTATTGGCAGTCTTATTGCTCATGGATTATCAGAAATAATTTCAAAGGGACACAGACACATTGGATTAACCTATGGATTAACTTCAGCAGCGTTTTTATCGTTTTAATGCCATTGAAGACCACTTTGGAGCAGACTACAGAGACAAGAGCCTCGTCTCAATACCCCTCCTCGACTCCTCCTTTCCCTCACTCGCGTCCCTTCCTTGCGTCTTAGCTCCGCCTCCGTAAGATGCGAGCGAGAGACACGAGGAGGTGACGCGAGGACAGAGGAGTCCTCAGGTATTAATTGGGATGTCCTCGTTCACTCAAACGTCACTCTTAAACGACGTCTGTTAATGATGACATGTGCACAGCTGTATCCCCTCTCATCGGGTTTAACTGAATAACCCTTTAGAACCGGCCCATTTATTGTTAAATATGTATTTAAATGATGAATCTTTCTCTTTTTAGTCAAGGAATTCAATGTATGATGGTTGGTCCTGGTTTTGTGTTCCGTTTTGGTGTAAAATGTACATTTCAATAACATTTTAATTATAATAATGTGAAAGCCTTTACTCGGAAAATGTGTGTCCTGTAGATCCCCACATTCACCAGAAACCAACATTCAGGACTGTGAATTTTAAATAATTTAACTCCTGAATATCTTAACACAAAACAAAACAAATAATTTTTATTTATCAAGATCTAGCCATTTATGAAATAGCTTTCTTAATAGCTATGTTTTAGTGACGTTCAAGATCATTAAACATGACTTAAATTGTTAGTATAACCTTAAGAAATGAATTGCACATAATAATTCCCACGGAGCTGTGAGCACTTATACATTTATGTGACGCTTTTCCACTCATTCTTCCAGTTCTCCGTTTTCCTGTGTTGAAATCGACCAGCTGTGAAGGTGGGGGCGGGGCTTTTATACGCGAGTAGTGAAAACACTTCCGCGTAGTCTGCTCTCGTGTATCCTCCCTTTCGTCTCCTCCCGCACCCCTCCTCCCTCACCCCTCCTCGACTCCTCTGTGTGCATTTCAGCTATTGGGACGTCCTTCAAAATGGCGTGTCTTGATCGATTTCCGGGTGAAGTCCCAGAGGAGGGGAAGAGAGGAGTCGAGGAGGGGTATTGGGATGAGGCTATGGTAACCATGTTAGCATTTTTAGCTACCTAGCGCCACATGTTTTGATGTCTGTTTTTGTTTATAACGTCGCGATTTCGTATAATTGAGTGATAATGAGGGAACCCTTCGATTCTGTGTCACCTCACGATGTGAATCGATGTGTTGGATGTGGAGAAAAGATAAATAATAAGGTTTTGTGAGTGATTTTCGGTGCAGTAATCTGTTAGCATTTTTCGCTCGTTGCTAATTCAGAGGCTCAGCGTTAGCATTGTTGTTGTTTTAAAAAAAAAAAAAAAAAATGATCAGTTAGATGAGTTTCTTCCCGTTACATGGATATAAAACATTCATAGTTTATTAAATGAACATGCCCTCAGACACTGTTTCCTGCAAGATGTTGCGGCAGTGCCCCGGTACCGGGGTCTCTCGGGCTTAACAGGTTAATCAGAACTAAAGAGTTCTGATGAACTAAGTACTGGGAACTAAGTACGGCAAAGTACTTGGTGTGAAAGCGCCTATGGTCTTACCTATGCTGTTGTTCTGATCAAAAGTTGTGTTCAATGGCATTAAAACGATAAAAACGCTGCTGAAGGTTAATCCATTGGTTAATCCAATGTGTCTGAAATGATTACTGATAATCCATCTTCATGTTTATGTCAATAACGGAGTTTTCATATATAGTTGCTATGAGGGCTACCAGAGTGTATGACAGCTTCCGGTTCCGGGGCATTCTGGCTACGCATCACTCATTCACCAACAGAGATGGGGTCGTTACTCAAAAAAAGTAATATTACATATTACTTATTACTTTAAAAAAAAGTAATATATTACTCTCTACATAAACGCGTTACTTTACTCGTTACTTTACTCGTTACTTTACTCGTTACTTTACACGCAGGGCCGCCCCTCCCTACAGGCAGATCACGCAGACTGCGGAGGGTGCTTCATTTTGCGGAGGGAGCCTCACCTGAAGCGCAAATGCGGCGAACCCCCCCCCCCCCAGTCCCCGTCGACGCTCGCGACACAGAGGTCCTCATCATATATTTGCGTGTTTGCTGTTTTTCGAGCCTGAGACCTGAAAAACAGGCTCAGGGCTTAACAGGTTAAAGATGAGAAGTTGGAGAACTGGCACCAGTTTGTCTCTTACAGAGAAGCAGTGAGATAAAAACATGCTGCCTGTTTTTTAGGGAGTGCTCACACGCACACGATTCTTTTAAGGTCAGTTGATAGAAGGCCTTGAAAATCAATGTGTGGTGGTTAAATTTCCCCTGGGTGGTGCAGGGGGATGATGCTCATCAAGTAAGTAACAACCACAGGCCCTAGATACCATAGAATTACTCTGAGAAAATGAGAACTCCACCAACTGTGCATACAGCCCAAATGGGAAGCAGCTTTATTCATACATTTCCGCACAAAAATGGCAATCATATTGGTTTTTGCAAGACCTGAAATAGTTTGTTCAGTTGAATGCTGCTCTGTCTCTGTGGTGTCTCTTTCCTTTATCTTCCTTGATGTCCGCCTGACTGTCCGCCCTCCTCTCTTTCTTTCCTCCCTGTCCAGTCCGGTCTGTACTGGATAAATGAAAGCCTCAAGATAAACATTAAAGTAGTGTGAGCTTGACAAGAAAATAAGAGTCATCCATCAAAGGGCTTGGCTACTTACAGAACATGTCAAAGAACCCCTTGGGTTACCCACAACCCCTGGCTCCCCCGACTCTTACATTTAGGACACCGAACTGGAACACGTTGCCATCAGGCAGGCAACAAGCGGAGATAGAGAGCAGAAAAAGGTCTCAAATGTTGTTTTTTGTTAACATTGCTGACCGGTTCCTGGAGAGTGTTTCACCTTTTAGGGAGAAGGTAGAGGAGAAAGTCTTCATCTCAGGCCTCTGGAATCTGCACCATTCTTCTTACTCCAGGTAAGAGATATTGTATCTGACATCAGAGTTTGTCATTTTATCTTCAAACCAGCAGCATAATGCTTAATTTTGCTTGCACGGGTGAATGGAAAAAGGTGAGTAACATCAGTTGTTGTCCATTCTTTTGTCATAGATAAGCCAATGTTTATGCAGATGTTTCCTTCCTGCTAATGCACACCCCTGTCCTGATAAAATGTCACTTGAATGAGACCTTTTGCTTGGTTATAGTCATTCTTTCTACTGTATAAAGCTACAATATTATATATACTGCTGGACTTGGAATAAAACATGTATTGTTGAGTAAGAATTATTGATGCCGTATATTATGCTTGGCTACTTTTTAGTTTAGTCTGATATGAGGGGATCAAGGAGGACGACTTTGACCCAAGTCACATTAATTAATAATTTAATTTAAGTAAAGTCTTTATCATGAGGAAGTGTCAAGGCAGTCACATAATGAGCGTGCAGCTTTAGTAACCAGAAATCTTCAGCAAAATCACAAAGGGATTTTAAGGCATTGTAAGAGGAAAGTCAGTTGGTCCACAGCGTGGGCACTACATTTTTTAACAATTTCTATTGTTGACAAGACATTTTGTTTTGATTTTAGGTGGATACAAAAACTTGCAAGACAAGCATTAAACTTCTTATTGTTTTACTCAAAATTTTGGTTTTTTCTTAGGGCTTTTTTAATATGGCATTTAAAAATGTCCATAAAAACTGTTAGAATTACACCTACCAAATATATATTTCACATTTTATCTTGAGATATTTAAATCTGAACCACAAGCAGTTAATTTGAGCAGTTTAACCATTTTGTAATATCGCTAAAACTCAAGCCTTACAGTAAGCAGGGCAGGTAAGGCCACTGTCCAAGCATAATAACCAGAAGAGAAAGGGTAGAAGATAGGTCAAGACCAAGCAGAGGATTGATAAGGACAAGGACACAGAAACAGATGTAACAGTTGAACCCAGAAGGCTGTCGGATGTACCATGGTTACAGGCAAAATAGGCAGGTTTCGCAACAGGGAAACAATCAAGTGCTTGAGAGTCTTGCATAAGTGGCGCACAACAATCTGACAATGGGTGGCTGACATGAGAGGTTATACACCGGCTTGATTGAAGATGAGATGCAGCTGGGAGACCAGGTGAGCTGATGAGGTGGAGGAGGGGTGAGTGGAGTACTGAGACAATAGCCTTGTCTCAATACCCCTCCTCGACTCCTCCTTTCCCTCACTCGCGTCCCTTCCTTGCGTCTTAGCTCCGTCTCCGTAAGATGCGAGCGAGAGACACGAGGAGGTGACGCGAGGACAGAGGAGTCCTCAGGTATTAATTGGGATGTCCTCGTTCACTCAAACGTCACTCTTAAACGACGTCTGTTAATGATGACATGTGCACAGCTGTATCCCCTCTCATTGGGTTTAACTGAATAACCCCTTAGAACCGGCCCATTTATTGTTAAATATGTATTTAAAATTATGAATCTTTCTCTTTTTAGTCAAGGAATTCAATGTATGATGGTTGGTCCTGCTTTTGTGTTCCGTTTTGGTGTAAAATGTACATTTCAATAAAATTATAATTATAATAATGTGAAAGCCTTTACTCTGAAAATGTGTGTCCTGTAGATCCCCACATTTACCACAAACCCACATTCACCACAAACCCACATTCAGGACTGTGAATTTTAAATAATTTAACTCCTGAATATCTTAACACAAAACAAAACAAATAATTGTTATTTATCAAGATCTAGCCATTTATGAAATAGCTTTCTTAATAGCTATGTTTTAGTGGCGTTCAAGATCATTAAACAAGACTTAAATTGTTAGTATAACCTTAAGAAATGAATTGCACATAATAATTCCCACGGAGCTGTGAGCACTTATACATTTATGTGACGCTTTCCCACTCATTCTTCCAGTTCTCCGTTTTCCTCTGTTGAAATCGACCAGCTGTGAAGGTGGGGGCGGGGCTTTTATACGCGAGTAGTGAAAACACTTCCGCGTAGTCTGCTCTCGTGTATCCTCCCTTTCGTCTCCTCCCGCACCCCTCCTCCCTCACCCCTCCTCGACTCCTCCGTGTGCATTTCAGCTATTGGGACGTCCTTCAAAATGGCGTGTCTTGATCGATTTCCGGGTCAAGTCCCGGAGGAGGGGAAGAGAGGAGTCGAGGAGGGGTATTGGGATGAGGCTACAGTGATGGAAAAAACAAACCGTGACATACGGTATTTCAGTCGGTCCATGTAGTTAATTCCATGGCTATAGGATGAAGGTGATCTGCATGTCAATAACATTAAAATGAAAATACACAGTCCTGACATTGACACTGGTGACACCCAGTATTAGCTTTTTTGGGCAGCAGTAGCTCAGTCTGTAGGGAATTACCTTGGGAACTGAAGGTTACGGTTCAAGTGCGGACTGGCAGCTGGAGAGGTTCCGGTTCGTCACACGGACACTTGAGCAAAGGCACCACACCATCCAACTCCCCAACAATATAGGCATGTGTATAGGGGTAAAACACTAGATATATTACACAAATATTACTAGCAAAACTCCTTTGGGATTAATAAATTATCCTATTCTGAATGTAAGGTGTAGCAGGGGCCTGTTTTCACTGGTCAGAAATGTTCTGCACTACAGACTTAGTACAGTACATGGGCCATTGGTAAGTACTATTTTTCTAGCAGAAAGCTATTGGGAGAGGACCCAGGACTGAGAAATGGAATTATAGGTAATGGGTTCAAAATGCAGAAAAATGCATGAATATCTAACACAAAGTTTTTGGTTTTATGAGAAAAGTCCCTGTAGTTGAAAAGGGTCCTCAAGTATTAGCATAAGCTAACAATGTGTCAGAATTAATCTTAGGCCTCTAAGGAAACCCCTTACTTTGCATTTATTTCTTTGGTTTATATGATATCCATTTCAATTTCTCTCTGGGGAAAGTCTAAGTAGAATAAAACTTTATGGGAAATGCAACAGAAGAACGCTCCTCTAATTGGTCTTCTTAAGTTAGAAACCCTATGACAGACGGCTAGGATAATGAGCGCAGATAGAAAGAATAGAAAAGCAAGGTTATTCACATCGTGACTCTTTGGCAGTGGACAAAAGGCTTCTGCCACTCGCAGGAATTCTGTTTTGTTCTCATCTGTAAAGTGCTCCTCATCTTACCAATTCATACGCACTTAAAGTTATGTAAGGTAACATCTAGCTCAGTCACGTCTGGTATCATAGCACAACCTGAGCTCTGATGATAATGAAATCGCTTTCAGCTGACACAGGGCAACATCCTGCTCCCAGTCATGTGAAGATAACTGTCTTGTTGCCAAGTTTGCCGATCACACAGGGCTGAGGTAAGAAACCCTTACCAACTATACAGGGTTCAGTAGCTGAGCACATACAGTGTAGTGCAGCCCCCCCCCTCCCCCCTCATTCCTCATGCGGTGAAAAGTCATAAAAGCACAGCAAGGACCTACAGCACCAGGGCCGGCCCTGTCTAATTTGCTGCCCTAGGCAAGATTTTGTGCCATAGTTGATGGGCGCTGTACAATATAGGCGTAGTTCAGTTAGTATGAGATAATAAGATGTACTTTGTTGATCCAAAATCGGGAAATTGTGTTGTTATGAAATTTCCCCAAAAATATTTCTTTAATTTCTAACTTTTTTTTCCCCAATTTTCGGCGCCCCTGATCGGTTGATGCGCCCTTAGCATTCGCCTATACTGCCTATGCCAAGGGCCGGCCCTGTACAGCACCATTCATCACTGCCAGGTTGTGGGCCAGAACCCATTACTTAGAGAGCGTTTTGCCCTTCTACAGCAATACTAACCACCGAGAACAGCATGGACTGAAGTGGTCAACCTGCTGTTTGAGGGTACAACAAAGGGGCAGAGGTTACATGCTGCTTTCTTTACTTACATTTTGGTCCAAAAATCTGAGTAAAAACAAGAGTCAAACATTGTTGCCACAGCACCATCGGAATCACTTGATCACACCCGGCCAAGAGAAACAATTGAGTATTGAGCGAGCCATGCGTTCATGTGTAATTAAATATCCAACTTAATCAGTTAAGAGGCAGGTAGAATTAATTAGGTCCAATTAATCAGCCCTCCCCATTTTTTCCCCCGAGATGTTGGCGTGTAAGCTCAATTCAAGCAGCCAAGAAAAATAGATCTTGCTTCTAGTGAGTTTTTCTATCTATTTTGCTGTCCAAACGAAAATAAGCTAACGTAGAAGACTAATGGCTTTTATTAGCCGCTGTGATTTGAGATGGCATAAAGAGGGGGTCAAAGATCTTATTGTGTAACTACAGCAATCATTAAATGAGGTGGAAGCTGCATTTTCTTCTCGGCTGTGTGAGCAGTGATCCGAGTGACGCTAGTAAAAAGGGGAGTGCGTAGGGGGGTGAGCCTTTTTTTCCCGCTTAATATCGGTTCAGTTATTTTCTCCTCTCTTCGCCATATTCAATTATCTTCAGTAAATTGGGTGGAAAAAAGCTGCTTGAGATTGAAACAGCGAGCTGGGGTCTTCATGTATGTCTATACGAGGAATCTTGAGGTTAGTCAACTGTAACTGTGCTGATTAAAACAACCCCGAAAATCACACGGAGTAAAACTCAACGCTACAACTATTTTGCTGACATTGGGCTACATGCAGCCACATTCTCTAAATGTAATAAAGTTATTTTTGCGGTGTTGGCTTTAGTTTTCCAGGTAAATTTAAAAGCATCTAAGAGCAGTGTGTAAGCCAATAAGAAGCTGAACGCAGGAAACGGAATCCTTCAATAGGAATTAATGGACCTATAGTATTATTTTAATAATCCCCTTAATCTAATTTACTGAAATATAATAGTCTGAATTTGATTATATCTGAATGACAGACTGAAATAGATACATTGTGACCTCATAAGATGTGTAAGGGTGTATCACGGTTTATAATTCATTTCGACTAAGCATATTTCAAACAGGTTTTAATCAAGAATTAGAAGCTACAACTTGAAAAACGTTACTGCGCAGTGGATTGCATATTTGTTATACAAATGCTCAAAGTGCTGTTCTCAAAGCCTTCAAAGTTTGACTTGAATTGGGCTATGATAAAAAATTGTTGCTTACAGCTGTAGCTCTAATATTATTATTAAGTCGTTGACTCATTACACTCTTTAGAAACAGTGTACACAGGCAGTTTTCTTTAATTAATAATAACCTAGATCTTTAGAATATCAGCGGCCCAATCCATGGTTCAGCAATTAAAAGTAAATTGGCATTTGTGCAATATCGGTATGGGGCATCCATGTAGGCTGGTGAAAGATGTAGAAATTGGAAATTGGAAAACTCAAGTATATGACCAGGATGTGGTCATATAATGCCCATATAATGCCCAAAGTGTGGAAGTGGCTTTGGAAAACGGATCAATATCACTTGGCATCTCCTCCGCACTTAAAACCTTTTAGCGTCTTTCAACTCCTCGTTTGGTTTTGCAGACTAAAAACGAAGCTGTTTGTTTCAGTCTCACCATTTTTCATCAGCATTGTTTCCGGAAATCACTATACGCTTCTTGCCTAGTCCAAAAACAAACACGAATAGCAACTAGGGGGAGAACATACTGGAACATTTACCCGATTAAGAGTCAAATATTTCCTTCAGGAGTGGAAACCAAAAACAGATCTAAAAGGAGAGTGAAACTTAGACTTACACTCAACAGGTCAGCTTAAACATGACTCTAAATTAATGCTCATGTCATTTCTTAGCTGGAGGATGTAAAAATGGCTATTGTTTGTTAACATGTTATACTTTGTCCATGATACTATCTCATTATTTGGTTTATTATGGTGCTTCCAAGTGGCCAAAAAATGAATGGTAACCTTTCTATGACGCTCCTACAGTATATAATGTATTATACAATTCCTCGTAATCTGTTTATATCAATATATAACATATTTAGAACCATTAATACACTTTATGTATGCTTTATAACACACTATAAGTATTTTAAAATGCCTTCATGGTCAAATGCGAAAAACGTAATGATTTCTGGTCACTTAGCGAAATGTATGGATATTGAGTGCTTATAGCTATGAGTGCTACGGTGATTAGAACAGATAATACATATGTTTATAATTGTTCACAGTTTTAAAAATGCAGACATGGGTGATATAAAGTCTTACCAATTAAAAAATAATAACAATAGTAATTGCATGCTGCTTAAAAGTTTTTTTGATATGTGTCTCATTATTGAATTACAATAATTAAATTACAGATTAAATGATAATCACTGACAGACGAACTGTCACCAGACCCAAAAAACAAATAAATGAGTCCGTAAACTGAATATAAATTATGTGTTTACTGAGAAAGAAAGGCTGCATTTCAAATTCCACTTCAGTTCTGCTTAGAATTATTGAACAAGAACTGAGGCACTGATGCTCTGACGCAGTAAACCGCTTTACACACGTACATATGTTTCCCATACATGTAATTACATCCCTGTAATCTATAATTTATTTTATTTATTTTATTTATTAAGTGCCTCGTAATTGCAGAGTTTCAACCTCATTATTCTCAGGTATCTTGTTTTTTCCTAATCAGTGTTCACCACAGTTATTATTGGGTGCTCAATAATGATGATGTTGTAATTTAGGTCTGAAATTTTAAATCCTTCCTCAGAAATCTAATCATTGTATGCATTCAAGTGCTCTAATTCCCTTCTCAGTAATTTCGCTCCCAACAAGCAAGTTTCCCATGTGGACAATTCATTTAATATATTGATGTACGACAAAAAGACACAGAAGTGGCCTCAGTGCAATTAAGCCGAGCGCAGCAAGTATTGTCTACATCCTCTGACAGGATTAGTTTTAATGAGGACACGATAAGAGTTGTGGACGGAGGAACTCAATCCTTACCGTAATGCCCTTTTTATTTATTCAGTGCTACATTGTACTGCAACCATATTCTTTCTGCGGTCTCTGATAAAAACAATAAAGTGTCTTGAGGATTGGCCATAAATATGCTGTTTAAACAAAGGTATTTGTTCCCGCTTTTGTACAAATCCTATATGTGTTCACCATACGTTTCCTCTCAGTTTTGTGTTTGCCACTATATTACACAATACTGTAGGAAACAGTCGTATATAGTATTTGCACATGTAAGCCATCTATTTTGCCCCCTGATTTTTTGTTGCAAGTGTTACTTCCATTAAATGAACACACAAAGGAGACTCAACATCCACATGCTGCACTTGAGTAAGTGCCGCAACGTAACAACTTTTGTTTTGTATCGTGTTTACACTCTAAAGCCAGAGAGGAGATTAAGGAGGACATTCATTCAGCGGTTTAATTTGAGCAACCGATTCAATTTTTCATGTCACGTCTCAAACAGACGGTCAATGGCGGCTCGGGGCCAGATTTACGGGGTAATTTACTCCGTGACACAGACATTGATGTTTTGCTCTTGGAAATGGATCATATGGATTTCCATCAGAAAGAAAATTCCTATTCATCTGTTTCCTAGGTGGCGCCGCATGAGCTCAGCTTGCATCATGGAGGTGATGTGGTGGAAACCAAAGAGGGATCATGGAAACGCAAACACAACGGGCAGCCACCCGTTCTTCTTCTTCTTCTTCTTCTACTTCTACTTCTTTTGTTGCGCAAGGCTCCCAGCTGAGGGGAGATCAATACTTAATTTAGTTGAGCATTCAACCATCTTAAAGAGTACAAACTGCATCTGATTATCAATGTATCGTAACAACGTTCTAGCTCATTTCCTCTTCAAATACTCCCACTAGAGCAAGAAGTTTGTTTTTATAATTTTGTCTATGCCATCTATTTCTCTGTTTGTGCGTTAAAGACTGAGAAAATGACATAAAGGTCACCAAAAATCCACTTTTCCATGTTTTTTATACACAAACATGTGTCCCCTCTGTTAGTTAGGAACGTTTCAGGAAAAAATACTCTCTCACTTTTTAGCCTGATCCATCTATATAAAAACCTGTCTGAAAATGAGCTGATCAGATTTTGGCCACTATATGTCACAATGTTTATTTGGGTTGTGTAACCATTAGCCAATAACCAACCAAGGTAACACCCCCCCACACCTTATCACCTGAATCTCCTCCTCGAGCACCATTGTGTTTTTTTAACCAATCACTTCTCAGAGGGGCGTGGTCAACATCAGCTCATTAGCATTTAAAGCTACAGAAACAGAATCAGCAGTTTTGGAACAGGGCTGAAACAGAGGGGTTTATGGCATGCTACAATGGTTGATCTGTTTGGTATTTCGAGCCAAACACTTCCGAGACATGTTTTGTATATATCTGAGACCTATAATATATTGTAGAAAAATAGTATAATAGGGGACCTTTAAAAGACATTTAAAGTATCTCACCATGTTCTTAAAACAATGTACCAGCAGGTGTCCGTACCTTGGAGTTTGTGCTGCATCATCTGACATTATTACAGAATCAGCTAAACAGAAACCATCCAGGCTCTTTCGCATGTTTTTGCCACTGTGTAAAAATGCCTTTAAACCAGCTGAACACTCACAGTTTATCATTAAAATACTGGCACAATAATTTTTAGATGAAACAGCGCAACATCTTCTTGGGCACTCTAACAATAGACCCAGTAACATTTTCCATTCACTGGGATTTATATTTGTCCAGTCATGCTAACTATCACGGGAGGGTCAGAGGTCAAGCAGCCCTTCGAAAGTAGCTCTACAACGTGATGAAGTGTTTTGTTCTTCAGATGAAGTATTTCTTGCAATCAAATTGGCTGCATCTGAAGTTTGTCGGGCAAGGCTGTAATTTGCTAATCCCTTTCCTCGGGTTGCAGCTTTGCACACATCGCAATGAATCAGCATTTAATGGTGTTTTTTCCAATGATCAAACGCATACGTACCAAAAACACAAATTAATTCACCTTCTACATCAGTCTTGGTTTAGAGTTGCCAGATTACATATCAGAAAAGGGACATGTTTGTCAGCAGGGCAAATGATTTCCATATCCGAGTACAGTGTATTTTCAATACTGCCTACACATCCTGACTCACTAACTCTCACCACTTGCCAAGTCTTTTTAGAGAGATATTCTCCTTTAAAAAAATGGTATGTGTTCTCCACAACATTTTTCTCATTACAAAGAGGTAGGAGAGAAAAAGGAGGTAAAGGTATATAATCAGGTAAAGGTAGACTCACAGCCGACATTTGTTCAAAGCAAAGATGAAGGACAAAAGAACTTGGAGGAAGAAAGTCTATTAAAAAGCCAGGAAGTACGATGAAGCCAACGCAACTTTTGATGGATTCTTAAAACAAGCCATCTATTGATTAGACCATAAAACTAACCTTTCATGTTTGCCGATATTTCATTTCTAAAAACTCTTAAATCATGTTGAACTGCACTGAATGCAGAAGCCAAAATGCATTGAAGTTTAATGGCCGGCTGTAGGACTTCAATCATTCTTGGGTTTGCTCGAAATCAAACTAGCGTGAAGTGGGAGGAACTCGGCTGATTGGACTGCACATTGCTCATTTATATTTATTTATGTGTTGACATAAAGACTTGATGAAAAAGGAAAAATACTTTTTAAAGACATTACACTTTAAAACCTTCATCACATATAAACACAGAGAAAAAAAGAGAAGTTGACATTTAAAACAAAAAATAACACAATCTTCCTTTTACAAGTGAGAAGTTGAACTCATAAGCAATCAAACACTCTTTCACCATTGACTTAACCTCCGGAAATTATTAATATATTTTAAAACAATGTCCCATTAATGTAGACAAAGGAAGGTGATCGGGTTAGCTGCAGATAGCTGGCTAATTAAGCTAAAGATATCTTCATGAGTTGGATGTAAGAAAAGTAATTTTATAAAAAGCAATCTTTTAAAATAGGTGCTAAACATATCGGCTACATACATGTCAAGCTAAAAGTCTGAATCTAATGCTAATTGAAGCAATAACCCTATTTTTTGTTTGTTGTTCTTTTGTTTTCTAAGTATCGCATTAGGAAAGCATTATACGTTGAAATTATTCAAACTTCCTAACATTTATAACTGCCAAAAGGGAGCCTTGTAAAGTGTTAAACAAATCACCATTTATTAATGAGTTACTAGTACTACCATTTACAGGGCTGCCAACATTTGAGTTCAGCTTGGAGTGAGATTTTTTTTTTTTGGTGAACCGAAAAACGAAACGTCCATGTGTACAGTGTTACAAATGTATTGAACAAGTACAAACTAGGGTTTCCCATTAATGTACCGGGCGCTACAGTGGAGTACGCACATACACAGTGTACCCGCGACTCTTACAATGAAGGCTCGATAATCAGCTCACAGCATATAAAATGGCATATAGGTGTAAGCAGGGGTAAAGTGCTATTTTATAAGTGGGGGTGGTCCTCACCTCCTCTAGGGGGTCCGGGGGCATGCTCCCCCGGGAAGATTTATTTTTTAAATATTGAAGTTAAATGCATCAATCTGGTGCACTTTGAGAGCAAAATGAATTTAAGGATACATCTCTCAACACCCATATGAAACACAACTTTAAACAGATTTTCTTTTTCTTTATGGATATTTTACAAATCACTCACCTTTTAAACTGTATTCTTGTTTTACTGTCATATAGTATTTCATAACTGTTTTTCATTTATTCTCATAAATGGTGACCAAACCGTTTGAGACCCACTGAGATAACTAGACTAAACTAACTATCTAAACACTCAGAGAGTCCCTTAACTCACTGAGCTGTAGTTATCTCTCTCAGTCTGACAGCAGAGAGCTCTCCCTCTCCTTGTTTTAGAAACAGCTTCTAGCACAACATTTTCAATGTCAATATCCAAGTTGCTTGCTGCATATCTTGTTGCATTGTGCAGAATATGGGCTAAACAGTTTGCAGCGAGCACGTCTTTTTGAGCCAGTTTCAGTTTCTGATAAACACTGTTGTTTTCCATAGTTAACGCTGGCGTTGTCTGCTGCATATGCTGACATTTTTTTCACATAGTCCAGACATCTCCAGTTTAGATAGCAGCTGATTTGTTATAGCTTCTGACTTTTCGTTGCTATCACTGTAAAAATCCAACAGTGCATGTTGCACGCCCTCCTCAAAGTGAAAATATCTCAGTACAGTATTGGGGAAACACTTGATCGTACCTTTGTTTGATGCATCACTTGCCACTGAATAATGCAGTTCATTTTCTTTTATATAATCCACATGCGTCTGGACAGAGTAGGGTGCTAGGACATTTTCGGGGGTTAGTCACCACAAAAAAAAAATACAAAAAAAGAAACGTTCATGTGTACAGTGTTACACATTTATTGAACATGTACAAACTATTTACATTAAAAAAATATTTACATACATAACTTGACAGGGATTAACTTGATTCAATTAGAGGTAGTTTCCATAAACCTATATTGTGCTCTGGCTGTGGTCTGGTCTGTTGTAACTGCTGGTGGCAGATTTTGCAGCCTTTAGCATTGATTGGGTTGGCTCCCACTTAAAGCATGGCTCCAAGTCTGCCATCTTTATTGTCATGAGAGACGACAGTGTCCCCTCCAGGGCCAGGCTGTTCCTTGTTTTTGTTTTGTTTAGTCCCACCACAGAAAACACTCGCTCTGCGTCAGCATTTGAGTGTGGCAAGACTAACACAAGTTTGGCAACAGTGGAGAGTCTATCAAACCTGCCCACACCTGTCACCTGTAAAACATGAACAACAGGGTTAAGTTGCACAATGAATACACACATGTCACTCGAAATTAGTCCACATTGTGGAATGAGACACACTTAGATATCTGACCTTGTGTTTTAAACTGGCCATGTTGGCCCAGAAGCCCTCAATATCTGGGTCTGCTTCCAATATTGGCACAGGCATGGTCTGGTAGTCCAGGAACTCCTCCCCCAATGAGTCATGATCTTGTGGGCTGTGGTAGGGGAGAAGGTGGGCATACCTTTTTTGAAGAAAAACAAAGGTAGAGTTACAAACTTCTATTCACTTTGAGATATACTTCAAAGGTAAAGGTGAAACTGAGTAGTTGGTATATTTGTTTATATTGGTTGTTAATTTCTGAAGAATTAGAAAATAAATTAATATATACATTTTACCTGTCAACAAAGTAGAGGGCATCCTCCACCCCACATTCTGCCCTCTGCCTCACATCAAGAAACCTGGCATGCTTCAGCAAGGGCTCACTTAGAGGCAGCCTTTGTAGAGCATACTCTACAGCAGGGCTATTCAATTGGCGGCCCGCGGGCCAAATCCGGCCCCGGGGTGATATTTACTGGCCCTTTGAGTATAATGTTAAAAAGTAATCAATTTTTTTTTTTTTGTGCCATAGTGCCTTTATTCCAGAGAGGGTGTTACATTGAGAGATAGAGGGGTAGACAATGCCTGAAAACTTCGACGGGCTCGGGTTTCGAACCCACCTACTATACTGTAGTGACAACTCCTGTCATTGATTGCATCTCTGCGTGAATGATTAGATCATTTCACCTCAATGAAATCAAATGAAACATGTAGGCCTACTGAGTTCTGAACTTGCCATTTAGATCTATAAAGGCCTTGGAGCTATGTTGTTTGATTGAATTAAACACAATATATGCACTCCACTATGCTGTTGTAGTATTTACTGTATCTGAAGCTCTTAAATATGATTGCTCATATTTCAAGCCATCTTTTTCCCGGCCCCTTGCTTTGGATCATTTTCATCAACCGGCCCCCATTCCAAACTAATTGAATAGCCCTGCTCTACAGCTTTCACAAAGAAGTTGAGGGATGCGGTGTGGAATAACTCCACTTTCTGGGCGGTGATGTCCCCAGCATCCAGGAGATGATTGAGCCTCACCCTGGTGATGAAGCCGACATTCAGTTTGTATCCTGTTAGAGATGCAGAAAACACAATCAAATCCAATGTACTTTCATAAAAGCACTTACATACACACCTTTCCGTGAGCTTCATTATAGCATTTGAATGATTACTCATGTAATTCCAAAAGACAATTACACATATAAATACTGTACTATACAAAGGTCTGAACATGCCCAGTTGTTGAAGGCTTTTTTTCTCTGTGTCAAATCATGAAACAATCAGTCTAGAACTAATCCCATTATTGTATTCATATATAAACTTCAATATAATTAGATTTAATGTGAAGTGTGTCCAGACTTTTGACTGTTACCATATATACACACACACTTCATCTTACTTTACTTTTCACTAAATTACAATTACCAGGCAGATGGTTCTCCTTATCCACATATGGGATGTCCTGAGGCTTAAGGTGGGTCTGCAGTACTGTGGGCAAGAGGAACTTGGAGCAGAGCTTGCGGATGAATGTAATCATCTGAAATATATTTAAGAAAGTATTACATCTTACCCGAATATTACATTAACAAAATACTGGAATGCAGGCTTAAATCACTTCCTCTAGATATACCTCATCTTGCAATAAAAATATAGATGGATGTTGTCTCTGGAAGAGGAGATTCAGAGAGGTGAAGGCTGGTATGGTTGCTTGGTAGAAGAGGAGATACACTTCAGTCATGGGGTCAGAAAAGGCTCCCTGTAGCCTCTTCAGTCTTGGCTGATTCCCCTCTATAAGTGAGAGAAAACAAAGATACAACTCACACACATAATGTTGATTTCAAGACTGCATAATATAGCATATATTTGGATATATATCTTACCTGTTGATTGGAAATAGCTGGCAAGTGGCTTGTACAATCTCATAATGCGGGTCACACAGGTTTCAAGGCTCAACCACCGCACAGAGGCATGCTGTAGGACTTCCAGGTATTCTGACTCAAAGAGCTCACAAAACTCTGTTCAAAGGAAATATATTCCACAGTTGTATAAGACGCATATTACCAGTTAACTACTTACATTTTAGTTTGTATAATTTGTGTAGAACTGGCTGGAAAGTTGATACCTGCCAGAAATCCCTTGCGGTTGGTGCTTCCTTTAAACCAAAAGCCCACATCAACCACAACGTCCTCCAGATCAAAATGTGACACCTGCAATTAAACATTTTTTGTAACTGTATCCCCTGTACATCACCTAAATATTTAACATATATTCAACATACACTTACCTCAGTAAAGGTAAGACCTGCTCGCTTTGCAGTGTTGTGTAAAATATGACACGGGCAACCATGTACATAAACACTGTGGTTGTTTTGCAGAACTCTTGATGCGATTGAATTGTGTTGTCCGATGTTCACGGCTGCATTGTCTACAGAGAGACCAATACAGTTGCACCATGGAATCTTGTGGTTTTGTAAGGTGGCATCAATCTTTTGGAAGATTAGCTCTGCTGTACCAGATCTGGTTCCACTTGTGGTGCACATATCTAGGAACCGATGTGCCACCCTATTCACATCAAACACACGCACAGTAAGGGGGTTCATCTTTTCTCTTCCTGCATTGACAAAGAAATTAGCACATTGTCTTAGGGAACATCAAATAAATATATATCTCATACTTAAAAAATATGGCTAGAATAAAAAAGAAAAATAATGTTGTTCATACCAGGATGTAAAGGTATTTAATTCCTACCTGTGTCATTTGAGCCATCTGTAATGATGGTGTATGGATTCTCCCTCATCAGCATCACCAGTGCGTTCTGGTAATGTGGCGCCAATACTTTGTTTATGAGGCAAGAGGTCTTGGTCCTTGCACATTTATAGTCCTGTGCAGTGGGTGAGTCTTTGAAGCACTCTTTCATGAGTGGCCCCAGATGATCTGTGACAGCCAGTGGTAGATTATTGTCACGATCTGTCTGTGTTGTGTTTTGTCTTGTCTTTTTCTGTCTCTGGTTTCCTGTTTTGTTTTGAAATGTTTTCCTCCTTGTGTCTTCTCTGTTCCTTCTTCCTGTGTTTGCCTTCCTGTCTTAGTTTCCCTGGTGTGTCTGATTGTTTGATTGTGTTCACCTGTTGCCCTTGTGTTTCTGCCTCCCTTACCCCAGCTGTGTCTTGTCTTGTGATTACCCCTCTCTGTATTTAGTCTTGTCTTCCCCTGTGTGCCTTGTCGGTTCATTGTTTCTCCTGTCTCCCACCATGTTGGTCACGGTCAGTTTTTGTAGTACCTATGTGTTTCATGCCATGTTTTTGTTCAGCTTTTGGAATAAAGCTCGCTTTTGTTTCTAGACCTTGTTACCTTGTTTTGTAGTCTGCATTTGGGTCCTACCCTTTCCTCGCATCCTAACAGAATGAACCGACCAGAATTGGACTCAGCAGACTCTGATTTTTTGTTGCTACAGGCGGAACGTCTTGGGTACTCTCTGGAGTACATTTTTTATACCTGGTATGACGCCACATCTATACGGGGTAGAGTGGCGGCTTTGAAGGAGGCACGCCAGGAGGTTGCTCGCAAGCCCGGGCTCAGGGGTTTGTTGCCTGAGTGGCTACAACATTTTACATGTAGTCCTGGAAGCTTTTCTCAAGCCTCTAACCCTTTCCTGGGATCCGACTACTGTGATGTTGGAGGTCCACGGCGTCTCCAAAAGGCCTCTAAGAGACGCAGGGCCAGGATTCCAGCCCGTGCCCCAGCAGCCATGGTTCCAGCCCCAGTTCTGGCCCCAGCAGCCATGGTTTCAGCCCCAGTTCTGGTCCCAGAAGCCATGGTTCCGACCCCAGTTCTGGCCCCAGCAGCCATGGTTCCAGCCCCAGTTCTGGCCCCAGCAGCCATGGTTCCAGCCCCAGTTCTGGTCCCAGAAGCCATGGTTCCAGCCCCAGTTCTGGCCCCAGCAGCCATGGTTCCGACCCCAGTTCTGGCCCCAGCAGCCATGGTTCCAGCCCCAGTTCTGGCCCCAGCAGCCATGGTTTCAGCCCCAGTTCTGGTCCCAGAAGCCATGGTTCCAGCCCCAGTTCTGGCCCCAGCAGCCATGGTTTCAGCCCCAGTTCTGGTCCCAGAAGCCATGGTTCCAGCCCCAGTTCTGGCCCCAGCAGCCATGGTTCCGGCCCCAGCAGCCATGGTTCCGGCCCCAGTTCCGGCCCCAGCAGCCATGGTTCCGGCTTCAGTTTCGGCTCCAGTACTGGCTCCCCGGCCGACGCCAGCCCCCCGTGTTTTGTCAGTGGTTCAGCCCACTCCAGCCCCTCGTGTCCTGTCGGTGGTCCGGCCGACTCCAGCACCTCGTCTCCTGTTGGCTCTCCGGCCGACGCCAGCCCCCCGGGTCCTGTTGGCTCTACGGCCGACGCCAGCCCCCCGTGTCCTGTTGGCTCTACGGCCGACGCCTACCCCATGTCCTGTACCGTTGGAGGTCCCGCCGACTACTCTTCTGCCGGGGGTCCTGCCAACCCTATGTCCTGTGATGTTGGAGGTCCCGCCGACTACTCTTCTGCCGGGGGTCCTGCCAACCCTATGTCCTGTGATGTTGGAGGTCCCGCCGACTACTCTCCTGCCGGGGGTCTTACCAACTCCATGTCCTGTCCCATTGGGGGTCCCGCCGACTACTCTTCTGCCGGGGGTCCTGCCAACCCTATGTCCTGTGATGTTGGAGGTCCCGCCGACTACTCTTCTGCCGGGGGTCCTGCCAACCCTATGTCCTGTGATGTTGGAGGTCCCGCCGACTACTCTCCTGCCGGGGGTCCTGCCAACCCTATGTCCTGTGATGTTGGACGTCCCGCCGACTACTCTCCTGCCGGGGGTCTTGCCAACTCCATGTCCTGTCCTGTTGGGGGTCCCGCCGACACCTGTCCTGCCAGGGGTCTTGCCAACTCTGTGTCCTGTCCTGTTGGGGGTCCCGCCGACACCTGTTCCACCGGGGGTCCTGCCAACTCTGTGTCCTGTTCCGTTGGGGGTCCAGTTGACACCAGCCCTTGCTCCATCCGGGGTCCCATTGACACCAGCCCATGTCATGTTCAGGACCCCGTCTACGCTTGTCCCGTCGGCTCCGGTTCCTGTCCGGCCGATACTGGGTCCTGCTCGTCGGCGCCTTCCTGCCCGTCCTCCGGAGCTGTCTCGTCGCCGCCTTCTTGTTCGCCCTCGAGCCCGGCCCCCTGAGTGCCGCAGTCTTCGCCCTCGAGCCCGGCCTCCTGAGTTTCCCAGCCGCGGCCTTCGCCCTCGGGCTCGGCCCCCTGATTCTTCCAGCCGCAGTCTTCGCCCTCGAGCCCGGCCTCCTGATTCTTCCAGCCGCGGTCTTCGCCCTCGGGCCCGGCCCCCTGAGAGCCGCTGCCTTTGCTCTCATGCCCGGCCCCCTGAGTTCGCCCGCTGTGGCCTTCGCCCCTTTTTGGACCCCTTCCGGGCCCCCTTCCGGGCCCGTCCTCCGGACCCCCTCCACCCACCCTTTTGGAAATGTTGGACTATGTTTTTTGGGACGTCTGGGATCCGTCCCTTGAGGGGGGGGTTGTGTCACGATCTGTCTGTGTTGTGTTTTGTCTTGTCTTTTTCTGTCTCTGGTTTCCTGTTTTGTTTTGAAATGTTTTCCTCCTTGTGTCTTCTCTGTTCCTTCTTCCTGTGTTTGCCTTCCTGTCTTAGTTTCCCTGGTGTGTTTGATTGTGTTCACCTGTTGCCCTTGTGTTTCTGCCTCCCTTACCCCAGCTGTGTCTTGTCTTGTGATTACCCCTCTCTGTATTTAGTCTTGTCTTCCCCTGTGTGCCTTGTCGGTTCATTGTTTCTCCTGTCTCCCACCATGTTGGTCACGGTCAGTTTTTGTAGTACCTATGTGTTTCATGCCATGTTTTTGTTCAGCTTTTGGAATAAAGCTCGCTTTTGTTTCTAGACCTTGTTACCTTGTTTTGTAGTCTGCATTTGGGTCCTACCCTTTCCTCGCATCCTAACAATTATGGTTTGCCAGCATCACCGCCATCTTTAATTCTGCCCTCCTTGTCTACAAGATACAGTTGGATTGGTGTTAGATTATGAAATATGTGAATGTACACAATGAATTCAGTTAATAGAGTATGCTAGTTCCAAAAAGGCAAAACTCTATTTAGGAAATTAGCTTATCATGTAAACAGTATAGTATCTTTATCATCCACTAAATAACCACAACACCACTGAGCATAACCAACCTTCACTTCTTGGACAGTCATTGCCCCAGCAGAAGGAAGTGGAACTGAGAATTGCTGAATTCCAGTGCTGGATTGCACTGCTTTCTGTTTTTCCTGATGGCATTTGTTGTTAACGTGCCTTGCAACATCGGCTATTCCCTGGTGACAGCAAGCATTTTCTACTCTGCATACAGAGCACCAGTAGTGGGTACTAATGCCGCAGTTCCACTACAGCGCGGAGCTCGCTTTAAGCGTGTCGTGTCGTGCCGTACCCGTTTTTGGTTGCGCTTCCACTAGGCCTAGTCACGGCCCGGCCCGGCCCGGGGCCACTTTTTCACCTCTTTTCTGGCCCGACAAAATTGTGGTTCTATCGGGGCCAACAAACAGGGCTGAGTCGGGCTGAGTATGCTAAACTAGAGAGAGGAGCGCTGGCAAGAGGGCTAGAACTACAACAAGATGGACATATTTGACCGTGATTTAATTGTAATACACGTTTCAAAATGATGCCGAAGTAACAACATACTGATACCGGTTAGTAAAAACCATGAATTAATGCTTTGTCAAGTCTGCAGACAGACGGCAGGCGAAAAACCTTTTAAAATGCGTGTTTTTCTAGATGGAGATTGGCTAAGCTTACGCAGTATATGCTCTGACCGTCCACACTCACAACGGCCTATACAGACATAAATAAAGCAGCGACTGTATTCACCATGACACAGGCAGTCTGTGGTGTGTACTTGTTTAACTTTTGTCGAGTTTCTGAACATATATAAGGAGCTGTGAGCTCTGAGTGCTAACAGCTAACGGCTGTGTTGTGTTTCTGGAGTTCTCATTGAAGATGACGTCACGGCTCCGCCTACACTGCGTTACTATAGTAACTACCCCAGTTCCTAAACTGTAATGGAAGCGCAGCATGAAGTGAGTCGGCCCTGTTAAGGCCCAACGCGGCCAAGCCGTACCGAGCCGTACCGAGTGTGGCCGAGGCCGACCGTGTAGTGGAAATGCGCCATAAGTGTCCCCTTTGTAATGAATGGCCATTTATGTGACCATTCATTTTTAAAAGAGCACCTATATGTTGCGGCACCGCCCTGGGCTCTGGTCTTTGTACCAGGTGTCCCCTCTTTCTCTGAGGGCTCATCTATCTGTGTCAACAGTAGTTCTTCCTCTTGTTCCTGTGTTTTTTCCTGTGGCCTATCTGCTCTCTCAGGGTCATAGGACTTCTTGGGGGCCTGGTTTGCCGCCCACATGGAAATAAGGGTCCTTTTCTTCCCTGCAGCTGTCCCTGACACTTTAGAAAACATCCTATAACAAACAGCAAACATTTATTTATCAACTATAAGAAAAATATTTTCCGGTATTAATAAATTCTTTATTAAAATTATTTGTTTTATTTAAAAAGAACAAAAGAAAGTATTGTACTTTACCTATGGTGCTAAAATATCTTATATTATATACATATATAAATGTTTGATAATATATTATATTATGTTATTTCAAGATGGAAAAATTATCTTTTTGATAATATATAATATATAAAAGTATATCATTAATATATGATTTTTGGATAATATATTATCAAATATAACAATCAAAACGAAATAAGTAGTAATTATTAGGGCTATACTGGCACTTGTTAGCATTAACTTTAATTAATTAAAAAAGAACAAAAGAAAATATTTTTACTTTACCTGTGGTGCGAAAATATCTTATAATATATTCTCCTTACCTTCTCTTATTCTTCTCATCCTCCTTCTCCTTCGTCTTTGCTCAGACCCCCGTATACCCTCGTTACATCCAATCAGTGTGCAAATACCGTACAGCCAATCACAATGCGTGACGCTGTCCAGGTTGCTAGGCGGCAGTGCTACGGACCGCGGGTGTCAGGTGACGCAAACAGGAAGTCCTCCGTAAGCCTGACCGTCTCATTTCGTAGACCGCTCGGTTTGCTGTTCCTTCACTTTATTTTTATATTTATATACATTTGTTGTGAACGAAAACTTAGCGTGAGGAAAGGCATGTGTGGCGTGAGTGCGTGAGATATGTGTTAATTGCGTGACTCTCACGCTCAATGCGTGAGTGTTGGCAGCCCTGCCATTTATAATGTCTTTAAGTTATATTAAGCCTTAAAGTTATGCATAAATGAGGGCGTGGTCACATTGAGTGACAGGTCTGTCCAGTGACTGCTATTGTTAGCTTCCTGTCTCTCTGCTAGCAGCTCTGTGATGCTACAGGGGCTCAGCCTGCTCAACTCATCCGGGGAACATAACTTGAACTCGGCCGTGTTTGTTGTGCTGGTGCCTTGTGGACTATTCTTCATGCTTATATCGGACTATTGTGACTCGATCTGCGGTTAAAACAGACGGTGCATGAATGCGGTTTTGCGTTAAGTGAAATTTGAGTATTTTATTTATGTGTTTATCATTTTAATCAGCTAACGTAATGAATGTTAAGGCTTGGGTTAGCATGTAAGCAAGTGGTAACTAAATATGTGCTAACGATGCTAATCGTAGCCTCCAAGTTAAAACATAATAGAGAAGTGTTAAGCGTTAAGTGGGATAATACTGTAGAACAGACGGCTTCTGTTTGAGGTTGGTAAAATAAGGTCATCCTTGTAAGTTATTTTATTAGGTAGGTAACTTTATGCATCGCTAAGGTTAATTTAAATTCGCTATGATCGATTATGTAGACAAGCTAACGTCAAAGTAGTATTGAAGAGCGGTGTAGTGTATCTGAAATTAACCTCACAATAAGATGTGTGTATATTATGAAATAATAATGTCATATTTCAAGATGATTACTTAGATATTACAATGTGGTTGGTTGAGCTGGAGTTCATTATTGAGCTTACACGTTAACGTCACAGTCATATCTGAAGAACAAACCCAAACCTTGTTCTTTTTATTAATTGTATTACCAAATTGGTATCAAATAAATAGTAAGCATTGGTAATACCAATGCTGATGAAGTAAACTATTTTATTTGAGTCTGGGAGAAGGTACTGTACCCAGTTCCTATGTTCGGCAGTTATAGACTGGGCTTTCTTGTACAAGAGAATACAAAAACAAATGTTTAAATCAATATGGACCATTACTGTATAATTATCCTTAAATGATGTTATACAATGCACCTAATAAACAAGTATGGCATTTTGAAACATGATGTGCAACCATTTTTACTGTAATCTGTGTGCATGTTAACTAAGATGATGTTATGATTTATTTTTTGTTAGTATGCACGTGGACGCTTTGGACATACCTGGAGAACGAAAAAATGGGTCTTCGGAATGATGGGAGTTAAAGACAAAAGGCGGAGACTAGTGTTGAAACTAGTGGAGAAACGATCAAGATGCCACCTTGTCCCTCTGATTAGACGGCATGTTAAAGGTCCCATGTCATGGCCATTTCTACTAATCATAATTCCATTGTTGAGTTATACTAAAATAGATTTATATTGTGCAATTTTCCAAACTCACATTGGTTTCTCATACAGCATCTCTGTATAGTATGTGTATTCACTCTCTGTCCTAAACGGCTTGTTGGAGCTCCTGCCCCCCCTCCCTTTGAGCCCAGTGGCCATCTGCGAGACAGCGAGACACAGCAAAACCCAGCCCGAAACCAGCCCGAGCCCACACACACACCCGCAGCCTGGCTGGGAGTTTGTGTATGTCAGTGGCGAACCGTCAGGGCCTTCAAGGTATTCAGAGAATACCCTGGAACACTCAGATAAAACAAACAAAAAAATCTATTTAATTATATAAATAAAATGTAATAAAATGTATAGAAAATTAATAAATGAGAATCGTATCTGTGTTGTTGATCTGTAATATTACAGTGTTACGTTGATTTGTTTGTCCTTCTCGGTCCATGCACTACGCATTTCACTGGTTTTGTGTTCGAAAAGAAATGCAACCAATCAGATATTTTTCTCGGTCTCTGGGTAGAATATCAGCATGCGGCCCCCACCTCCTCTTTTTGCAGCCCTCAGATTAATTTATAAACAACGTCATTAATTTAAAAAAATATATATATATATTAGGGCTGTCAAAAAAAATTAACGCCACTAATTATTTTAACGCGATTAAAGCATGTGTATTTTTTGTCCTCGACCGCCCCGTAGTTTCAGAGTGCATCGAGTTTAAAATACCATCTACAAGCTGATGCTGACAGCCCCGCTTCTGCCGCCCGCTTGTGGCAGACCACACTTCCACGCTCACCGGCAGGCCCGGACTGGCCATCGGGAGGACCGGGAGGGTGTGTGTATGTGTGGCGCGAGCGAGGCACACCTTACGTGTTATTGTTGTTGTTAGCATCTGGTGCTAGCTAGCTGCGCTAACGGATATAAGGAGCTGTTTCAATGAAAACAGAGGAGCGACATTTCACCGACAACTGCGCCGAGCACTTGACTTTATGCAGGTAGCCAGACAGTGGGACATTTTACGAAAAGTCAGCACACTCAGCACGGATAGTGCGCGCAACATGACTGCAGTGTCCAGGCAGCTCCCGTTCAAGCATATATGCCTTGAGCTGCACATAGCTCCAACGATCCATCACAGTGTCTCCACATTCACACACACACACACAGACACACACACACACACACACACACACACACACACACACACACACACACACACACACTTTATATTGTATTATTGTATGAGAGAGGTTCCAGGTTGAATTGAGGCGAATATTTGTAATGTTCAGAGGTTGTTGTGTTTAATATTCATGAGAATATTTGTCATTGTTCAAATGATAATAAACAAACATATAAAGCATATTTGTCCACTCATATGTTGATAAGAGTATTAAAAACTATCCCTCTAAGGTACATTTAGAACAGATCAAAAATGTGCGATTAATTTGCGATTAACTACAGTATGGACAATCATGCGATTAATCGCACCCTTTCAGTAGTTATAAATGTTAGTGACTCATCAATAGATGGTGATGTGTTTCACACTTTACAATAAGACTCCCTTTTACCAATTAGAAATGCATGTGACTCATTAATAAATGGAAATGTGTTTTACACTTTACAATAAGGCTACCTTTTGACAGTTATAAATGTTAGTAACTCATTCATAAATGGTCATAAGAGATGCCAAGAAACATTAAGATGGATGGGGGGAGAATCAACTCAGTGAACAACAGATACCAAGGATGCTGGCTGATGAAGAAGATGAAGTAAGCTAGGTAGCCAATATAAGGCTTAGCAGTACAGATAAATGTGGGCTCACTATTTGGCAAGCAACCGGTCACAGTTGCCCTGTTTATCTCATGTCTTATAAAAGCTTATTAATGATTTTTAATGTTCACAACCTAATTAATAAATGAATTACAAACTGTTCGTAAACCCTTTATAAAGGTAGTCTTATTGTAAAGTGGTACCCAGGAATCTATAGTATATGAGACATATGGTGGCTAAGTTTAGCAAATGTTAAGTAACTTAAGCTAGATATTAATGTAATTGACATAAAATAATTGGTTTTCTGATTTTTTTATTTCTTTATGTTAATACTTGCACATGTTATGTTATTCTCCTGTATCCTGACACTTGTGGCCACAGTGGTCCCTGTTCACACTTTAACATAGAAGCGGGCCCACTGGTGAGTCAACATAATATTTTCTGTTAAAGCACTTATTTACACTTCTCTAAAAATAAAACCTTCTTTAGTCACACTAAGCAACTGGGAGCCCCATGAGCTTTACAAAAGTTGTGTTACTTTTTCAAACATTAACAGTTTTGCCATGCAATTATCTCCCAGCTAATTGGCCATTGTTCTCGTGAGGCCAATTTGTCCGGTCTAATGGTGCTCCAAACTGTCTGAGGATTTTTCCGTTGTTAATTGTTATTAAGCATTAACATTATAGTCCAGCTGTGTCTGGCATATTCTGTCCGCATAATGCACCTCTGCTGAATAGTGTCAGCTCAGAGCTTTTTTGAAAATGTCTTCAACCTATTCTCTTTGCCTCAGGAGGAATGAGTCTATTGATGTCATGGTTTTGGATTGTTTTCATTTTCCACCTTTTATTTTGAAATGTTTTCCTCCTTGTGTCTTGTCTGATCCTTCTTCCTGTGTTTGCCTTCCTGTCGTTAGTTTCCCTGGTTTGTCTGATTGTGTTCACCTGTTGCCCTTGTGTTTCTGCCTCCCTTACCCCAGCTGTGTCTTGTCTTGTGATTACCCCTCTCTGTATTTAGTCTTGTCTTCCCCCGTGTGCCTTGTCGGTTCATTGTCTCTCCTGTCTCCCTCCATGTTGGTCACGGTCAGTTTTTGTGCTACCTTTGTGTTTCATGCCATGTTTTTGTTCAGCTTTTAAAATAAAGCTCGCTTTTTGTTTCTAGACCTTTTTTACCTTTTTTGTAGTCTGCATTTGGGGTCCTACCCTTTCCACGCAACCTAACAATTGATCCCAGTTGGATTTTAAATGGGAAAATGGATATTAAAGACAGGGCAGTACACTTTATCTGATGCTTTAATTCAAATACCTAATTGACTACACAGATTTCATAGGTCAATACAGGCCAGGTAACTAGTGCAGAAGCCAGTTGAGGACAAGCAAGAGAAAATGCGTTAGAACAAATGTTAAATGCAAAATACACATGAACTTCTTATAAAACCCTTTTTGAAAGGTTAGGGAAATGCCACATGTGTCACTCACAAACTAATCACACCAATTGTCTTGCACTGAAGTATTCCAAACCACCCTTTGTTTGAAGGAACACACAGCAAGTGGTTCTTAGACCTCAAGTAAATGCCTGATTCACTGAGTTTATTATGGATGAATAAGGAGAACTGGAAAAAGTGTTGTTGCGTTTTCCTCAAGCCGCAGGGTCACAGCTGGTCTCGGCTCAGTCAAATGAATGGAGGGAAAATTACCCTGGATTTTGCTTTAAGCGCATTTCACAACTTTTAGGACCTACTGATTTAAATAAGTGCTATTCAGTTGTTCAAAATGTTAAGTTGATTCACCCCGGAAAAAAAATGGCGGTGATTTAGAGACGTCTATTATCCAAAGTCAGGCCTGCCCCTCCCTACACGCAGATCACGCAGACTGCGTGGGGCCTCATCTTGCGGAGGGGGCCTCATCTTGCGGAGGGGGCCTCATCTGATGCGCAAACGCGGCGCAATTAAGCGCGCCACAGTGTCGCCGCTGCGAGGCTCCGGCGCTCGCAGTTCACGCGCGTGCTCCACTAGCACCCTCCATGTGCAAATCTCTAAAAACGGGGGTTCAACGGAGCTGATCCAGATTTGCGTCCGATATGACGTAATATCGGCAATGCAGACCCACGGCACTATAAGAAACAATGCCCGACTGTTTTGGACGTAATATGGTCTTTGTTAAAGGGCCCATGTCATGGCCATTTCCACTGATCATAATTCCATTGTTGAGGTCTACTATAATAGATTTATATTGTGCAATTTTCCAAACTCACATTGGTTTCGCATACAGCATCTCTGTAAACTACGTGTATTCACTGAATTTCACTCTCTGCCTTTAACGGCTCGTTGGAGCTCCACTAGCTCCAGCCCCCACCCTCCCTGTGAGCACAGTGTGCTCTGATTGGTCGGGACGTTGTGAATCGCGCTGAGCTCCGTGGAGGTGTGGTTTCCTTGTTTAGCGATACACAGCGAAACACAGCCAAACTCATCCTGAGCACACACAAACTCACAGTCGAAGTAAAAACAATAAGTGTGGCTTGATATTGAGTAAGAAAAAGGTTGATAAACTCTGTGAGAATGGGTCTGCAGAGAGAATTTCGCCGCAATCCCAACTGTCTGTTATCAGCCTGCAGCCAGGGAGGAGAAATCAGCAGAGCTGCCTGCACTGAGTGTGTGTGTGTGTGTGTGTGTGTGTGTGTGTGTGTGTGAGGAAGTCCGTGGATTGGTCAATTTGGACCAATCAGCGGGGGCTTAACGTAACGGCTCCGCGGACGTAACGTAACGGCTCCACGGATTGGTCCATTTGGTTCCGGGTACCGCATGACCGTATCGCGTCATAGCTCTGGGCATGGCTACTGGGTATCCAGACGTCACGATGCCCAGGAAGAACATGAGAAATCTCCAATGAGGCGTTTTGGGGAGGTCTTTTCTGTGTTAGAGTTTTACTCCCTACAGGGTGTACTTTGAGGGGTTTTGACTCTGCAGACCGTTTACATGCATAAAAACCTTCATAACACACAAGGGGACGGGTAATAACCAGAAAAGCATGATATGGGACCTTTAACATTAGCTAACCTGTACTGGAGAGAGCACATGTGTGAAGAAGCAGGTAATAAAAAGGAACTCACCTTGTTGTAAACCGGCAAGAGAAAAAGCATTTGAGCTCCATACTGTTTCAGAAATAATCCTTGATGTGGTTTGGAACATGATATGGCGTTTCATCACGGCAGTATCTGCCGGTAGAAGTCTCCCGCATGAGCAGGCATAAGCTCCGCCCCCTCTTTTGTTTTTAAGCTTTATACCCAGAATCAGCACTTTTGTAACAGGAAGTGAAATAGAGGGATATGAGGCATGGCTAGAATGGGTGATCTGTTTGGTATTTTGAGCAAAACACTTCATAGACATGTTTTTTATGTATTTGTATATATCTGAGACCTATGCTATTGCCTAAAAATAGCATGATAGGTGACCTTTAAGTGAGACACGTCTTGCTGAGACAAATACAAAATATCTCATACACAAAAGTAATCTGTTCTATAACATTTTGTTGAAATTACCCCTAGCATCTTTTAAAATATAAGGCAATGCATGCATAGTTATACCAACACTGTTAAAAGCGTAACCCTATACAGAAGTGGAATATAATCAGCTTTGTTAAGCAGGCCTGTCCAGTCAACACCTGTTGGCTTATATAATTACATAGGTAATTGTAAAATCCACACATTTTGCATAACAGTTAAGACAAGAGAGGCATAACTTAGGACCAAATTGTGGATCCCTCTCTGTTCACTAAGAGCCCCTGGTGGCTGTTTTTGGCTGCTTCAATAACTTCTGTAAAGGTCTTAAATTGTGAGTTTTGCTGGGCTGCCTGCCATGAGCCCATCCCATGATTCCTCTGGTGGGAGTGAGGCAGTAATAGGTGTGAGATCCAGATCCAAAGCACCTACAGATTAAATAAAATAGACCCAATTTACAATGGTTTAAAATATCAACGCTAAATTCCACACATCATGCATGCAAAAACTCCCATGAAACTTTTATGGCCTCAATAAAGTCATTCAACTCTACTATTTCAACAAGTTAAACACCAGTTTTTCTGTATTACAGTATGTTGATTGAAACGCGTCTTTTTACGGTTCTTTCACTGCTTTCCGTTCTACAGCCTTCCAACGGCAGGAGGGTTTCATCTATGCATTGCTCTGGTCACTTCACTGATTGCTTTCATACACTTTTGAGCTTAATTAATGGCTATGCCAAACCAGGGGCTCATTATCCAAAGAACAAATGACTGAACTTTTTTACAGATAACAAAAGAATAAAGCTTTGTTTTAAACAACTGAAACGCATGACAAAAACAGGCATACCAAAAACAGGCATTCCAAAAAAACATGATGCAATAGTGCCTTTTTATGGCAATTTTGGCCTTACATAGTTACGCAATGGCATGTACAGGCTTGCTATTTTGTTATTTTTGGTGTCATTACGTGGCCTCTTTTGTTGATTATGAAGCCTTATATTTGCACTTTCATGGTTAAGCGCCGGTGCTAGCTAATAGTGATGTGTCGGTCACGAACGAGCCGATTCTTTTGAACGGCTCTTTGGTACGAACGAGGGGAACCGAGTCGTACTTGGTGAGAGCCGTTCTTTTAATCGTTCAACCGTTGGTCCGCACTCACTGCCTGCCAAAATCCACTCGCCTTTTAAAAAGCTTGATTTTGTTCCCCAAACGTATTCTGTGAAGACCCGCCCCTACTCTGATTGGTAGGTTTCAGCACGAGGAGTGAGATGGGGTGGGTCTTAATGGAATATGCGAGAGAGAGAAGCCATAACAAGTGGTACAGGACAGGTAGACAACGTGTTTTTCGGATGGAAAATGAGCCAAACGCGAAAACGCAGCAGCATTTGGATGCACTTCAACCAAAACCCAGGCAGTGATAAAGCGCACCATTTGTAAAGGCAAAATATCCTTTAAAGCAGGGTCAACAAATAATCTCCATCGCCACTTAAAAACACAGTAGGCCTATCTAATATTAAGAGTTGCGTGAATTTCATTCAAGGCAAGGCAACTTTATTGACTTAACACATACAGAGGGTAAATTCAGTAGTACATTCACTGACATGAATGACATGGCGCCACCTTGTGTCATGTTTACAATGCAGATTATTGACATTAGGTCTGGCAATACAGTCTGACTCTGAGTCAATCATTATCCTGGTGATTATTTCGCAGATAAACCTAGTAACCCCGCTCCCTTTAAAAAATAAACGGCTCTTTTGAACGGCTCTTTGAAAGGAACGGAGCCATAAGATCCGGCTCCCTTCAAAGAGCCATAATTCCCATCACTACTAGCTAAAGCCTGGTCTACCCAACAGCTGATCCAAATACCATCACGTGTGGGACTGCACTCCCCCGGGTCCTCAGCAACAAACACGCCAAGTATGAAGTAGCTTGGTCTAAGGGTTGGCGAGATAATCTAGACTCTGATACACACACACATACAAACAATGCTCTAACCTAGTTCTATCCACTGTAATTTCCCTATAGCCAAACTCTAAAGAACAAAACCGGTATGATTCACTGATGAACGCCTAATTAGTTCCATCTTCATTCTCAGTTTTATAATATGTTTAAGCACTAACTAGCTCTCTGGTTGCACGGCAGGTGGTTATTTGCTCACGGGTGTACTCTCAGTAGGAGTACTCATGATCGAGGAGCTTGCTTGCTGTGAAGCTTCATCAGTATGCCTTACCACTGACTAACAGCACTCCCCTGTGGTGAGTCTGTATTGTTACAGTTTCTGACAGTCCTAATGAGACTGTCAAAACCAATATCCCGCCCAGTCAGAGGATGTATGAGGGATATAGCCTTCATCCATTTATATATGCGCCTATGTGGAATTGTGATTTGTCTATCTTGCACACAACCAGGAGGTTAATGTTTAAATAACCAGCTTCACGTCAGTTCAAATGTATCTGACAGACAAGTAAAGCAATCCACTGCTACTCTAAATTGCCCACCAGCTCTGGGTTGTAGCAGATCTAACTTATTACCATAAAACGTCATTTTTGTCAAAACATTTTGCCTCTTGTAATTTTGCTAGGAAATTCTCCAGCATAATTCTCTGCAAAATTGGCAAAGGGGAATAAGGAATCAACTTTAAAAAAAAATCCTGGATGAATTATGGCTTCTGTGTGCAAAGCTTAAAGAGACAAGCCATTATGTTTCAACAGACAGATTTCAGAAGTCCCCAGGGTTAGAAACGGTAATTAGTCTTAGAAGTAAATGAAAACAAATGAATGATGCAAACAGGCACTTGCAGCACATCACCCCCACTCTCTTCAACCTCCACTGGCTCCCGGTCAAGTCCCGCATCACCTACAAACTCCTCCTCGTCACCTACAAGTCCCTCCATGCCCTCTCCCCTCAGTACCTCACAGATCTCCTCCACCCTTACATCCCGTCCCGCACCCTTCGATCCTCAGATTCCGGCCTGCTCTCCATTCCCCATTCACGCCTCCGCACCTTCGGGGATCGTGCCTTCATTACATTATTACATTACATTTCATTTAGCTGACGCTTTTATCCAAAGCGACTTACAATTACCAATTACAGGGACATTCTCCCTGGAGTAACTAAGGCCTAAGTGCCTTACTCAAGGGCACACTAGTGGTGGTGTTCCTTCAGTGTCGCTGCCCCCGCCCTCTGGAACTCCCTCCCTGCTGAAATCCGTAACGCCCCTCCTTCTCTGAACATCTTCAAATCAACCCTGAAAACTCATCTGTTCAACAAAGCCTTCCAACAACATTAACTGACTCTTTCCCCCCCCCCTGCAATGTAACACTTCCATTTCTGCCCCCTGTTTTATGTTTTGTCCTTATATGTTTCTTTGTTAACCTGTTAAGCCCCAAAGACCCCGTCGGCGGGTCTTTTTTTTTTTCACAAATAAAATAAAAACATTTTAATTTTAATTTATTTATTTTTATAGTCTGGTACCTGAAAAAGGTCAAAGGGCACTGATGGAACCAGATGTACCCAAATGTGCCGAAAGCTTATTCCGCCTGGAACTTTTTTTTGCTAAACCTCTCTAAAAAGGTCAAATTTAACTTGTTTTGCCTCAATCTTGATACAGGGTACTTATTATATGTTATATATATATATATGTTATATATATATATATATATATATATATATATATATATATATATATATATATATATATATATATATATATATGTTTGGATTCCTAAAGCTTATAGTCTACCATCCCATCATTCAAGGGTGGTTTTCACTATAAGTAATGTTTTTTCTTTAGGCGGAGGTAAGAATTTACCTTTTTTTGCTATGTTCCATCTGAATTTACTCTAACTGAGAAAAATCTATATTGATTCTGACACTTCTACATCCAACTCACAGATGTAACCTTGCTTTGATCAAATAAATTATTCATATAACCCTTTTAGAAGTTAAGTTGTAGTCATTTGTTTTGGGCATGTCATTTTCGAGCCTGAAACCTGAAAAACAGGCTCGGGGCTTAACAGGGCGACCTTGGGTTGATGAAAGGCGCTATATCAATTAAAGTTATTATTATTATTATTATTATTATCTTGAAGCCGCAGAAAACTTGGTCTGTATTGGCAACAACTGATTTTTATGGCCACTTTGGGGCAGCAAAAAAAAAGCTGTAAACACGACAAAGATAATCCACTTTAAGGATTATGCGTTATTATCGCGTAAACGCATTAATTAATTAACGCCGACAACTATTTTATCGCGCATTAACAATTTTTTTAATTTGTATTAGTAATATAATTATTTTGAAAGTCTGTTGCTCACTGGCTCTGAAAACACATACAGACAAACTGTGGGTCACAGAAGGGGTTTCAGTATTGAGTATTGGCTTGTTAGTATGGGCGTCATCACGTCTCAACCAATCAGAGCATTTGGACTGCTGTATTGCTCAAATGAACCGAAACAGAAAATAACTGGCTGGGACAGAAACATGGAGAAAGGTACCAAACTCTTACATGGACATTTGAAATCTCGTCCAGACAGCGGAGTTGATAGAACCAGAGTTATGTGTAACCACTGCAAAGATGAATTTTCTTATCACTGGACTCTGAGGGTAACTTGTTCTTCTATAACAAACTAGATTAAACGTTAATGCCCTGGCAGTGGCAAATAGCTTTGGTTTTATGTTTGATTTGATTACATTAATTCATGTTGAAGTTGATATTAACTGAACTAGTTTAACTGATACTTTGTAAAGGAAATACTGCTGTTAAAAAGCACCTTATTTGTTTACAGTTAAACCAAATGTTTTTGCACTTTTGTTCATATAGCAGTACTTTTAAAATAAAAGTGCGCAATACACTACTTTTGAATTAATTATTACATTTTGCGCATAACAGTGAAAATCATGTGATTAATCGTGATTAAACATTTTAATCATTGCCCCAGCACCATTTTTTAAACATCCAGCACGCAGAGGGAACCATTACAATTCATTTGTGTTTTGTGTCAGGCACCCTAATAAGTAGAAGCCTCAAAAGGTCCTGAGGGAAATTTCTGGCTCTTTAATTGTTAAATGCTCCGCTATGTTCACTTAATATTCATTAACTTCCACTCATCTGCTGATTAGTGCTGCACAAAGTGTAGTTGGTTATCAAAGCTAGTTCTCTGAAAAAGCTGCCTGTCAAGAATACTGATGTGAACATAAGTGAGCCTATACTGTATAATCAAAACAATGAGCTGAAAGACCCTAAAAAAGTCCTTTGAGATGGATGCAAACTGTAGTAAGAAGATAATTATGCTAAATCCTTATTGGTGGAAAGAAATATACAACTGTTATTAAAGAGAGTTTGCAACAGAGCCCAGCACACTTAAACCCAGCGAGAAAACCACAGAAAGGTAACCTTTAATATTCTAGTATTCATAATAAACAACACCATGAGACATATGTGAACTCAGACATTCTTTCATAAGAGGATTTCCTGTACTATACATCACAGCCAAAGTGCCCCCTGGGTTGAGATATTCAATCACAAGATATGATTTATAGCTCACAAACAGATTTCCAACAAGAATGCCTATCTCCACCTGCTACCTCAAATCCACAAATGTGAATATTCTTGTGTAGAGATGACAATAAAATATACAGTGTGTAGAACATCTTTACGGCATATAGGCACAGTACATGTAGTATCGGCATCTTACATCTCACTAACAGTCTACAGGACGTGAGCTTTCAAAAGGCAGCAGCCACCAGCTCTGTCATCCATCAGAAGTTTTACAAAGTCAACCAAAGTGTACCCCCCTTCGACTCGAAGTTCCCTTAGAGGGGAGATCGGTCACTTTAATGCCAGCCCCCAGGCAGTGACGAGCGGAGAGGAGTTAGTCGATGGTGTCGGGGTTGGAAACGGTGGAAGGGTGGGGAAGAATGACAAGGACATAGCGAAAGGATGATAGAAAAACAAGGTTGAGATGAGTAGGGAAAAGCACGAGGGAGAGATAAGAAGAGAGGCGGAGAAAAGTCAGATGGAGAGGGAAAATGGGTAATCAGAAGAGGAGGGGAAGTGAATAAAAAACTGAACTAATGGCCAAGTCCACAGCTGGTTCGCTTGGATTATTGGGTACCCATAAATAAACGTGTGACAGCGATAAATATAGCATGACAGGTCATCAGCACAGTTAACCATGTCCCCCAAGGACACCTTTGGCGAAAGAGGTTATAGGACATGGGGGCTGCCCAGTTGTTCACACAGTGACTGATGAGCTGCTGATTAAAATCCCCAGAGAACAAACTGAACACAGAGAAAATGAAAATGACCTTTAACCGCCGTGTATGCAGCAAACACTGAGGGATCGGAACGCAGCGATGGTATCTATCAATCACTTCACCTGGAGATATATTGCTTGTAATGCTATAAGGTGACATTGATCAAGCCTATCAGGGTTTTAAGAAAGTGTTGAAGTCCTGCTGACTTTGGCTAAATAGTTCAAACTTGTAATAAAGAAATAGGAAAGAGTTCAGGAAAAGTTCAGCCCGGAAAAGTTCAGTCAGGAAAAGACCAGGAACAGACTGAAAATAATAAGTTAAATGTCAATGTACTTGCAATTTCTAAGTTGATAATACGGCAGATCATAAATCATGATTTGTAAAAGGTTTTGCAAATATGAAAAAAGACAGGGACTAACAGAGAGTGAAATTGACTCCTTGAAGGGGGGATTAAAGTCAAAAACCTGACTTGACTAAACTTTAAAAACTTGTCAGGGCTAAAATGTGAAGGCCAAAAAATCTGAATAATTCAATCGGTATTTGCCGATGGGTTTAAAATGTAAGTAACACATTTAAAAAAATGTAATACAATATTTTGATAAAAACCGATTACCTTTTGGGCACAATACATTTAAACAGTAACTGAGAACAGAAAAAGGTGGAAGTGGGGTTGTCTCTTAAACAATTCATTCTCCAAATCTGAAAAGGGCAGATTACAGGCCTACAGGCCCAACAGATGAAAAGAACATGTTAAAGCACATCTTTTGCAAATCACAGAATCTCACCTCAACATGAAGGTAACTGTGCGCGTTTACTGTTCATTGACAGAATACAGTTTGGTGTTATACACCATAGTTCCTTCCAATCTCATCACAAAGCTCAAGAACCCATTAGATCCTCATCCTCAGCACTGGAGCACCCAAGGGATGCCGGTTAGGCCTACTGTACTTGCCGAACACACACAAATGTGTAGCCACCTTAAACTCCATCCTTTATGTGGTGGGCCTGATCACAGATACAGATAAAAAGGGTTACCTGAAGGAAGTCAAATATCTGACGTGCTGGTTTCAGGGCAACAACCTTCTCCTGGCAAGACTAATGACTTTTTTGTGCACTTTGGAAAAAAGCTGGAAAGTCACTAAGCCCCGTCTTTAACATCAACGGTCCCTGGGTGGATCGGACGGAAAGTATAAGCAGTGCTGTGCTTATTTAATGTGAAAGTGAATCAAAATAGTTAGACCCTAGAGTCAATGATTAATCTTAATAAGTGTCAGGATCTCAGTATTGATGAAAACAATTGTGATTATTACTTGTGCCATAATGTTGCAGCCCTAGATTAATAGTCTGATTTTATTCATACTAGAGAACAAGTTTTTTTCTGTGTCTTTTTTCAAATCTTAAGGTTCCAAATGAAGTCCCCCAAAAATGTTTAATATGATTATGTAAATAGTAATACAAACAAAGTTAAAAAAAATCAGAGTATGTTATTTAGAACAGAAATATGACTCCTCTGAAAGTTTGCCAAGAGTGTGTAAGTTGACCTGTTTTCAGAAGGCTGAGCAGTGCCAGCAGGAAAATATGATAATCTTACTAAAGAACAAATATCAATGTCATCCCAGACACACCCCTCTGGGCGTAATACATGCTTTTGGCTTATCGATCAGCAGCCGCATTTATAAAACAAAGCACACAACACATAGGTTGCTTCACAAAGCTCCACCCCTTCGATGACATAATGTGAGACAAACCAGGAAACAAGTTTATGACTTCTCAGGGAAAGGACACACCGACAGACAGTTGGTAAGATTTACCTTCATTATAAATCTGTCAATATTACCTGAGCAAAGAGACTTGTAGGAGAAAGTTCTGACGGACTTAAGGAAGGAAATACTCATACCCTCATTCCTGTTGGGGACTGAAAAACATTCAAGGTTGCAAAGTGAAAGTAACTAAGTCAGCTTTCCACAGCAGGGAGAAAATCCAGCGTATGTTCAGCTTTACTCAGGGACAAAATGGCTTCCAGATCAGAGGAGGATTACTGCTGTCCGGTCTGTCATGACATCTTCAGAGTTCCGGTTGTTCTGTCATGTTCCCACAGCTTCTGTAAAGACTGTCTGAGCACCTGGTGGAAGGCGAAACCACTGCGTGAGTGTCCAGTTTGTAAGAGACGATCCTCAATGGTGAACCCACCTGTTAGCCTGGTGTTGAAGAACCTGTGTGAGGCCTTCGTACAGGAGCAAGACCGGAGAGCATTGGAGATCCTCTGTAGTGTGCACTCTGAGAAACTCAAACTCTTCTGCCTGGACCATCAGCAGCCGACTTGTCTCGTCTGCAGGGACTCGGAGAAACACACCAACCACAAATTCAGCCCCGTTGACGAAGCTGCGCCAAAGCACAAGGAGAAACTCCGGGCCACACTGAAACCCTTAAAGAAGAATTTAAATGTTCTCGAACGGGTTCAAGGAAAGTTAAGCAAAACAGCTGAACACATTAACGTCCAAGCCCGACAAACTGAGACTCAAATGAAGGAGCAGTTTCAGAAGCTTCACAAGTTTCTAGAAGAAGAAGAGCAAGCCAGGATGGCTGCTTTGAAACAGGAAGAGGAGCAGAAGATGCAGATGATAACGGTAAAGATGGACGCTCTGGGCGTAAAGATAGCCGCTCTTTCAGACACAATCAGAACCACAGAGAAGGAGCTGAGAGCTGAAGATGTGTCCTTTCTGCAGAACTACAAGGCAACAGTGGAAAGTATCCAGCGGCAGCACCCCCTACTGGAGGAACCACAGCTGGGCCCGGGAGCTCTCATAGATAAGGCCAAACACTTGGGCAACCTGACCTTCAACATCTGGAACAAGATGAAGGAGATGGTCTCCTACACGCCGGTGATTCTGGACCCAAACACAACAAATCTAGAACTCATCGTGTCTGATGATATGACCAATGCGAGAGGAGGGGAGAAGCAGAATCTTCCCGATAATCCGGAGAGGTTTGACGATTATTACATCGTCCAAGGCTCTGAGAGCTTTAACTCGGGGACTCACACATGGGACGTTGAAGTTGGCGACAATACATTCTGGTCAATAGGTGTGTTAGCGGAGTCATACCAGAGAAAGGGACCCACACAGACTGGATTATGGGAAATGCGGTTCCATAAAGGGGAATACTCGGCACGGGCACTACCAGCTGCAGCCACTGATCTGGGGTTGCAGAGGAAGCTGAAGAGAATCAGAATGAGTCTGGACTGGAGCAGAGGAAAGCTGACCTTCACTGATCCTGACACTAACACACTCTTACACACCCTCAAACACACCTTCACTGAGAGGCTGTTTCCATACATTAGCACAGTGGATAAAGTACCGCTGAAGATTTTACCACTGAAGGTCTGTGTGAGCAAACAAGTGTGAGAGTTTTTAGTTTGAAGGCGGTGATAATAGTAGTAAAAAGCTCTTTATTTCTTTTTTATTTAATATGTGTCCAACTATTGATGTGAAAACACATGTTTGAGCACATATCTTAAACGACAGTAAATAAATAACTTCATCAATCTCGTTTGACTGTAAGATATCTGCAGCAGCAAAAAGAATATAACTACAAGTCCAACTACTGAAGCTATCTGAAGATATCTGAGTTTATGTTAAAATGAGAATAAAATCAGGACTCAAATATGTTTTTTTACATGTGGACCTAATTATCTTCCGCTAGTAAAGTAAAAATAAGAAGTGGATGAAAACAGTATATAAATAAGCAGTCACCTAAAGAAATGTTCACTACATTATTTGTATGGCCAAAATAATTCATGATAGCAATATAGAACATTTTGGCCTTTGGGAGGAAGACAAAAAAATATTGGAAATGATTTATGAAGAACTGCATTATTTACACGATGTTATAATGTGCATCTTTGTTTGAATTTTTCAAAGATCACAGTTATTGTCAATACAGGTATGTGGCCCTTTGAAATATTGATGTTTAGATAAACCGAGAATACAATTCTTGTTCAGTACTTCCTGTAAATCGATTTAATTTGTTTTAACTGTCTATAATTTGAACAGTCATCTGCATTTAATCTTCCAGACAGTTTTACTGACTAACTTAAATAAACGTTGGATTTATTTAGATTATTATAATGTATTTAATGGTTGAACTGACATATGAGACATTAATGGGTTTTGGCCAAGTGTTCAATTATGTAAGAGGGACAGTTTTGAAAGAAAGAGGATTTATGTATATTAAAAAGACCTAAACGTATCCATAAATCCGAGCCCTCAAACTATTTTTGGCTCTGAAATCCAATTGTGCACAGAACTAAGAGGGCTTACCATCACTTATATTGAAAAAGGAACATGTCTTTGGGGCTGCTAACAGAATGGATTTTGGGTATCGACAGGGGTAGCCAATGATTGTTTGTTTATCACCAACTACTATGTCCAATATTAACAAAAAGCTATTCTTCTTTCCATGTTTTTGAACCATTCATTTCAACCTCCAGCTTTGATAGCATTACAATTCAGTTTCCATCTGTTCTTGTAATGCATTTCAGCTTGTTGGTCTTTATTCCTGGCAGTTTTACAAATTCAGTTTTCAGGAAAGCAGGACTGAAGTTTAATTCATTTGAGCTGTAAAAACCTTTTCAGACATGTTTACTTTTCTGCATTTTTCAGCAATGCTTCGAATCGGGTTCAGTTTTCAGGGTTCATATGCATTTTCCTAGTTATAATCATAATGCAACACGTGTGTACCTACAGGAGTATATTATGGGTAAAAAAAACATGCTTGTGTCACATAACTTTGCAGTGAGGTCTGAGTTCAAGTTTAAATCAGTTAACTCCAGCACATATGAAATCTTGCACTTGGCATTTAATGTTTCATGCAAACTTACTTAAATGATTGTCTCAGAGTTGGCCCAGAATATGGACATGGGTCATCTCCATTCTGATATTATCCAGCTTTCTGCTTTGCTCATTTTCAATGACGGCATGTTTAGTTATAGCTCATTTAATTTGAAAGTGCAGAGGAAAAAAAACAAAACCAAATGTGAAGACTGTTCGCCATCTCGTGGCCATAAATGGAACTGTATGGTAAACATTCTGATCCCATCTTACTTAAAATTTCCCAAAGCAGTCAGCTTTACTATTCTCATAAGACATTCCACACTTTAATTTAGAAAAATTACAAAATGCATTATTCATATTATTCACCAAAAACACATTTACTCTCGTAATTAAAGTCTACAACAGCTGAACTGTGAGTACAAACTAAGTCAAGCAGGAGTTGTGGTATAATATTTTATTCTCATATTTTATGGAATACAAAGCCCCGATCCCTTCCCCCCCACCCCCCAAAACAAAACGAAAAAAGTGTGCACATCAGATCTGGTGGAAACTAGTCAAGGACGAGGAAAAGAGATGAAAGACAAAAGAAAAGGGGAAGTTGCTTTATGGGGTGTGGAAGTGTACGACTGAAAATCCATGTTCATGTTCGTAAAAAAAGTAAACCCTCTCATGATGAATGAGCCCTTAACATTTTTTTTTTTAAAAATAGTCTTGCTTGAGTCTGTTGATAAAAGGGCTCCAAACAATAACTAAAATAAAATGTCTTTCCATCGATCTTTGTATAAACCATTATGACTAGAAGGGCGTAATCAATCGTGTGCAACAATAATTTAGCTTTACATTACTGCGAATTCAGTCGCTTTCCTATTCTTTTACACAATCTCTTGCTAAGCTGCAAAATAGGAATGAAATAATTCTCCCTATTTGACTTGGGAGAGAAACAAAAATACTAACAATTATAAAAAAAGAAAAAAGAAAAAAGAAAAGACAATTAGCAGAAGAAACTAGCTAGCAGGGCTACAAACGACCCCAAATATGTTCTAGCAGCCAAACTAGGTCCAATAATGTGGGCTTTTCCTCAAAAAATGGCTCTGAAACATCTGGAGTGTGTTTGACAAAGCTAGCCATAGAGTCCCAGCTAAATCTGCACCACTGGGACAAAGCAACTGAAGCACATTTAAAGTATTGATTTTTCGAAAATCTGGCCAAAAGTGGTCTTCGCTAATCTCATGATGTGTAAAAGCAACCAGCTTCGAAGACACACTGGGTATGGCAAAAAAACACACGGACAAGTATAGTGAATTAAAAATAACATTAGTAACATCACTGCCATTGAATCCATACATTTCAATGCAATTTCTAGAAGATCGGGGAGCATGATCAACCCCCCCCACCCCTCCGGGACTGTGCCACACTGATTATTATGAGATGGTTTGTTTTTTTTTGTTCATTTTCCAAAGAATGTAATCTTTTCCTGACCACTACACATCAAAAACACACCAGAAAACAAGTTAACCCGATACAATACACACAATCCAAGGTTCACGGTCCCGAAAGGTGCTGTTCTTGAAAAGAAAATGAAAAAAAAGGAGCCTCAGGTCCTCCGTGTCCACTCGGTTAAAGTGTCCGCGCGCCGAACCGGTACTTTCAGCGAGAGCAATTTGTGTGGTGGACGTTGGAAAAAGATTTTTTTTTTTAAAGAAAAGAAAAAGAAAAAGACGTGTTCAGGATGGAGGTTCTTTAACAGCTTCTCTGCTAGGGAGAATTAACAGGCTGCAGCAGCTTGCTGTCCGTGTCTATTCCTCTTTTCCGATCATTATTTCAATCCATCCATCCCGGTTCTTTCTCCTCAGGTAAGGTCCTCACACCATGTACGAGTTCTGGTTCTTCAGCTTGTCCAGCTCTTTGCTCTGCTGCCTCAGAAACAGGATTCTGTAGTTGAGGAGGAAATAAGTAAATCAATGTAATGATATGAATGTTTACTTTAGCTAATGTGGATGCTAATGTCACATTGACCTCACCTCTGTTCCCTGAGTGTGGCCTGAATTTCACACACTCTGACCAGGGAGCGCAGGTTTTTCATCTCCGTGCAGATCTCAGACATGTACAAGCTGCCCATGTTGTGGATGTCCTCGCGCAACCGAGCCGCCTGAGGGAGAGGGATGAAGCGTATTGTCAATGTTGCACACTGGGACGCAAAAGGACCTTCGAGGCATGCATTGGTTTTTAAAAAATGTGATTGAAATACAGAAACATTGGACCATTGGGCGGCTATGGCTCAAGAGGTATTACACTGATCTACCAATCAGAGGATCAGTGGTTTGACCCCTCCCTCTGCATTCAACACATCGGACTTACCTTGGACAAGATACCCAACTCCAAAAAATGCTCCCATAGTCATGGCTTCAGTATTGAAGTTTATGCAAGTCGCTTATGTCATGTGCTGTCTGCTAGGTCTAAGTGGGGCATCCATAAACATGTACATTATAAGACTTGCATATAACATAAAACTATCAAAACGTTTGCTTGCAATTAACCTGCTGAACACACTGACTGATATTCAGTACAACTTATTATTAGCAACAGGTGGTTACACTACTGGCATAAGTCATTAGCATAAATAACATTACTGAGAGTTTGCAACACTAACATGTTCATTATATCTATGTACAGATTACAGGTAATGAAATAAAACATTATAATCCAATTACAGCACTTTTAAGAACTTTACTACTTTATACTACTGGGGTATCTACGTGTTTTTTTCACACCTGTGCTAGATTAGATTCCTTTTCATAATTTTTCCTTTAGGACTGAAACTAATTATTCCAAAAATAGTTTCAGAATGCCGCTTTAAATGTCTAGTCCTATTTTTACTGTTATTGTAGTGGTAGGAATTTAATTTAAGAGTGCTGTCAGATTACTGCAGTTTTGTCACAACAGTGAAAATGTTTTTCAACATTTATTTGAAAATATTTCACATCCAAGTTAATTATTGTTACAAAACTGATTAATTGCATCGGGAGAACCGGTGAGCTCAGAGACAAAGATAGAAAAATATATATCAAAAGTTTTTCTATTTTTATTAAATAATAACATATATTAAATAAATGTTCAATAACCCAGGTATACTGTATTTTTTTTTTTTTTTCCAAAACGTTTCAAAACCCCGAGTTCCCCTCACGTCAAAATCACAAACTTTCAAGGATTCAAAAGGACCATGCATAGTTTTTTTGTACTTGGGGCAGTACCTGTTTCTCAGTGTTCTCTGAAGGCCATCCTTGGATATGTCTGATGAGGCTCTCGTCAAAATGAGTTGCCAGGCTGGGGGTGAAGGTGCCGGGGTTGTCGGGCTGGGTCTGGCTGCTGCTGCCGGGGGGGGCGTGGGGCAAGGCAGCGCCGGGTGCGTTTGATCCAGAGCACAGGAGCTCCTGGCTGCTGGGGCGAGACAACGAGTGGGGGGGGGGTTCAGATGCATTTTCGCTTTGGATCATGTAAACTTTAATTTATCCATGTGTAGCATTTACTTCACTGCTCCGTTATTACATTTGTGTGAATAAACATCCTCAACGTTGTATTTACCACTTTAACTGCCATGAGAAATTCAAGTGAGATGAATAATTGCTTGACAAGTGTGATAAAATACTACTGGACAAAAGAACTACAGAATGATCATGTAATGGTGTGCCTCCATACTGGACTATAAGTAACTACGTCTTTCCAATAAGACACCTTTGGAAACTATTTCTACTAAACAAATAGTCCCTTTGAAAACTGTTGATGTTGCTGTTGAGGTCTGTCAAATATGTTTTTGGAATTCAGTTGTTCTTTTAGTTTACTTTCTTCTGGTTGTTTTAAGCGTTGACCTTACCCCCAGGCAATTTTTTAGCACAAAATTAAAATGGCGTCTTGAAGTGATTCCTACCTTCTCTGCTGGATAATTCTGGGGTCCTCGGGACGCTTCTCTGCGGTCTGAGGCACAGGGACTGGTCCTTGTTTCGCTGAAGACATGCTGCCCTGTGGAGGGGAAAAGAGATGGCACGAGGTGAAGAAATAGGAGTGAAAACAAAAGGGTGTTTTGTCAAGGAAGAAAGTGGGGTTGAGTCATGAGCAAGGGGAAGTACTCCTCGTCTACTTTAGGTCCTGCGACTCACCCTGGTTTGTGAGGATGTGACGCCGCCAGGGTGCATGCCCAGGGGGGGTTTCTGGGAGCTCTGCGGCGTGCCGTTCCGTGGCGAGACGTACGGCCGCGGTGATGAGGCGTCCGACGTCAGGGAGACCGGGGACTGACTGGAGTGCTGGGCTGAAGGAGGGAAGGCTCTCTCATTACTCACAAACACTCATCAGCTGTGACCATGCATCAACCCTGGCGTTGTTCAGTATCAACACAAAGCCTGCAGTCCATTCCGTGCAAAAAGTGAAGTATTGTACACATGAAGAATTGATTTAGCAGCAAACAATGTGACAACTAGCTCACTAAAAAGGCTAGTCATACAAGTAGGGCTGCACAATGTATTGAAACTTTATCAAAAGCGCAATGTGGACTAGTGCAATATCCAAATTGCTGTATGCACAATACTGTAAAAATTAGCATCACAACAGATCCCTTGACAAAAAGCAATGCGATTTTCCTATTGAATTTCGGATTTTGCAGAAATGTCTCTCTCACATTCATGATACTCAACACGTTTCCTTTAGCTGGATATCCTTTATAGCATCACCACTTTGTGATTTTTTTAAGTGTAAATGCAATTGGCAAAAATAAAAAGCTAACGTCATGCTATAAACAAACTACATCATGGTTGCATGGCGGACTCGTGTCGACCTGATGATGTTGTGTAGTTTATTCGGCCCCTTTTAGCATGCGTCGTTTTTAATGACACATAGAAGCATTGGACAATCACCAGAGGGGTAATTACTGACGTATTTTATGTCTAAATGTTTATCTTATCTCAGGCATCAAACCAAAAATAAAACTGTTAACTCAAGAAAAGGGAACCAGAAGTGGTGAAATGCTAACTCCAGGTCTCATTCGTGAACCACTCCATAAGGACTAATGCAATATCAAAATCACAGAAAGCCCAATATTTAAAAATGTAAAATATCTGTCAAAATGTTATTCTGGATAAAGTATTGTGGTGCTGAGGGATATGGCTGCAAAATATCTTTATACAGACTTCATTAAAATACTTATTTGAGTTGAGTACAGAACTCCATCTATACCAGAACACCACACCATGATTATATTTAATTTATTTTTAAAGGAAATCTGAATAATTATGCAATAATGACAACTTCCGCTAAGGCAATTTCAATATTAGTCCATTTGTAATATAATTTGCGATATGAACATTTTTCACGTTATTATTGAAATACATAATAAAATGATCATGGTGTAATGTTTTTAAGAGGATCTGTACAAACAAGGATTTCTCTCAGGTATATTAATTAAGGAATTCTCTGAAGTACCACCATTTTTCCTTCAAAATTATATTTCCACATATTTTGCAGAGACCAAATATTGCATTAACTGCAATTTGGATATTGCACCATTCCATATTGCAATTTCAATACAATTTAGAATAATTGCGCACCAATAGGATAATACAAAAATGCCTCTGTCAAATTTTACTGCCACACTTGTTGCATTGCTCTGCAACACGTCCTCTATTTCACTACAGGCGGTTCATTCAAATACATTAGAGGACATGTTTTTTTGTTTTTTAGACGGCTATTAATCAATCTGAACATGCCTTAAACGATCCACGCTGTTACCTTGCATCAAGGAAATGCAGAATTTAATTAACTGAAGGTCAAAAACAAATTGTGTCTTAAAAAAGACGGACAGGGAGAGCAGATCACTTCAAAAAGTAAAATATTAAAATAAGGACATAAGTATGGGTGGAACAGCGTACCTTGGTTGGAGTGCTGAGCGGCGGACAGCAGAGCAGTGATGTTGAAAGCAGGTCCAGCAGTGAGGAGCTTATGAAGCACAGACCGCAAGGAAGCTTGGGTAACGGCAGCTGCCAAGACTGGAGGGAGGAAAGAGTGGACACACACAAACACAAACACACACACATAGGTGAGTGAGCTAGGACGTGCAACAGGTGTGTGCAAAAACACGCACAGAAAAAAGTAGTTCCTGATTGTTTTTCAGCATATGATTGTTGATGTTTATAGAATAAAGTAAAACACATTTTCATTTTACTCAAACACATACCTATAAATAGTAAAAACCAGAGAGATCTGGTCCATGATGGTCTCTTAACTTTCTCAAAAGCTGTATATTGTCAGGTGTCATTTGTCTGCACCAAAGTGGCTCGATTATAAGACATGCTTTGATTTTTTTCAACACCGTTTCCTCAAAAAGTAGTCCTCACCCTTTAGGTATTACCTCTCTAAAAATCAGCCATAACAATATCTTCCCCAGCAGTTAGCATTGAGAAACTCCCTCTGGAGGGAACTTTGGGTTTTTAGGGAAAACCCCCAAAAGCATAATAAGGCCTCTTTAACCTCGTCAAAAAAACAAGATTCCCGCCTTGGCAGCGAAACAGTTACCTGTGCATTTGGGCAACTTATGCATTATCCTTCCGTAAACCAGGGAAAGGGTAATGGCAGCAAGGAAATGAACCAAAAACCTGGTTTTAAGGCACCAAGACGCTGGGATCAGAGAATATCTCTCCTACCTTTTTTGTCTTTCCACCATTTTCTCCTATGCTTTGGAAAATCTTAAGCCTCTTAAATATCCTCCTCCCCTCTCCTAAAATGTTTGACCTTTAGAGCTTTATTTAGTGCTTAGACGCTGTGTGAATAAATGTTATCTTTACCAGGAGGTAGTCTTAACTTTAATGGGACAATTCTCAGAAAACAATTAAAAAAAATAATCTGACATTTGTTAGGTGGAGCAACTTTTCTAACACGGTAGATTTAAATCCTAAACAATGTAGCTACTCAGTGGCCACAACAATTGATGAAAGGTTGCTTAATTGATCTACCATGTATATATTTTTTTAAATAATTTTATATACAAAGCAAAGGGGAATTTTTCTGAATGTGTGTGCTCTTAGGATAGGCTGGGCTAACATAAGACTACATTTAAAAAACTGACATCAGTCTGTGTAGGCGCAGGTGTTTAACTGTTGTGAACAGGCTGGTATTCTAATATAATACAACCTCAACTTTTCCAAATACAATCAAAACAAGTCTTAAATATGGTCCAGTGCAGATCTAGGGGAACATTTCACCCTCTGGAAGACAGCCATGTGAAAGTGACATGTTGTGTTTCTGTTGTGCCTCACCCTCGTTGAGTTTGGCCATGTCCATGTTGCCGTTGTTCATCTGCAGAGTGGCCTGCAGCGCGGGCAGCAGCTGGTGGAGGAGGGCGGGGTCCTGCAGCAGCGCCGGGGAGGGGGACTGGACAGACGGAGGCGCCTGGCCCGAGGAGGAGGAAGAGGAGGTGGAGGAGGACATGGCGGAGGGGGTGGAGCCTAAAGCACCAGGAGCAGAGTTCAGGCTCTGAGAAGAAGAGGAAGAGGAATGGCCGGAGTTGGACGCTGTGGACTGGTCCCCTGATGTGGCCTCTGTGAGGGAGAGCGGAGGAATACTTAACACGAGATTTGACGAGGTAAACCGAGACGATGTGTGGACCGGAGACGTAAATGAAAAGAAATTAAGATATTATGTAGATGTCTCTTATTTCACCTTTTTATTGTACATTTATTGTAACTATTGTTATGTGTATATATACACACACACACACACACACATATATAGTTTCTATTATACACTTTTTTAAATGGGGAAACTGTCACAAAACCCAATTTCATTAACTGTCATAAATATTTCCACTATGAGATTTTTTTTTTTTAAATGATCACCGATTCAGTGGTTCAAGACAACAAAAACAAATAAAAAAAATGTCATTATTTTTAGAACAATTTAAAAGACAACACTTTTACAATATCAAAAATCAAACATGAAAAATCTCATATCATGATATTAATTCAATATGAATATAATAAACATCCCTATTTTGCCTATAAACTTATTAAAGTTCAATAAACGCATATATCGGATATTTATAAAGTGATTGTGCAAATGTTCTTCCTTTAGTCAGATGACGTTGAAATATTTCAGGGTATGTGGACCAGCAACAGAAATTCTAAAGCAAACTCTGAACTACCTACAATGTTGATGATGATGATGACCATGTAAAAAACAAATAGCTTTGTTTTATGAATCTGTTTAACTTACTTGTTGAGGCTTTGTCCTGCAAGGCCTCTTGTCTGTAGTCCATGTCCCGGGGGAAACTGTTCGCCGGCATCTTGACTGGGTCTTTCTGTCGTTGTTCCCTGAAGCAGATTAAGCAGAAAGTGACAATTTGCAGGCTGCGGTTAGACTCTGAACCCTAAGCTAATGATACCCTGAGAAGACCTGTGTGCTGCGTGATCTGTGAGGGAGTCACTAATGACATGTAAATGCATGACGTAATAAAGAAAGCATCTTATCCAGTAAAGTTAATCAGGAAACTGATATGTACTTAAATGTGGGTGATTTTTTATTAAAAGCTTGAAAGTTTAATATAACCTAAAATAAGGTATCTAAAATAAGAGTTGTTTAGGGACTGATGTAAAATAATTGCCAATAATACCCAGGGTAGTTTATAGTTATATTACCCATCAGGAGGGAGTTATGTTTACATTTTTCCTTTACTTATTTCAAAGTTTGAAGTTGGTGATTTATATGAGTGTGATTTGTTTTGTTGGCTATGCATTATGGTATCTAAAATTCAAGATATAATTAAGAATATTTCATAAAAGTAGACAGTACTGTTTTACTAGTTCAGCTTTATAGAGTAGTGCAGGAATGAGTGCTTAGCCTGAAAATGGGTTAGCATTTTAGCACTTCTGGGCTCCTATTTCAAAGCTACTTTTTGGACACGTTTTAGCTAGATTCCCAAAAATAAAGTCTGTGGGTAATACAAGCTTACGATATTTCAAGTTTGTATAACGACATAAAATGTGTCAGTAAACACCGCACCTGTGAACATTTGAAGCTTTCACACATCTTGAAAAATGGCAGTTGCCAACAAGTGACGAAATAAGACTACTAAACGTCATCACGCCGAAGATTAGCTGCCTTTAGCTTACAGTGTTGACGCATAGTCATGTGACCATTATGTAGTTTGTTTATAGCCTTAATATTACTGTTACTCCACCGATTGCATTTACGCTTCAACTATTATAAAAGTGCCGTAAATATGTGGACTCTTATCATAAACGTGTTTGCCACAGATCTTATTTTCGACAATGGAAAAATCCAGTTGCTATTTCCAAGTCAGCCTACAGCTAAATGACTTACTCCATTTTAAGTTTAACTAGCAATTTATAACCTATTACATTTCTAAAGTAACCTGCCTAACGCTGCATGACTTGGCCTTAGAATGAGATTCTTGATTACCAATTCATGTCAATGATCTTGAGAAAGTCATCCACGCCTTTATATCGTCCGTCTTGACTACTGCAACTCCCTATATACTGGGACCTGTCAGTCATCCCCGTCCCGCCTTCAACTGGTCCAGAACCCCGCAGCCAGGCTCCTCACAGGTACCCGGAAAAGGGACCATATAACCCCCATTCTGTCCTTTCTCCACTGGCTGCCAGTGCGCTTCAGAATTGATTTTAAACTGTTTGTATTAATGTTTACGTCGGTGTTTCTTTTATTTATTTTATGAAAGGTTGTGTTACTACCTACTCTGTTCTCGACAGCACTTTGGTCAATGTGGGTTGTTTTTAAATGAGCCGATTGATTGATGTTTAAAATTGTACGCATTGCAACATTTCAATTTAAAAAGGACTTGCCTCTCCAGCAGGTCCTTGGGCTTCTCCCACTGGGAGACCTCAGTTCTACAGTTGTAGTAGTACTTCTTCCCAGAGGAGCTGATGTGTTCTGTCCAGTCATCTGATGGCTCCTGGTGCTGAGAACACAACACATGAGACGTTAATAGGGGTTATTGTGAGAAGTTAAAGAGCACTACAGAAAACCTCCTTAAAAGTAGTAAATAAATAATGACATTTCCAAGACGTATATAATCATAATACGAGGAAGCTAATGGCCTTTAGCAACAACACTGATTGGAAAAGGGGCTCCTATGCTCCCCTAAAGATAGTAGCATTTAAAAAAAAAGATTACAACGGGGGAAAAACTGTCCTTGCGTATGACTGTTCATCTGACTGTAAAGACTCCCAAGTTTCTGTTTAAAAAACAAAAGTAATCATCCATGTACTCTGGCAGGCATCTCTTGCTTTTCACCCTCAATATCGATTAGCTTTTAAGTATGGATGGCAGCTAGTAATATAAATAATCATGGTCATGTTTACGCAAACAATTCCAGTCATTGTGACAATTCAAGGGAGAGAATATACTTAGCATCATCCTGTTGTTACCATTTAAATTGCATCAAATTCAAAACGGACTAATTTTTGTAGAGGAGGCTTGAGCCACAACAATACATTATTTAAAAAACAAAAAGGGGTTAGCTGACCTAAACTAAGATAAACATGCACATTGAGAATTACTCTAGATTATAGCGGATGTAATTTGACACTTACTACTGCAACAAAAAAAGGCTTTAAATGCTATAATTTGCAGGAAATATATAATAATAAAGAAATAATGTATGTTCTGGGCCTAGAAATCTCAGCACAGAAAAGGCATAATTATCAGTGTGCATATATTAGCAAAACATAATCTATAATAATTTAAACTTGCTAAACCTAAGCTGAAAAGCACCTCTGTCTCTTCCTGTGTGGATTTCCTTTCCTCTCATCTGTCTATCTCATGACTGAAGCATAAAGGTGAACACATGAGGAAAAGCTAGCCTTTTTGCAACACATTTGTCACTTAGTTGTAGAAGTCATGCTGTGTATACATATGCACCACTCCCTCCTGTCTACTTCAAAATGACAACAAATAACAGTGAACACAACTATTGGTTTTTGCAGACTAGCCATTGAACAGCATGAAGATTCTATGTCACATTATCCCTGTCGAACTGGTTTGCGATATTATCCCGTTAATCATCAAACTATGCTTCTTTATATGATTCCTAAAATGGCACTTGAACCTAATTGTATTTAAGAATCAAATAGTTTTTGAATCACAGATAGGATTCATCTTTTTAAGTGAACAGCGTTTGTAGTGAAAAACAAAGACTTGACCTATTTTAATGACCCTAAAGAATAGTCCATCTACATAAATAAAAGGAATTAAAAACAAAATCAATATTGTGAGTCTGTTCTTACATGATTACTCCTACTATGCATTTTTTCGAGATTAAGGCTCTTTCTTCACTTATCCAGCATGATAGTGAGCTTTTTAAATAATATTCATGATTATCCTTGTCACCTACTTTATGCGACATTTTTATTGCTATCTGCAAAATAAATCCTACATCATCTTATCTCTATCCTAGGAAATGTCAAATATTTAGTATCCGGTCTTACTGCTCAGTAAAAGCCAGTGACGAAGTGAGATGTATGATGAGATTTCCTAAATATTTTAACAAAGACAAGCCTGTAACATGAATATAAAGATCCAATCATGCATTGTTTTGAAGAGAGAACTGTCTACACAGAAAGATGCCTCTATATAATGTCCCGCATACCATGTTGCCCAGTGGCGTGACAGTTATTTCTACAGGAAATGCTGAGGGTATATCATCAGATAACAGCGGACAACGTCTTACCCTGTCTGCAGGCTTGCTCTGAGTCGCATGCGAGTCGGAGGCATGGTGGGAGCTGTTGTTGTGAGAGTTCTCCTGAGGAGAGCCGCTGGTCCCTGCAACAGAGACATTCATCAAGTCACAGAAAATACACAGTGTTCTGCAGAGGACTGAGACTTAGTGCAGCTGAGTGAAACGCTTTGTAAGGTTGTGTTTGCAGTGTTCACATTGAGCAGTGATAGCTGTATTGTGACCTATCATGCTATTTTTAGGCAATAGCATAGGTCTCGGATATATAAAAATATATAAAAAAACGTGTCTATGAAGTGTTTTGCTCAAAATACCAAACAGATCACACATTATTTCACTTCCCGTTTCAAAAGTGCTGATTTTGGGTATAAAGCTTTAAAAAATTAAAAATTGATAAAAAATACAAAAGGAGGGGTCTGAGCTCATGCGGGACCCGGCAGCTACCGTCTAAACTAAATACTGCCGTGATGAAACGCCATATCATGGATTATCAAGGATTATTTCTGAAACAGTATGGAGCTCAAAGGCTTTCTCTCTTGCCGGTTATACCACAAGGTGAGTTCCTTTTTATTTCCTGCTTCTTCACACACATGCTCTCCAGTACAGGTTAGCTCTGAGTGTTAGCGATGCTAATGTAAACATGCACCGACCATATTACGTCCAAAACAGTCGGACATTGTTTCTGATAGCAACGTTTCTGATAGGGCCGTTGGTGTAAAGCCAGCCTACATTTCCAATATTACGCCATATCGGACACAAATCTGGATCAGCTCCGTTGTAGCCCTGTTTTCGAGATTTGGGTACGGAGGAAAAGAGAGGGTTTTATTTTCTGATGCTGCGTGAGTTCCCTGACACACCGGGGACACATATTTATGTATAAAAGACATCAAAAAGTGCATTTTGCAAGATAGGTCCCCTTTAATGTAGGAAAGTCTTAATTTCCCTCGAAAAGAAGGCAAGAAGATATCAAAATTAAAAAAACCTATTAAGCAAATTGCTTTTTTAAAAGAAGACCCATTATGTGTTTTGGAGTTTTCCCTCTCCTGTAGTGAATTATATAGATTTTTGAGCATGTAAATGGTCTGCTAAGGCTAAAATCTCGTGCCAGGGGGAGTTTCTCTACCCTGCCTGAAAAGCCTAATTTGGAGTCCTTTGTTTACTTCCGTACCATAATGACATCACACTAGTGCTCAAACACATTGTGCGTGATAGGCTAAGGGGGGGGGGGGGGGACATCTCTAAGCGGTTTACCAATCAGAGCAGACTGGGCTCTGGTTTCAGACAGAGGGTGAAAAGAGGTGCTGCAGCACAGGCAGTATGAGAAAAATAAAGAGCTTTTTGAACATTAAAGCACATAAACATGTCAAAGTAGAGGAACAAAATACAAATGCTAAATTGAGCATAATATGTACTCTTTAAACAAAACATTGGCCGAAAATGTCACATTCATTGCATCCGAGTATATACAAGTCCACAATGTAAGTATAAAAAGCAAGTTAAAATGAACAATGCAAAAGCTAATACTCATCAAAAAACCCTACATCAAATGAACTACAATAAGATAAGTGCTACAACAATCTGATATATTCTATTTGCCGTGCAATAGCTGAAGCAAATTGTTCCCCTTTCCTTTTTGTCTAGAAACCTTTATACATCATATACATATATCCACGTGTAAGACTAAAAGATCCATGCTTACCATTTTTTCCTCTAACCGTGTGAGAGGTTTTTGCCTTGCCATGCCCCGCGCCGTCTCCATGTCTGCTGACAGGACTTTCGTCAGAGCGTCGCAGCATCTTGTAAGGGGGCGTGGGGTCTGATGAGCCATCGCGCACCTTGTCATAGCGGTGAAGGCTGCTAGACTGGCTCTTTGGCTGAGATTTATGGGTCTGGATTGAATAAAGCGTGAGAGAAAGACTTGTTGGGATGTGGATGTGTCATTAGATTGTTAAATACATTTCCAATGCGTGAAATCCACGTCTCTAATAAATATTACAATTTTAGTCTACAGGAGATATTCTCTGCCTTCGAGCATTTATTGAACGTAGCCTACAGGAAGCCAGTATTAGGAAGGTATGTTCAAGGAATACTATGGTGTCCTAACTGGACAAGCCTGATGCCAAATCAACACAATTGAGAGAGAGAGAGAGAGAAAACTCTCCTAAGCTTTACAAAAACATTACACAAACTACCACAGCAGGACTTCCTATGGAGCGTTTTGTAAGAGCCATGTAAGTGAATGTAAATACAATCTTAAATGGTTTATTTTGTTCAAAAGTATTATTAAGTTACATTATAATTGGGAGTTTAACTGGAGTGGTAATTGAGACCCGACTCATGCTTTATACATGAAAATGTATGTTGAGTTCGATCAGGGTTGATACATTCACCATATAACTACATGGATATTCATTTACTCTAATGGAAATACTGCACTTTGATTAGTCATGTATGTTAGAGGAAACTGATGACAGGTGACTGATGTCATATGTCATACCTGATAGGATTGTGAATCCCTTCTGTCGTTGCACCTGGGAAAACACACAGAACAAAAATGTTTAAAATGTTAGCATTTGAACGATGTGGTTAGTTTTCTCAATTAGCAACACACTTTCTGGAACATATTAAACGTTAGCTACCGGCTATTGATAGCCGTTAGCAAAGTTAGCTTGATTCGCTACCTTGGAAACAAGTTTTTTTTATCAATAGCGGAATTGAACCGACCATTTTTTGAATGTATTATACTTAATGTAGACTATATACGAGAAGTGTATCTTTATCATGTTAGTTAGCTAACATTACGTATACGATAAGCTTTAGGAAATAACCGGAACCCAAAGCTAATTGCATAAACTGTTAGCTTGTAGCACTGAAAGCTAAAGGCTACAGCCAAAGATAAATAACCGGCTAACAAATGAAATATATGGTAAACCAAAGGACTAACTTTAAATATGTTACAGTGTGTGCTTAAATTACCCATCGCTGACTCTTGCTGGTTTCCTTGCATACATCACCATCAAGGCCGTGGTGATGTGTGTGTGTGTGAGAGGGGGAACCGTGGCCTCCTGTATGTCTGCTCTCACAGTTCTCTTTTCTTCAGCTTCCTGATATCTGGATTCTCTATAACCTACCAAACAGATACCTACAAGCTGTGCATCGGGCACAAGCACTGCATAGCGGGTGGTCTTTATCACAAACCACCCTCAGTGCATCGTCTGGCATATAGTTACGGTATACGCTTAGTTCGGCCGATGTAGTTGAGCGAAAAGCAGCAGAGTCAGGAGGAAACGGAGAAGACGGACCCCTCGGTAATGTTTAGCTAGAGAAAAAGAAGTTCCGCTTCTATATTTCAAAATAAAAGAACTGGCAAATATGCTATTTAAGGAAAGAAAAAAGAGAGAGATGAAGAATACATTGTTAACTTCTTCAAGTGTCATTCAATTTGGCATTTAAAAGCAAAACAACCCAACATATTAATGGTATCAATAAATTGTAAAGAATGACGGCTGAAACAGTGCAGAACACTTGTATATTTATATTCCTAGTGTAGTTATGACAGAACATGTCTCAATTGGACGTACAGTGTGTACACAAACATATAATAATAAGTAAAACTGTACATCCCATTGAGAAATAATGTCATGTTTTTTTATCAAACAGGGAAATGCAGAATTGGCTACCAGAACAAATATGTATATATTTTAATGTTTTTGTTGATACATTGAAAACGAAACCCTGTTATCATTCTTGTCAAAGAAAATCGACCTCGTTAACCAAACATTTAACATGTTCTTTCTTAAGTATTTCTTACTTTGACCATTTAAAGTTTACGCTCTTGTTTTGAAGTAAGTAACTCAATTTCCGGTATTAGCCTAGCTGTCTCTGGCTAACGTGACGCAGCTATAAACGGAGCTAGTTGTTGCTGTGGACTCCTCCTACGAGTTCACATCTCGTTTGCTGGACATTTTCTGGGACACACCCACGGTCTGTGCTAGTCTGCTCTGTTGTCTCCATCCTCTTGGAGATACATGAACACTTGACTACCATACACTGTAGGCCTATGTCTAATACTGTGTTCTCCTCCTTGCACTCAGTTGGTGTGGTGTGGATAATGAGGCAGTACATCATATACTGAATGAATCTCTGGTCAGTGCACAGATGAGCAACAAATAAACCTTTATTTCTGCATTTATCCCATACACAACACATGTATTTTGATAAACTCTCTGTTAGCTTCCCCACAGAGAGGTCAAAGGTCTTGAAATGCACACTGAACATGGTAAGTATGCAGTGCTTTGAATAAAGTGTCCTAAAGCCCCCAATGAAAATAATTATAATGAAAGCCCCCAAAATAGGGTGAATATTTGAATATTTTGACATGCATGAACCAAAATGTCCCTTCCTGTGATTGCTAAGGTTGATGCACATGCACACAATTATTATTCCTTTAAAAACCAAAATATTTATATAATTCATTACCAAAGAGAACCATTTGAAATAAAATAGCAAAAACGAACTAAAAGGATGCAAATGCTGACCTAAAAAATAAATGTAATCTTAAATCTGGAAAGTAAACTATAGGCAAACTGTACGCCCCATTCTCTTTGATTGCTGTATTGATTATCCGTCGGCTTGATTTAGGTCAGACCTGACACCTATTGACACAATAAAGGACAGTCTCTTTCTAAAATCCAGCCAGTTGATCGCATTACAACCCGTCTCTACAAGTAGATGTTCAAATGCAGCTGCTACTCTTTGGGTATTAAGGGATAAGGCCTGTCTGAACTGGGCCTGATGGAATGGAGCGTCTCTGGTGAGTGCATCTTACATTTTGTGTGGGAGTTTGGGGTGTACATTTACTTAACTTAAAATGTGTTGGATTGGTCATAAACATTACACTCCTAATCTGTAAACTCAATTATTTGTCAAAAACAATTCATTATTTACTCACAATATTTTTATTTTATTATTAAATTACTGCTATTGATAATAAAACTAAAATAAATATCAGCTTGCATTTAATATTCTGTTTCTCTAGCTATGCAGAGAAACAGAATATTGACATGACAATATTTATTTACAGTTTAAGTATAACAAGGGAATTTAGATGGAACAAATCTTCAATTCAACCAACCATTACATTATTTTAAGCGTTATATATATATATATGGTTTGAGTTATGTTTTCATATTTCGTTTGATGCAATTTTAGGTGAGTAAAACTCACCTGGTTAGTCTCAATATAATGCAAATGTACAGGGTATTACAAATCTAATTGATGAACAATTTAATGTTTACTCATGTACATTGGTGTATGGACAGTGAAAACGTGCAATAGAACAGATGTTGAAATATGTAATTCCAGCATTAGGGGGCAGTAATATCTCAGAAGAAGCATACATACATTGTGGAAAAAATAAACATTTATTTTTTATTTTTCTGCCACACTTTCTTTTACCAATAATAAAAACAAAATAAATCTGGAGAATATTATGAGTGTATATATATCAAGGGATAATATATTACTTTTTTCTTTCTTTTTCTTCCAGAGTGATGAGAATGCTGAGCCGAACAGAAAACAGAGGTGGGTCCAAAGTGTAGCAGGTTATCAGGTTATTTTAGGCGATATGTTGGTAATTTGATTCGATATTTAATTTTTCACCTCCCTTATCCTATCCTTAGAATACCTGCAAAACTGTACAATAAAGTAATATTTAATAGTTGTTCTTATAACACCCTCTATGTAAGATATCACCTCCGTCTTTGTTTTTTTTTACCTCACCTCATAGCATTAAAATAAGATCAGTAAATGAATACCAGGTGCAGGAGCTGTGCTCATTGGTGTACGTGTTCTGCTGCTCCTGCAGGCGTGTGCAGGCTGCTATCTTCAGTGATGTCTGGAACAGAGTCTCATACGGACAGAGAGGAGGACTACAGGTTCCTCAACAGCATGCTGATGGAGAAGAAGCTCCACCTGCTCTTTAAGGTGGAAACACATTTGTGCTTTAAATAGGCCTTATTATGCTTTCCGGATTTTCCCTTTCCTGTAGTGTGCTATACAGGTTTTTGTGCATCTAAATCAGGGGTGCCCATTACGTCGATCGCGATCGACCGGTCGATCGCAAAGGTATATTGGGTAGATCGCATGGCATTGAAGAAGTTTTTTTTTAAAGTTAGCCTATCATCCATCCTTACTATGGCATTTGCCACTTGATTGACGTACAGGTAAGCCAGTCTGAGTTGTATTGTGCCATACAGGTTCATGCAGTTATGAGGGGGCCTCACCTCCTCATCTGAAGCGCAAATGCGGCGCACTATTATGCGCTTATGCGGCGCAATTAGTGTAAACAGATTGGGCAGGGGCGCCCTGTAGGTAGATCTTTTGGGCTTGGTCATTTTAAAAGTAGCTCCCAAGCTGAAAAAGTGTGGGCACCCCTGATCTAAATGGTCTGCAAAGGATAAAATCCCAAAGGTCCCTCCAGAGGGTGTTTCTCTCCTACACCCTCCCCCCCTGCCTGAAACGCCTCCATTGGACTTTGTTTACTGCATCACAAGCAGTATGAGATAATAAAGACCTCTATTTACATCAAAGCTTGTAGAAATGTCACAGTAGAGGCACAAAATACAAATATGAAGCTGAACATGAGCATAATAGGGCCCCTTTAATGATTCGTGCTTGAGTTTTTTCCACTTGTTACTTCTTACTTAGTAGGTTAAATAACAAAAGTATTATCCATATGCAGTGGTTGACAGTAACAGTATCTACTAAAGTACTGTACTTGAGTACAATGTTATGTTACTTACTTACTGTACTTTACCTAAAGTAAGTATATATATTACCACAATTGAAGCATTTTTACTGCACTGCCTTTATTTATAAACTTTGATTACTTTCGAGTTCCAGATCCAGATGAATAATACAAAATGTAATCTTATCTGTAATGTCTTACTACAAGTTAAGATACACTTTATTGAACCTAAGCTAACTTGCAGAAATAAATGTAATTAAAAAAAACTCCTCATTTACAAGCTTTCAATAAATTATATTTTATTTCTATAAATAAATCATTTAAGATGTAAAAGTAGTAGTTATAATAGTAGTTGTAGCAGTATTAAGAAATGCATAAAGTGCCTTTTTTACTGTAGAGAAAACCTTCATTGTGATACTTTCCTGACTTGGCAGATCCACGAGCGTCTGAAGCGTTTTGAGAAGCGGAGCCCCATCCCCGTCCAAGAGCACGCAGCGAGTCTGGCTTCAGAAGTAAGTGACTCTCTCCAAACATTTTTGCAGAGGATGACAGTTTGACAGCAGAGGGAACAGGGAAGACATTGTTCAAATCGTTTCCTCCACATCGAGACATATTATCTGTCGCACAGAAGCACGAGTGGATCGACCATCCTTCTTATGTGCACCAAATTATGAAATTTTATCTCAAAACTCTCTCTGTCACCTCTGATTTTGTCACTTGAAGTGTTGTGTTATGTCTTCAAGCCAGGAGTAAGGTCAGTGAGGACGGTGCAGAACAAAAGGCTGCTAAAACCATTTTGTGTGCAGTCTAATGTTGCAGGTTGGATGAATACAGTTAACTTCAGATTTAAAATGAAGTGACAGAGAGTGCTCCCACTACGGCACCACCAGTCTCGATTCCCATGAAATAGATGTGAATGATCTTTCAAATACCAGTCCTTTTTGTTCCTGTTAACCAATCACTGCTATATTTCCATCTCACCCAACTACCTTCCTTGAACCACTTTGGTAATTTTACATCTTCATTTCCTCATTCCCCCTCTTGTTCCTGGTCAAAGTGTTAAACAAGGACATTCTAGATAACACTTTGTTCTTACTCTCCACCTTTTCTTATATTCATCCCCAAATCACACAATTATCTCTACTATAGAGGAGTGCAGGAATGAGTCCTAAACCCGTAAATTAGTTCGCATTTTAGCACTTCTGGTTCACGCCGTTCGAAGCCGACAGGTTTTTGAACATGCTTTCGGTTAGATGCCTGAAAAAAGGTCTGTGGTTAACACAAGCTTAAAGGGGACCTATCATGCAAAATGCACTTTTGTACATCTTTTATACATGAATATGTGTCCCCGGTGTTCCAGGGAACTCACCAAGTGTCAGAAAACACAACCCTCTCTATTTTCCTCCATACCCAAATCTCTAAAAAAGGGGCTGCAACGGATCTGATAAAAACTGATCCAGATTTGAACACTGTCCTGACGTCAGGACGGTGGCGCCAGAGTTCCCGTTAGCCGGTAATTACCGGACAATGACCGGTAAAATATGCTGAAGTCCGGCAAATCTAAATCTCTCCGGTCAAAATGTCCGGTCAAAATAATTTTCCCTTAGCGCAATACCGCATCAGTTGCGCCACTTATGTGACAGACAAGAATAGTATGTGACAGACAAAAGAGTATGTGACAGACAAAAATTGTCAATTCTAATGTCTAACACTTAATGTGGAGAAAGAGATGTCCTGTATGGGTTGATTGTGCGTTGATCTGTTGGTAATGCCTCGGGGTTCCGGTGGGCATGTAAACAAATGCATAATGCTGCGCTATACTTTGTGGCCTCATCCGGTTGCATAGCGACGCTTATTGTTTAGGTGTCTTTTAACAAGCAGGTAGTCATATCATTAGCTAGAACTAGCTAGATCTGATCGATATGGACATAAATGCGAGTAAAGTCTAATCTGACAGGAGAGAGAGATCGGCTGCTGCTGACGAGTCGACACGCAGCTCTGCATGATCCCCTGCAGCGGCGAGCAGAGCAAAACACACTTCAGGTTAGAAAATCACACGTAGCTATTTTAATTACCTCTCAAACTACCTAAACTAGTTATAGATATGTTTAGTTTTACTGTCGGGTCACTCATTACTGGATCCGCGAGCTGCATGATACTGACGGGCTGTCAGGAGAAGGAGAGAGCGCTCCGTTTATTATTCCCGCGTTTTTGTAAATTACTGTACACTTTTGAATAATGTAGTTAATCTACTATAATTAGTTTGTTTAATGTCGAATCATATCAATTTGTTTTAAAGCTCAATAAATAACAAAGAAGACCTTTAACCGGCACTTATCTAATTTTGTCCGGAAGATTTCAACTTTAACGGACATGTTGACCGGCAAAAAAATATTCTAACGGGAACTCTGGGTGGCGCTACGGCTATTGGGCCAACTCCACCAATCAGGAGGAGACAGCCACGGCCAATGCCGTTCGAAAGCGCTGGAGACGCTGTAGTACATATGTCAGGCCTGTAGATGGTGCTGTTCTCACTGAATCTGCCCAGAGCTAGAAATTGTCAAATTGAGCAAAATGAGGCATGGCTAAAATGCATGATCTGTTTGGTATTTTGAAAAAAAAAAAGTATAAATATGCCTTATATAGGTATGGTCCTACACTATATTATTCAAATATAGCATGATAGGTCCACTTTAAGAGATTGTCACGTATTGTTCTACAACATAAAATTGGTGTGTAAATATGCGTCATATTAACGGTGGTGGTAATGAGTGACTTAACGAGACAGATAAATGTCATCATGCAACACATGTCTGCTTTTAGCTTAGCGGTGGTGACTCACAGCCATGCGAATGTGATGTAGTTGTTCACTTTAAAGCTGCATTCACATCACAAGTGGTAAACAGCTCTCCACTGACATTGCCGTTGTGTTCCTATGAAGAGAGCGGTGCTGCCATATTAGGGGAAAGTGCAACTCAGTGTAGCGCACTGCTCCAAGCTATCACCTAGCGCTGTGCTTAAAGTTCAAATTATGAAAACTTTGACGGTTTACCACTTACCTTTTGACGCGCAACCAATCAGATAACAGCTTGAGAAAGATGCACAAGCTAGCAGGCGAAGTCACCACATGAACAAAACGTTACTTGCCGTTTTCACCTAAAGGCCCTGAGCCTAACTTCATGCTGAGCAAAATGTTAACGTTAGCTATTTACTTATTGTAATCGCATTAACGCCTAAAACATCATGAAATGGGTGTAAATATGTGGATATTATCCAGCTGAAGAAAATGTATGAATTTCTTTCTCCAAAATCCAATCGAAATGTCCCATTATGTTTTGTCAAGGGCCCCTTAGCGATGCTAAGCTAACCTGCTGACTGTTATTCTTGCCATGTTATTGTCTCTTTACCCCCCTATCCTAGCCCTGATACTCCTCTCTTCACTCCCTTAGCTTCAGATTCTGTTAGACAGCCACTCTCCGCCTGGCTTAAATCATCAGGACCCACTGGACGGGCCAAACCACGGCTCTGTTTCCCCTCAGAGAGGCTTCTGTTTGCTCACAGTGGAAACTAATGACCTTCATGCATTGTGTCTCTGGAGTGTGCCTGGACATCTTGAAGTATTAGAAGTCATAACAGTAATACACTCGACAGGACGTGCGACTGCCCACAGTCCCTCACCGCCTCTCCAGTCAAAACTGACGGTCAAGGCTGTTCTGTTTTAGCCGTCGCCGCAGATGCCGTGTAGCCTTGAATATTTGGGAGCGTTTTTTCCAACAGTGCCTAAAAGACATGAAACCAGAACAAGAACACGGACAAATAATTGACATCAAGAAGAAAAGCAAAAAAGTCCCAGTGACGTGAACAGACCACATGAAAGTGTGTCACTACAGTCTGAATCAGATACAAGTTTAAAAAAAAACTTTTTGTCTCTCTTGGCTAGTACTGACTGGAGCAAACCTCACTCAGGCCATGATATGATTGTATACCTCTAATTTTGAAATGATATACTGTCTTACTTCCAGTTGGCGGAAGAGCTGATAAACCAAGGCTGGACAGATGAAATCAAAGAACTGGTTGGCCTCTTTTCCCAACCCGACTTTAAGGTGAAGAGTATCTCCTTCTATGATGATGATGTGTTCCTGTAGCTTATAATGTGTGTCAACCTTAAACTCCCCCAGTCAAGTCTTTTGACCAGTATCTCATCATTTCTACCCAAAAAAAATGTTAAAAATAACTTAACATTTAGGAAAAAATGCTTCTTTGCTTTCTTGCCAAGAGGTATCAGAGATGTTTGTTATTAGAATAGAGGGAATCCACGAGCCTGGATTGTCAAGGATAGTGTCTTAAATGTTTTCCAATATTTCCTCCAAGAAGCCCTTTAACCTACGGCTTTATACTTCAAAATAGAAAGCCTTTGGACAGACATATTTAGCAATCTTCTCAAATGTTGTGACAATTCCAATGGTGCCAGATTCCAAACTGATTTTACTGATAGTATAAGAGGCCTTTCACAAGTTGACCTCTTCCCAACAGCACTTTGTCTCTTACAGGCTAATAACAGCAATAAAGGGATCATAGCACTGATTCATCAAACCTCGAGAGACTTCGGTGTATCTTGATAACCAGAAGCATCTTCTTTAAATGACCATTTATTTTTTCTCTCTTGAACAACACATTCATTGAACACATGCTCCAAAATTGCATGTAGTGCTGGGATGGCGGATGATTAAGTGGTTCATTGGGTTTATTCCCTTTTTCTATTTTCTTTCTCTTCCTTTCTCTCTCTTTTTGAATTTACAACATTTTGGGAAATAGTGTTATAATTGAAGTAACGTTCCATATTCTGTTTGAGTATCTAGATTGTTTTGCAGAAACCCTGCCAATAATAATATTTCAAACATAAATATCACTACAGATAGGGAATGGTTAGCTTACCTACAGACTTGAAGACCATTTATGAAGCAGGAACATAATCCACTCGGAATAAGTAGTTTTTTCTACTTCAGAGCCCCAACGCTTCATTATAAGGAACCTACTCTGGTGTTGTTACATGTCCAGTCATTTTTTCTTAATCTAGCTCACACACGAACTGCAATCTAAGAAGCTAATTTCAAAGTAGGAATGCTTCATTTGAGCTACTCTGATGCTGTTCAGGCGACTACACACCACATATTACACGCGGATCAAAAGGCGTATGTGGGTTACACAAAGTGACAAATTAATTCAACTGTAAATTCTATTTGAATGTATTTCCCCTAATTATGTTACCAACTGAGAGGTGTTGACAACTATTAACCACACTGTAAATGAAGCTAAATAACTCCCTAGTTGTGTTTATTAGTTTTCACTCATAGAGGCCCAGACAACTCCAATGCATGTTTCCTTATGTCAGATCTGCTGACAGTCATATTTCAGACACTCACACACATCCACACACACCCAAACAACAAACACACACACACACGCACGCACGCACGCACGCATGCACGCACACACACACACACACACACACACACACACACACACACACACACACACACACACACACACACACACACACACACACACACACACACACACACACACACACACACACACACACACACACACACACACTATAGAAATCATTGCTTTTCTTAATGAGAAGCCAAGGCCAGCCGAGAACTAACAGGTTTGTTTAAACAGTCCTAATGACCAGTTTGTTCTTGGCCCCAAAGCTGAAGCTCACACATACTTATGAGAAACTCAGGGTATAATTTTCTGTGAATGGATGTTTGTTTTTTAAAACCTGTCTCTGAAAGTGACCAGAAACACATTGCTCACGCGCTGGCAGCTTCTGAGCCGGACAATTGTTGATGGACAACATGGATATGTACACTAACTGACAGATGTATTGGCTGGTTGTTAAAAATCAATTTGATGAGCACATATTTCCCCCTTCTTCTTATTCTTTATTATCACAATGAATACCCTGTTTTTGAAATTCTACCTTTAGGCTCACGGGAGAGATAACCATTTATCCAGAGTAGTGTTTTTCGGCAAACAAACTTTGAGTTTATGCAAGGCCAAAGTTAAAAAAGAATGAACTCAAATTGTCAAAACTGGGCATTGATAGAGTGTTAAATATAAATTAATTGTCCCTTCAAAGGATTTATTTTCCTAAGACCTGTGTTGTTTGAGCATAGCCAGTATGACTGTTAGCAGTGTGGGGGGTTGTTTTTAGGTGGCCCAAATGCTGGCAGTACATTCCAGACGAAATCAATTTTGGCATGTTGGCACAGACAAAATCGAAGGCTTGCAACCAAGAGTTTGCTGTATTTGGATTACGTTGCTGTAGTGGGTGCAGGCAGGCCAGCCAAACCTATTGGAATTTTTGCACAGCCGCAGTCACCTTTTATTAGTTTATGGATTGTTGACATTTTTGTGTAGTGCTTATCAATTTTTAACCTTACAATTATATTATACCATCTGAAGCATAACAAGTTTGGCCAAAATTGTTGTTCATAGCAGAAAATGTATACAGTATAAGAAGTGGAAGTAGTTACCGTGACGCCATTCATTGGTTTATGGCAGGGGAGTCCAAACTACGGCCCGAGGGCCAACTGAGGCCCGTGGCGCATTTTTTATTGGCCTGCAGCAAATTCTAAAAGTATAATGGAATATGTCGCACTTGTACTTGTACTTGTCTTATAATGAACTTATATAACATATATGTAAACATTTATTACACAGTAGTATTCATGTGTTAATAAGCCCAATTTTCAAAAAATGTTAGTCAATTAAAGTTCAGAAAAATGTTAAACAAATCTTAGTTGATAAAAAAAAAGCCCAATAACCTATTTCCATAGCAACCTTGAAATATACCCTTCCTTTTCCCCCTTATTATAAGCAATCTGAGACTCCTATTTTAAGGAATAAGCTGCCAACCCTTTTTGTCACAAAATAAAGGAAACCCTATGGGGAGCTGTGATGTATGCTCTATATATTCAAATAGCAAGCATCATTTAATTGATTTGATTGATTTTGCTAACTTATAACTTAACTTATGAGGCAATATACCTCACCTCTAGTGAAATGTTTTTCTGTATGTGGCCCTTAGTGAAAAAAGTTTGGACACCCCTGGTTTACTGATTACGGTATGCTTGAGCTAGGCACTTTGGCCATTGCCATTTTGGTTGATGGCCATCACTATCCTATTTCTATGGAACCAAAAGTCATTCGAGAAGGTGAAGCTAAGCACAACTGAACGCCAAGAACAAGACATTTTTAGGAGGCCAAAATGTTACAATTATCTTTCCTGAACTGTAAACACACTGAAAGGGTAAAAGTTGTTAGATAAAACCATGTGGAGCACTAAAGCCGAACAACATCATAGTAGTCACCTGTCAATCTCAAATTGGCTTAACCCCAAAGCAAGCGCTGCTATCATCTATTTATTCTGAATGAGACCATTTACTAAATGAACATCATGCTGTATTAAAGAAGACATATAGAGAGATATAGACTGTAATTTTGTCAGGGAATTGTTAAGCAATAGAATACATCAAGTTAGAAGCAGGGTTATTTTCTCATAGACTTCTAGACAATAAGATTTTCTTTTGAAACAAGTGAAGTCACCCCCTGCTGGCTAGCGAGAATGCACGTTTTCAGAAAGTTGGTTAAACCTGAACTGGTTAAAGTTGTGTGGTTTTCCGTGCTTTTGCCTTAGCCAGCGCCATTTATCCAGACAAAGTGAGATGCATTACAGGATATTAGACCCAGTGTCCCATCTTCTCATATTACCTTAATCTACCTGAATGCTGATCCTTCACTGTTTTAATGTTCTGTCCTCAGAGTCTCCTGTGTGTCCATGACGCTGTAGCTCAGAGAACCTTTGAGCCCACTCTGCCACCAATACCTGACACTGTACTGGAAGACGATGAGGATTCTGTCAAGATTGTCAGTCTGGTCAAAACCAAAGACCCCCTGGTCAGTAAACATGTCTTAATATTTCAGAGGTCAAGTTCATATTTGGCTTGAACAAATAGTATAATTTTATGGGCTTTCTTTATGAGAGGTAATGAGAAGTTTGACACAGTTTGCCTCTTATGCATGCAATACTGTATATATGCTATATTTCAGGCAACATGGTAAGGTTACAAACTTTCATGAACTTAAAACACACTGTGAAAGGGTTAAAGTAAAAGATGAAAGAGGTGACAGCACTCATACCTCTGGGTGGTAGCGACTTCAATCCTTTATTTTCTTTTTTCACTCTAAATGGAACGATGATTTACAAAATATCACGTTGTATTGAAGAAGACTTGAATACACCTAATTAATTTACCGAGGTAAATAATCAAATGAGAAGTAGATACATTTTCTCATAGACTTCTATACAACTGGACCACTTTTTGCAACCTATACACCTTGCTGGCAATTAGAGTAAATGCAAGATTACATTTTGGAGCTGTTTTAAGGCTAGGGCTGTTTTCCCAACCTCTATGTACAACTAAGACAATCCTTCTGTGGGCTTTAGCTGCATATTTATAATTTTTGGGTGAGAGTGGTGTCAATCTTCTAATCTAAATCTCGGCAAGAAAGCAGATAGCAATACTTTTATGTGGCTTTTCTTTTTCTTTTTCAGTAGAGCTTAAGAGCCTGTCAGCCTGTTTTGGTCTACCTAGCCTTGGCTTGTAATGTTCACAAACTGAACACAAATGTAAGCATTTAAGTTAAGACAACCATGTGACAGGGCAACTGCGCTTGGACATATCTAATTTGTCCAGCTGCAATATCTGACAAACACAGGCAGGGCAAATAAATAAACATGTCCAGGGGACAGCTGAAGTTTTTTCTCTGTTGACTGAATTGATGTGTTGTCAAACTGCGTGACTGCTAAAGCCCTGCAGCCTATGCCAAGGTGTAGCAGGAATACAGCCCTTGGAACGACAGGAAACACACGAGTAGATTCCTGCAGCTGCCATGAATTTGCAGTCAATTCTTCCACATCTTTTTCGCCATATATCTGCTGTGACGCACAACGTAGTTTCTGTATTGTTTGGGTGCATATTGAATCATGTGTATATGTTTATCCACTGATCAATTATGTCATTTAAATGAGTCCTTTAAGGCCGTATTAAAATTGATTGGGATAATTTGTTTTATGTTTCTGCTGTAAAACAAGTAGTTTTTATGATCTTTAATCATAGCAAATTTGTCTTGATACTACCGGAATGATCTGTCGGTACCACTTTCTTCCAAGCCATTGTCACTTATTTCTGGACATTTCCTGGATTAAATAAATTGAGTACAATGTGTGCATACTTTCGCCAAGGCCGCAAAATCCTATTTTATTGATAAAATACATTTCAACTTTTTTTTTTGATCGAGATCTCCATAAACTCACATGGGGACAGACAACTTGGGCTTACATGTGCCTTATTTTCTCCCCCACTAAAGTGGATCCTGTTGCTCATTAAAATTACACAGAAATGTTTCAAGATTCAAAGGTAAAATTCCTTTAACGAAATAATCCTGAATCCACATCGAAAACATGTGTGTCTTAGCCTGTGGCCTGAGAAGTTTCCTTAGAATATGTCTTTGATACGTTTTTGAAGGCAAACAGAACCAAAAACATATCGAGATAAAAAGGCTCATCTTAAGGGTAAATATATGACAATAATTGACTTAATGATGAACATTTCTTGCAGTGTGTATGCTTGTATGTTTGAGCTTTGACAGTGGAATGTTTTTCAGACCAATAATAGAGAACATACTTTTGTATTGATCCCAAAACTAGATTGGAAAGGGGATTGACCTTTTTATGACACGGCCTCTTTGATCGATCCAGCATGTTCCAGTTTTCCAGACAACAGGGTTACACCCGAGCGTGAGCTGATTGTACTTAGCTATAAGATGCTCTTTCCATTGTGATTCACTCCACATCAATAACATCTGTTGAAAACAAAATCTGATTTGGATAACAGTTTTCCAGTGCTCTGTGTGTAACATGAAGGCAGTCAGCTTAATAGTCCCGTCTTGAAACAAGTAACCTTCATTCGAATGAAGCGACTCCAAATGAGAAGCTTGTCTGGACTGTAATAAAACCAACATGTTATTTTCACCGTCCATTGCTTGACCTCTTTGCCTGTGCTCTTCTGTTTGTCCATCAATCATCCTTTCATTCACTAATCCCCATCCTCAAGGGTGCAACAATTAAAATGGATAAATCCACAGGGACGATTGTTGTGGCGAGGATCATGAGAGGAGGTGCAGCTGATAAAAGCGGTAAGCTAAATAACTATTCTTTACTACAGTTTCACCAATATACTCTCACACTACCTTTATATTAGGTTGTGGTTAAATAACATGTACGAGAGGAGCATGTGGTAATTTCCATATGTATTTCCAACACTTGGAAGGCCTGATCCATGAAGGAGATGAGCTGAAAGAGGTGAATGGAGTCTCACTGGAACACAGGAAGCCAAAGGAAATCCTTTCTCTTCTGGTTAGTCTCACCTTCGTGCCTTGGTTTTATACATCTCTTTGTTAAGTGTTTCTGTTTCCTTCTCTCCTTTTGCTCTCAACCTTATCTCTCTTCCTTTAAATGTGTGAACTCAAAGGATAATGCTGACACTGTCAACAAAATCGATTAAAAGACAAAAACCAACAGAGCTTCAGTCTTTCTGTAAATAACGTTAAACTGTTTTACCATATCTGTATCCCTCTTAACTCTAGCACAATTTTTTCAAATAAAATGATAGAACCTTAAATCACAAGTGTACAAATATATAATGTTTCCTAAAGGATGTCAGTAATTTCATAAAACAGCACCAAACGTTAGCAAATGTTACTCAAACAGGAGTAAAGAGTACATTTTGTTCAGGACTACTTCCTGCTGCGGATGAATCCACGTTTGGCGAACTTACTTATAGTATGTAGGCCTAGATTGTTGTATGGCCATGTTCTTTATTGTGTGTTCCATAGTTCTGCATTTGGCTCGACCTACTTCCAGTCTTTATATATTTTGCTAGGCTAAGCTAATTAGCTTCTGGGTTTTAAGCTTTTTAGCGATTTGTATTCGTCTTCTAATCTAACTTGGCCCAAAGCAAATAAGAATTCCTTAAAATGTATAACCACCTCTTCTTCTCGTGCAGGCTCGATCTCAAGGTGAAGTTAGATTCACAATCATTCCTGCCTCCACAAGGGAAGAAATGTCATCAAATAAAAAGGTACAATACACATTCAAACACATATTACCATGCAGTGTGTTTTTTACGTTAGTTTAACATGCAATCTGGCTGCATGAGGAAAGCAGCCCCAGCTGGTTTCAGTAAAAAGAGATTAAATCAGTGGTATCTTGTGTGTTTGCTTATATTGAGTGTTTTTGCCATGGTGCTGTCACTACAGCAGCGCACTGTCAAGAACTCAATTCAGATCAGACAGTCAAGTATAAGACCATTACTAATTTTATAACAATTTCCTGCTTTTTATAATTTAAGCACTTGATTTATGATTTTCCACACATCACATATGTAGAGCCACATCAACTTCATTTATCATTAATGATAAATCTACACACCGTATGCGGAAAAAATTGCAAATCCTTTTATGTGTTGGAATAGTTCTAGGCCACTACTACCAAATACATGATATCCAACCTGGAACCTGTTAGAGCAGGGAGCATTTGCTCTGGATTAAGATAAATTATTTTCTATGATCATGGTAATATTTCAAAAATGACACCAACTTATGTTACAAAGCACCAGACATAGTTGTTGTGCCGATTGCTAGGATACAGAAGTTCATAGGGTTGCAGTAGGAAAAGATAAGAATGAATATATCGATTACGCGGCAACCTGTTTTGTTTAAAAGAAAATAATATTTTCTTTCCTCAGCTGTTTATGCAGGCTCTTTTCGACTATGATCCCAATGAGGATCCCACCGTTCCGTGCAAAGAAGCAGCAGTAGCCTTTAGAAAGGGCGACGTCCTCCAGATAGTCAGCATGGAGGATGACACCTGGTGGCAGGCCCGTCACCTTGGGGACAGCAACGATCGGGCAGGACTCATCCCCTCGCAGCAGCTCCATGAGAGGTCATAATTTGATCTTTTTTATACTGTGGCTGACAGGTGCAAACTACAACGGCCAAACACACACAATAAATGAAACACTGCAGATAAAAAAACACTGCAAGAATCGCAAAACACAACAGAAACCAGGGGACACTAAAAATGGATGCACACAGCTGGGACCTGAGCGATTACGTTCAGTGGGTATAAAGTTGGCCAACTGTCTCTGTTGGAACAGTTGGCTGCTTCAAGTGTTTTGTCAGTATACTTGAAATGACTAGGTTAGCTAAGTTAGCTAGCTAGTTTACAGCAGATTTGCAATCACATTGTTAAAATAAGCCAATAAAACTTACATTTTAGGTAAATTTCCAGTGACAGTGATTGCTGGCCAACTTTATAATCCCATAACGTCAACACGTGTGCTCCTTTCCCAGGTGTGTGCATCACTTTTTAGTGTCCCCTTGTTCCTGCTGTCTTTTGAGCTTCTTGCAGCTATTTTGCTAATGCAGCACTTTTTTTTTCTTCAAGTTGGTGAATGTTTTATAAATGCTGTGCATGTGTTGTCAAATTGGTTAAGATGTTTCTTCATTTGTTTTGGCACATTCCTGTTATTGATTTGCATCGTTTTAGAAACTGCAGCGCTTTTCTTCGAACGGAAATGTGTTGGGCCGTTGTAACGTGTTTGCACCTGACCTGTGGACCACAGTATTTTTAGTCTATAGAAACACATTTACCCTCTTAAACCACTGTCATCTAACATCTATCTTAAATTCTGTTTTGATACACCCTTGTTTCCTTCGTCTTTGTACAGGAGAGTTGCACTACAGCGACCTAAAGCGCTGTTCAAGCCCCGACCAGTCAAACCACCAGGTGATGAGTTTGTCAATAAAATCAACCACACCTGAAAATAATAAAAACTTTTAACACTTTCTAATAAACATATTAAAGCTGCTTTGGCGCTAAGCTAAGAGGTGACAGGTCATGTCTGAAGATCCAGTCAAGGTCACGGCTGAACTCTGCTGCCCTCCCGTTGTACTCACTGCTTTTGTTTTCTCCACATGCTCCACAGATGTGGCGGAAGGTACTGTCTGTTCGAATTTGCTTTTGAAAATGTACCTCGAGAACAATTAACTTGATGTAATACACGTGTATATTTTAGGTTTTGGGTTTTTAAAGATTTAAAGAGGTGGTTATCCAAAAATAATATCATGTAATGCTTCTTGGAAGTACGGCGCGGAAAGGATTCTGTTATTTGTTTCCTCCAAACTGGTTTATCTGACCCTCTGCATTGTGCTAGTTTTTCGCTAACAACCAATTTGTAAGAGCGAGGTAGTTATTAATATTTTCTAAATTGTAGATATAATTTCTAAATGAAACTATTATTAGAATTCCCAAAGCAAAAATATTAGGACATATTGGTCAGAACATATGTTAATGCTTTAAAAGTGAAATTTCAGAAGGACGCACGTGTCATGTCTTGTGGTTTGTGTTCATGGTTTTCTCTCTCTATCCTCTTCTCTCTTCCTGTTTTTCCAGTCATGGATGACGTAGACTACGGAGCTATAACAGGGATCCACATTGGTGAGATGTTTGATTTGTTCCAAGTGAAAATGAACTAATGTGATACAAGACACTCAGGGCAATTGGACTTGAAGCAATAAAATAAATTGAGAAAAAACAGCAACAAAAGGAGACCAGGCTTATATTTAAATTACAAACCAGTTTATATGATGATGTAGTTTTGTGGGTTTGGGGATTTAGGGTTTTAGCTGTCCCATTTATCCCATTTGTCTTGATCTCATGGATTGCGTGTGTGCATATGTTGGATGCTCATATGGGGGTGTGCACTTACGGCTGATTGTAAAAAGGTTCCAAGCGTCTGTACGAGAAAGCTAATTACAGATGTTGCGTTATATCAGTTCAAAAAGTCATGTGCATTTGATAATGCGCATTTCATCTTATCTCAGGCCAGCTTCCACCTGATGACGTGGTTCAGAGTCTGTGTTTCCTCTTTGTCTGGCATGTAAAATGTTATCGATGCGGCACAACCTGACTGAATGCAGAAGAATCTGAGCAGAGAGGGCTTAACAACAAGGCAAATTGTGGGGTTTGTTTACAATAAAAGTCATGGTTATGGGGCGAAACAGGCTAACAGCTTGTCCCCGGGTTAGTTTATTTCTTAAAGATTTGGTTCTGTGTCGGTCTTAGAACTGTTTGAAATGAGACGAGAAGATTGATACCGCACACATGTCTGTCTGTTGAATATTATGCTTAAAGTGGACCTATTATGCTATATTGGAAAAATATATTGTAGGGCCATACCTATACAAAACATGTCTGTGAAGTGTTTTGCTTAAAATACCAAACAGATCACCCATTGTAGCCATCCCTCATACTGCTCATACCCCTCTTTTGCAGCCCTGTTAGAGAAACGCGGATTTTGGGTCCTTAGCTTTAAAAAAAGAAAAAGAGGAGGCGGAGCTAATGCCTGATCAGAATTCTACCGGAGATAAAGTTAAATTCTGCTGTGATAAAACGCCATCCTGTTCTAAACCACATCAAAGATTATTTCTGAAACAGTATGGAGCTCAAATGTTTTTTCTCTTGCGGGTTTATCACAAGGTGAGTTCCTTTTTTTATTTCCTGCTTTTTAAACACATGTGCTCTACACAGTACAGGTTAGCTCTGAGTGTTAGCGAGGCTTGCTAATGTAAACAAAGACCAGATTACGTCCAAAACACGTCAGGCATTGTTTCTGATAGCAATTTTCTGTGGGTCCGCTGCCGATTTGACGTCAGATCGGCAGCAAATCTGTATCCGCTCGTTGTACCCCTGTTTTTAAAAGATTTGGGTACGGAGGAAAAGAGAGAGGGTTTTATTTTCTGACGCTGCGTGAGTTCCCCGACGCACCGGGGACACATATTTATGTATAAAATACATCACAAAGTGCATTTTGCATGATAGGGCCCCTTAGCTAGCCAGTTAGCTTAGCTTAGCATAAAGACTGTAGCCCCATTAGCCATGTATTTGTGATACGGCAAAAACAAATGTATGATCAGGAGAAAATTACATTTCCTTTTAAAATTAATTTACAATAAAGTTTTGTTGGAGACCAGACTGGAACAATATTTAAGTCAGTAAAATCTTTGTTTACATATCCAATAATTTGTTGTTGAGGTCTTATTTTGTCCAATCATATTTAAGGGATTTGATTAATAAACATAACTTTATTTAGTCCATTTGCTTCTACTTGTATACGTAATTGAAATTAAGGTAGCCAAAGTGAAAAAGTTAAGATACTTTTGGAAACAACTTTATTGTGTGGTCAGAAAACAAAACCCTCTCTCTATTCCTCCGTACCCAAATCTCTAAAAACGGGGGTACAACGGAGCTGATCCAGATTTGCATCCGATATGACGTAATATCAGAAATGTGGGCTGGCTTTACACCCACGGCCCTATCAGAAACGTCGCTATCAGAAACAATGCCCGACTGTTTTGGACGTAATATGGTCTTTGTTTACATTAGCAAGCATCGCTTACACTCAGAGCTAACCTGTACTGGAGAGAGTATGTGTAAAAAAGCAGGAAATAAAAAAAGGAACTCGCCTTGTGAGAGAAAAAGCATTTGAGCTCCATGCTGTTTCAGAAATAATCCTTGATGTGGTTTTGAACATGATATGGCGTTTCATCATGGCAGCTTTTTTTTAAAGCTCAGGACCCAAAATCAGCACTTCTCTAACAGGGCTAACACAGAGGGGTATGAGGCATGGCTAGAATGCATGATCTGTTTGGTATTTTGAGCAAAACACATCATACTGTAGACATGTTTTTTATATATCTGAAACCCATAATATATGCCTAAAAATAGCATGATATGAAACCTTTAAGGTCGGGTCCTAGAATAACCCGTGCAGCTTCATATTTTGCGTCACTCATAAATATAGTATGTCCCGTTATATAAGCGAACTTCGATAAAGCTATCTTCCGTATCAAAGTGACTTTGGACTGAGTGACCTTCTTGTATAATTATTTTACATTTTGGGAAATATGCCTATCTGCTTTCTTGCCATGTTTTTTTGTTTTGTTTAGTTCTTATGGTAGGACTGACGTATTCAGTACCACTAAAAATGGACTCAATGGTCTTGGACGCCAATCCTTCATACTGAGAGTATATGTCCACTCTATTGGACTGCAGGTTGAGGCTCATATCATATCATCTTGACATAGAGGGCTCAGGCCCAGTTCATGACATGCATCGCATGTATTGAATCTCCCCACAGTTTTATCTGACCCTTATTTCATATTTTAAAATGTATCTTACAGCATTTCCAAAAATGTCCTACAGTTTTACAGCTGAGAGCATTTTCAGTGACACATGATGAACTTCACTGCCAGTTTTCCTTAAGATTGACAATTACGATATGCTTTCTTATAGACCTTGTTTCATGCTATAGGCTTTCTCATTTGTTGTATGACATACGTTTTAGACAGTGTGTATTACACTGACATTTCTCAGTGAATTCATCAGTTTCAATCCCATGTAAACAAAAGTTTGAAATCTCTACTAATTGTGCCATGTTTCTTAGAATGAAGCCCAGAGAGCGAACGGACAGATATGCTTACAAAGAGAAATTACAGCTGACGTCAAAGCAAGCCTGGCAGCACCACTTAGCAGCAGTTAACATTATGAAAAAGAGAAGGCCTGCCAAGCCAGCCAGACCACAGTCGCATGGCAGACGCTGGCTGTCAGAGAGCCTACAAGTGACGCGTGACAGACGGAGTTGTCGTCTGTTGACTGCAGGGTTAGGGCTTTTCAGGATGGTGCTTTACAGAAGAGTTTGGGTGGCAGTGTTGTGTTAGTGTTGAACACTTTTATTGATTCACTGTACCTGCATATGTAAATTAGTAGGGGATTCACCTCAGTAACTTTATATTAATTCCAGACATTGTTTTGTACTGCAGTCACGAAGCCCCAAAAGAAAATCAATGAAAATGGTTTCAGGGCAATTTCAATGAGGCAATTTTCAGCTAGGTTTTCAATGATACGCCTGGCAGGTCTGAGATCCATATCTCTTTTTTCCAGCTGGGTTGAGAAGAAGTTTCCGACTCGGAAGAAAGAGCAGTTGGGCCAGAGAAGCGGCTCGGTCCAGGAGTTGGAGCACAGGGGCTCACAGCTCAGTTCGACCCCCTACCTACAAACAGGTGACCCCCTACCACAGAGACCCCAAGGACCCACACCGTCTGGTTGTTCTGGTTGGTACGTATGAGGTTAACATACGGTTGCGCAAAGAAACAGGAAAATTCCCATCTTTTGTGGAGATGTTTAAGAGCACACTGCCAACATCTCGTTAAATAGGTTACTGTGCTATAGTCTAATGCAGTGGTTCTCAAATGGGGGTACGCAGCCCCCTAGGGGTACGTTGGAGTACTGCAGGGGGTACGTGAAATTAATTTTATGTTAATGGAAAACAACATAAGTAATGCATTTAAACAAACTACTAATAGTAGATTAACTACTTTATTCAAAAGTTACAGTAATTCTGCCGAGACGCTTCTGGGACGCTTCTGAGCCGTAACGCGGCGCGTCTGGTGGAATAGCACCCATTGACTAGAGTGGCCGCGATACTTGCGAATGCCGCGGCGCAGCCGTAACGCGGCCGTAACGCGGCCGTAACGCGACGCAGACGGACCCGCTGGGCTCCGCTCAAAATAGGATTCAAGTCTATTTTTCGACGCGAGGCGTTGCAGAGGCACCGGGCAGGAAGTGGACCAGTCAGAGCATCCGGCCCATCCCCAAAATAAACTAATTTTGCAGACCCTATCCCTCCGTAGTCTTTCAAGTATAGGAGGAGATATGCCAGCGTTCTCCTCCGGTTTACAGGCACTGTGTAAATTATATAGAATAATTACGATGATGAATGCATTTTTTTACCACTAAAATACAGCAACAGCAACACATATTTGATTCATGTCGTTTATAACTGGAATATTACAATTATTATTAACTTTGTCTGTACAAAGTAGCCTGTCCAGGAAATATGCCCAAATCAACAAAAACTGCGAGCCGGCAGGCAAGACGCTCCGCTTCTGAAATGCTTCTGAAATGCTTCTGAAACGCGCCCGGTAGGGTATGACGCCGGAGGAGGCCGGACCAAAACCGCGGCGCAGCCGTGACGCGACGCAGACGGACCCGGTGGAATCGAGGGGTTAGTGTATTTTGCTCCGCTCAACGGTCCGTCACAGCGGCGGAGCTGTGATCCGGAAGAGCTGCGTGTTCTCCGTCAGCAGCAGCTGATCTGATCTCTGATCACTCTCTCGCGTCCGGTTATACTTCACTCACGTTTATGTCCAAATCTATCAGATCTAGCTAGTTCTAGTTAATGATATGACTGCCTGCTTATCAAAGGACCTAAACAATAAGCGTTGCTTGGCAATGGCGTGTGGCTGCAAAGTATAGCGCAGCATTATGCATATATATATGAGGGGTCAAAATCCCATGCTCATAAAATGCTCATATATTTTTTTCTCTTCATTCCCATAGCCCCAAAATAAATAAATAAATAAATATACCAATTTTAGGAAAAGTAACACAGTTTGAGCAGTGTGGGTTTTATATTAACAGAGTTACACATATTTCAAAACGCCAAGTGTAATAACTGCAGTTTGCCTTCCTGTCACCGAGAATGACAAAGATCCTGAGTGAAGCACAAGCCCATGTTTCTCACTAAATTGTAAGTACAACTTATTAAAAACATCAGTTCAATGCAACTAATGTCGTCTTAGTGTTATTGCATGATGTTAAAATTGGTTTGCCATGAATTTGGCTTGTAAACATTTGAAATGTAGCATTTAAGTGTTTCTCAGTTACAAGGTTGTTGTTTTAATAAATCGGACACTGATGGTGCAAGGCTGTACCTCTTTATATAGGCATTTTTTCCCTAACAAATTGTTTAAGGGGGTACATTATTGCAAAAGTTTAAGAACCACTGGTCTAATGTAGTACATTGTGTTCATAACATTTCATATTGATTTAATATATAGCACAAAATGGTAGTTACTGTGGTTTTATGTGCAATAGTTTTTTGTTTTATATCATCCCCAGCCTTCTTTTGTCCATATAAAAAACAACATGATCCCATTCACTAAAAGAACACTATTATTTATATTGTAGCAGTTGTTGATCAAAAGAAAAAGTAATGCCCTGATGAAGATTTATTTCCCGACTCTTGAGTGCAAGAATAATCCTTTCCCGTCATAAGCACGTAAACACTGTCAGAGAACTCAAGTCAGAATATATTTTGTTCTCTTAAATTACCAAGTGGCCCACCCCAGACTCACTTCCCTGCCAACCTTGCCGGTCTGCTCTATGTATTTCTGAGCTATATCTCTCCCGCGGGAATTTCACATTGAGCCCCGCTGAAGGTCTTTTTAATGTCGTATTATGATACGACTGTAGGTTGTCTGTGACCGAGGGAAGTCAAAAAAAGAAGAGAAGGGCAGAAGAGGGACAGAAAATCGAAAGTGGAGGGCAGAAAGAAGCGAAACAAAGTGAATTAAAGAGGCGAAAAAACATTAACCAGATATAGTAGATTAATGATAGTAAATGGAGAGAAGGGGATGAGTGGATTGTGAATTATATTCCTCATAATGTCAGCCAAGTGCTCCATCATTAAACTGGAACAGTTAAAACAGCTTGGATTTAGATTTAGACCTCTTTAATTGAGTTGGAGTTTACCCTAACTCTGGATTACGTTTTACTGTCTGCTGTGAAGGCTCTTTGCTGACCGGAGTTCATCATTAGCAATATATAGCTTATTGGCAATGAGATTTATGGACAGGAATACCAGAACCTGGATGGCTAAAACAGCACCAGATGGATACTGTTTGACCAGGTTGGAAATATTTTGTTTGCATTGCATACGCACTTTGAATGGAACAATAGCCATAGGAAAGTTGGTGAAAGCGACTGCCAGCCGATTTAAGCTCTACAGATCGTGTAACTCTTGAAAAAACAAAGGTCAGGAGAAAGTATCCACAGTGCCCGATGATGCTCCTCTCCAGCTCGGTGGAGCAGCTGTGGAAGACATCAGTGGTGTAAGAGTGGAGAGTCCATAAACCTGATATTTTGTATCGAGCTCATGCAACCCTGTGATGGAAAAGGCAGGTATGTCAGGAATCTTACTTTCAGACGGCGCTCCATTAGAGTCTGATGCAATCTGGGGGCTGTGAAAAGCTGCTGTAGAAAAGAAAATCCCAGATGCTACAGTATGTGTGTGTACAGTTGTGTGTATGTGCTTTATCCTGTGCATCCTACACTTTAATGACACCGATACTGTGTGGCTTTGCAGATGTCACGTTTAGACGGGATGCTATGGATTTTCCAGAGGGCTTCGGAGCAGTTAATGTTCAATAGAGAGACACCGGCAAAGAAAGAGACGGAGAACCGTTTTCAGACTGAAATCAGTATGAAATCAGAGCTCTGTCTGTCTGACTCTCTCCCGCTCCCCTTTGTCGTTCTCTGATTGTAAAGACAGATGTGTCACCAGATCACTAAGCCTATTTGATGTTGTAAGGCAAACAATAGTACATAGTGATTTTGGGAATGAATACCTATATACAGAACACAGTGTTTTTATCTCCGTCTCCAGGGCCCAGCGGCGTTGGCGTTAATGAACTGAAGAGGAGGCTCCTGCTCTCAGACCCTGACCACTATGGCGTGACTGTACCGCGTAAGATAGACTTCCAGAAATGTCACCTTTACCTCCCGCGCACTAAATGGTTTCTCATCCTTAACAGCTGCCTCTCGTCTCTTTTCTTTCAGACACCACACGTGAGAAGAAAAGGCAGGAGAATGAAGGGGTGGATTATAATTTTGTGTCAATATCCATGTTTGAAGAGGATATTCTCAATCAAAGGTACATGAGCAGGTGTTTCCTTTCCCATGGTTCTAAAAATGGTCCCCTTTCATGAGAGTGATGTTCATTTCTACTGCTGTCTGATTACATTTTATGATGTTTTCTCTGTCTGTTCACGGACTGCTTGGTTCTGTTTCTAGGTTTGTAGAATATGGAAGATACAGTGGACACTACTATGGAACAAGTGTAGATTCTGTGCACAAAGTGATGGCTGAGGGCAAGGTGTGCCTTCTGTGTGTGCACCCTACTGTAAGTACTAAGCCATTTACAAATTGTTCATGTTTACAGAAATTCATTTGGACAATTTTCAAAGGAGTAGGAAGTTTTTTGCCAAATAATCCACATCTTCGATGGTAAATCACACCACAATTGTGCTGAAAAGGTTAATTGCGACAATTGCCCTTTCAGTTATAAACCTAGTCTTTCAACATCTTTCAACTTCATGTTTGAACTAATAAAATAACGTTTCCAATAGCCCATGTGTGTTTCCCACAGGGTTTAGTTCTTGGCAATCTAGAAACCAATTGGCTAGGTGATGACAATAATGGCGCGTTTCCACTACACGGCCCCGCTCGGCCCCGCTCGGTATGGCTGGGCCTCGTTAGGACTGGCTCACTTTATGGCGCATTTCCATTACAGTTTAGGAACTGGGGCAGTATCTATAGTAACGCAGTGTAGGCGGAGCCGTGACGTGATCTTCAGAGAACCCCAGAAAAAACAACACAGCCGTTAGCTGTTAGCACTCAGAGCTCACAGCTCCTCATATATGTTCAGAAACTAGACAAAAGTTAAACAAGTACAAACCACAGACTGCCTGTGTCATGGTGAATACAGTCGCTGCTTTATTTATGTCTGTATAGGCCGTTGTTGTGAGTGTGGACGGTCGGAGCATATACTGCGTTAGCTTAGCCAATCTCCATTTAGAAAACAAGCATTTTAAAAGGTTTTTCGCCTGCCGTCTGTCTGCAAACTTGACAAAGCATTAATTCATGGTTTTTACTAACCGGTATCAGTATGTTGTTACTTCGGCATCATTTTGAAACGTGTATTACAATTAAATCACGGTCAAAGATGTCCATCTTGTTGTAGTTGTAGCCCCCTTGCAAGCGATGCTCTCTCTAGTTTAGCATACTCAGCCCGACTCAGCCTCGTTGTCTCTGGCCCTAGAACCACGATTTTATGAGGCCAGAAAAACTGTGAATTAGGACCCGCCGGCCGGTACTAGGCCAAGTGGAAACGCAACCAAAGACGGGCCGCTGACGTCACAGCCCTCTTAAACCGGGCTGCGCGCTGTAGTGGAAACGCGCCATAAGCCTCTAGGGGGCAAGGGGCTATATTATGTTGGGGTTTTGGTGTACCATTCAGCCAAAGCTTCCTCTCTCATGTCTACAGTTAGCAACTTGAGACTCAAGAATGAAGTTGGAGTTGCGAGACTGTGTCCCGTTTACAATCTAACAAAGAGCTATTGTCAGCTGATAACCATTCGATCCAAGATTTCACAATGTTTTGCTTTAACCCTCCTGTTGTGTTCGGGTCAAATCTGACCGATTTACTACTTTCATCAATCATAACTGTTTTGTTTTACATTCAATTGCATTAAGGCTTTATGATATCCTTCACAGTAGACATTTGAACATATACAATTGCTGATCACCACTTTCGTTGAATTTTAGATGATTTAGTCCCGGTCAAAGATTACCGCCATAAAGAAAAGGAATTAGTAACCATCCGGATCAGATAAAACACACACACACACACACACACACACACACACACACACACACACACACACACACACACACACACACACACACACACACACACACACACACACACACACACACACACACACACACACACACACACACACATACTCTAGATGTGTGTGTCCCCTTATGTGCCCAATCCCCCCATGTGAATCACACCTGGCACACACAGAACAATTTGACACATTTCCCGCTCTTATGTGCCCATCCCCCCACATGGATCACACCTGGCACACGCAATACATGTTCAGTGTCTGTTCTTTGTATATTTACTGCAGTTTTTCATGTATACCAGTAGTCTGATACAATATTTACAGTTTGAAAGTGTGTTAAATGAAATGTGGTGATGATTAATGGTTTTTGTGTTAATGTAATAGCAGTTAAAACAGGACCGGTCAAATTTGACCGCGAACACCAAAGTAAGGGGGGGGAAACGAAGACAATAGGAGGGTTAAACACAGAAAGTTAACCTGCATTCAGAAAAAGTCTGGTAAAATGTGATGGGCATTATTATTCAGACTACTAACAAAAACAAGATCGCTTTGATACCAAAATCTTGTCTTGTTGCCCCCAGATACTGTATTCTTCATTCATACAGATCTATTAATAAAGATTAAATATTTGGAAGGGGTGGGAAGCCAGTATGGGATCAAATGCTATGGGTTCTTTTGAAACAAGAAGGAACTTGTTACTTCATCAGAGGAATCATATAGTGCATTTAACTAGACCTACCCAAACAGTGGGAACAGTTATGAGTGCTTTGGTACCGTTTGGTACACAATAACTGTCCATGTGTGGAAATTTGAAGGAAAGAAAGGTTTTTTTTTACTGTAGGTTTGTAATCTGCTACACATCATTGCCTGTTTGGCATTTATGGTCTGGAAAGTGATCCCTTAACAATGAAATGTAACCGTATTTTTTTAATGTGTGGAAATTGTTTAGATCACCAACTACTTCTGCCTTCTTTTTGGTCTTCCTCACCATAGAAAATAAAGCAAGTGTACAATTCGGAATTCAAACCATACGTGGTGTTCGTGAAACCTCCGTGTATCGAGGAACTACACCTCACCAGACGGAGAGTGAAGTTTGTCTGCGATGAAGTCGACAAGAACTCAGTCAGGGTCTTTTCGGTAAGAGAACAAAAACAGAAACACACATATACATTTTTGAAAACGGGTGCTTGTTCCATGTCTTGTAACATGCGAGGCGGTGTGAGGTTAAACAGTCTGGCCTTGATTGACCCACCCAACCCCAAAGACATGCACACACCCAAACCCCCCCTAACTCTTGCGCACACCTTGCCGTACATATGGTTGACCCCTTGGTTTGCTTTTAAGAGACGTTTAATAGATAGGTGGAGTTACAAGCCTGCTTGGTGGGTGGCTTCTTGTTCCCTTACTAAGGTGAGTACAGTTTGTCCAGGATAATAAAGGGTCACATCTTGTGTTGGTTTACATGACTTGTGTCAAAGCATGAGTACATATGTGTGATGAAGCGTGTTTTGGCCAAGACAAAAAAAGATTTTCTGTCACTTTGGTAATCTACATCTGGCTTCTCCTTCACTCTTTGACCCTGGCTGCCCATGGTGCCCTTATTAAACCCATGAGGTCACACACCTGTGTTGCAACATGGCTGGAGTTTGCCCTGTGCCACCACAGTCTTCAGAGGGTTCAGGCATTTCTTATTGCGTTCAACTTGTACCACAGCTGGTGTGAAAAGGTCTCTTATCCTTTACTCCCAGCATGTAACGACGTGTTACGCCTTGGTCTGTATAGCTGAATGGTCACAGGGATCCGTTCCATGTCCTGTTAGGTTACAGTATGTGCAGATTATTGTAAAAACAACCTCTCGGAGAACGTCACCATATGGTCAGGCTTTCGCTGTTCTGTTTCCATCAACAGTATTTCTCAGATGAACATTGAAATCATCATTAATCATCTATTGCTGTTTTTTTCCTTCTGCACAGATTCTTTTCATCTTTCACTCGATGATTAATTAAAGAACACACAAGTAAAGCTTTGGAAAGAACAGATTATATGTAATATATACCAAGTCATTTGTTTCCAAGTCACAATAAGTCTCTAGTCTTTGAACTCAAGTCCTTAGTCAAGACAGTAAATTCAAGTCCCAAGTTTAAAATAACAAGTCCCAAGTCAATTCGGAAGTTCTAAACTTTGAGTATTCAAATTGTAAACATTTTTTTTTTATCCATTGTCCTTTCTTATTTCTTGTTTGGATGACGTTAGATTGTTTCAAACAAAGTATATCTTGGAAATTGAATGTCGACTTGCTTGAGTGTTCGAACATTAGTAGATCCAGGAAATAATGGGAAATCAGGTATGGATCCGTGGAACACTTTTTAAAGCACTCTATCTTCGGGCTTTGAGTAGGAAACAAGTAGTTTCAAGTTAAACATTCTCAAGTCCAAATGAAACCACAAGTGTTGAAGTCGGAGTCCAAGTAACGTTTTTTGTCTTTTTTGTGTTCAGTCATCAAATTGATGATTCAAGTCTGATTTGAGCCCAAACCACTGTACCTCATGTTGCTACATTTTATTTACCAAGGCGTTCTCTTGCCACAGGAGGAGGATTTTGAGGACATGATTACCTTGGCTGAAACCATGGAGAAGCAGTACGGACACTTGATTGACAAGGTGATTGTTAATGGAGATATCGTGGTGGCGTTCAGAGAGCTGAAGGCGGACCTCGAGAAGGTACAAAAGGCAGAAGTCCACTGGGTTCCTGCAGAGTGGAATTGCTCGTCATCACCAACGAAAGCACGCAAAAGTTGCGGTCATCTGGACAGCTGGATTTGAACTCTGAACTCACAAGAAGAAAAGAACCCCAAAAAGAATGTATTAGTTCTATTTAGTTAGAATTCAATACCATGAAAATCGAAAATGTCCGTTTGTAAACAAATCCTGTGATTACCATCATTTCCCAAAGTGTCCCTTAGTGTATCTCTAATTAGGCAAACAGAATCCATCTCTTCCTCCGTCTGTTTGAGAGACAGTTTTTCTGTTGGCATTTGGCTTAATGGCTCACAGGGCCGAGAAGTAGAGGAAAGAACGAAAAAATAAGGAAACTCTCCAGAGCTTGTGGCTAAGTGTAATCCTTCCCTGCCAAGTTGCAAACATCAGCATGTAATTATTCTGACAGCTGCTGCACTTCAATTAACTGTAATGTACACCAGAGAAATATTATTAGTAGCAGTCGGGCAGGCATTGTGCCAACAACATGCTATACGAAATCGAGACATAAACAAGAAAGGAGTTAAATAAAGAATGACCAAGAAGTAAAACATGTTTTAATGGCTATAAGTTTAATAATTTTGTATATATTGAAGGATTATAAATGCTTTGTGTATGTCTCACAATTATTGTACCACTGTAGAAACATGGTTAAGTGTTTGTATTTTTAAGCGCCCTACGCAAAAAATATACTCTATTATGGACCATTAACTGTAGCAATGTCATTTTTTATACACAAAGATATCGAGAAAATAAAGAATATTGGCAGAGAGCCACCATTAGTGACACCCCATTAACAAATACTCATATTTGAGCATCACAGCTGCCTTTCGGGTGCAGATTCTACTGTTCTCCTGCACACAAGCTGCTTAATCTTGTTCTGTTTAATGGCCACATTCCTCTACATTCATGGTGTTTCCTTCCCCTTTTTGAATGCTGTGCTCAATTGGGTGTGAAGGAGTGTTAATGTGTCTATCATGTCGTGTTTTGGAGGAAGAGGGAGCAGCATGATGTAGGGAGACGGTAATAGCTTTCTCGGGACTTGGTTCTTAGCAGACGTTCAGAGAAAAAGTTACGAGGGCACATAAAAGCTTACTGTAAAAGCATGGTGAGGCTGCAAGCTGACTAGGCTGCAGGGAACACAACATTTTGTCTCAGGTTTTTTATTTTACCCTGGCATGCTGTGTCAGAGTCCCAAATAGATGCGTAGAGATGCACTCAATAGTATGTCTTCATGACTCCTGGTTACCAAAGCGCACATACGAGACTAAACAGTTGCACTTCTGCAAGGCCTGAATCTGACCTGTGCCAAACCATGGCAGTATAACTTCATCACACCACTGAGAATCTGCAGGCACCCTCTGAGATCATAACCATGCCATTTAAGACACCGGAGTGATCCAATGAAAACCCACTGCCGCCTTATGTTCACTGCAGCTCCCACACACTACACAGGCGTATGATGTCAACTGGTCTCGGATAATTTGGTTCAATCATCTATCTGTCGGAGGTATGTAAAAATAAATATGACTGATGTTAAACAATATCTTCATCTTTGCATGAAATATCCATAACTTAAAACACGGTAAAGCACATGCTAGAGCAGTGATTCTCAAATGGGGGTACGCGGACCCCTAGGGGTACGTTGGGGTACTGCAGGGGGTACGTGAGATAAAAAAGGAAAGGTTAATAAAAAAAAATACCATGCATGATTACAAAAATAATCTTAGTACAATAAGTTAAATAGAAAACACAATTGTATTGACACATTAAAGCCAGACTATGCAACTCTCATAGGCTACCCCTTGCTCAATTTAATACACTCACATGTTTTGTTGCTACAGCTTTACTTGGTCTAGTAAGATAAGAAAGATCTATTTTAAGTAAGATAATTTAAGCTAATGTTAGCACAATGATGTGGAACTAAAACCATCTCCTCAGTTCATTGGCTGTATGACACAGTTAGCTGTGACATGCTAACATGTAGCTTACCTTTCAACTTTTAAACTACAAGTTAACATGTTTGAGTCTATGTCTTTTTTAGTTTATAGTTTTGCTAGGGATCCACCAAATCATCTGTCCTTAGCCTCTGCATTCCTCCTTTAACAAAACACGCTACGAAGGATTTAAGCTAAAAGCTAGCCAGTAGCTTAATACCTGCATTGGCGTCAGAAAGTAGATCAGGTAACAATTTGTCCAGATACATCTTGCAGAATGCCTAGGGCTACGTTGAAACTCAGCTAGTGTTAGCTTTACACTAATCAGTTTCAAGTCCTGCCAGTAAAAACGGGAGCATTTCAGCTCTGAGTTGAAGTCAACTCAAGTTGTTCCAACAAAAAAACAAAAAAAAACTCAAGTTGTTCCGGACAAAGGGCAAAACATGAGAGCAGAGAGCGATAAATGTTCAAAAGATCAGTTATGCATAAGCAGCGAACAAAAACACATACATTTAATTGAAAACAATAACATAAAAACTAAGGCTAAAAAGCGCTCTCTCGTTTTGGGCCTAAAACAGGAAGTAAAAAAACATATGTATTTTTTTCTGCTCAGAGACCTTAAGATGTCTTAAGCTGCTCTTAACCAAAGCTCGAAACAACATTAACAGTCTATCAACACAATGCATCTAGCAGATACAAGCCATTATCAATATTTTAGTGGGAATGCTGATACAGCATTCCAACTATATGTTATGCTACGGACAAAATTCTTATTATTTCATCCAATTATTTTGTCCGTCTTCTCCTCCCACATTCAACATCGCAGAAACTCCGTTCAAACATCAAAACGTTCAGCTCGGTCGGGAATCGACTGCTATTACTTTTATCATTCATAACTTTCATAATTCCAGAGATACATCCCATAATTCATCACATTTTTAACATTTGAACTTTAACATTGCGCAGCTCGTTAAGTTAGAGTGCGTGATGTCACAGCTAGAGGGTAGGAAATCTTGAAATTTCCCTTCATATTTAAAAAAAAAACTGCCATAATTCCCAAACCCTACATTCCTGAGACATAATTTTTCATGACAAACGTAGGAAAACATCTCGTAGCTTGAAAAATGACAAATAATTAAGCAAAACTAATTCAACAAAATGCCTCTTGAGGGCATGAAGTGACAAAAACGTTCAACATGTCTCCATTAAAGCCCATTGTAATTTCAGGCAGATATTTCCTCACAGCAGCAGCCGCACACCTTTAGTTAAACTGCCAAAAAGGCCACATTATTAACCCGAAAGTACACAAAAATTACACTTCAGATACTCAACTTCCTTGACATGCTTCACATTTTGAAATTTCACAGATATCTGTTATCGTTCTTCCACAAAACGTTCACATGTAAGAGGTTCATCTCTCATTCAGAACAATGAAACCTTTGATCTTTTCATAGCTCGTTAGCTCAACTATAAACACCTGTGTAATGGAACACGATGATGTCATCACTCCAACTGACAGCAGTCAGTTCTAACTGTTCATTTCATACTCATACTCACACACACACACACACTCTCTCTCTCTCTCTCTCTCTCTCTCTCTCTCTCTCTCTCTCTCTCTCTCTCTCTCTCTCTCTCTCTCTCTCTCTCTCTCTCTCTCTCTCTCTCTCTCTCTGCCACACCGGTCCAAGCCTCAACAGCTCTACGCCAAATCTGAAATCTCACCATATGCCGTTTCCATGGAAACGCATCCCTCGCCATAAAACATGATGTCGCTATAACTCCTATGAAAATGTTCAAAAAGTGCTCAAACTTCACATGTGTGCTAACAGTCCAGACGTGAAGACATCTACGGGACATGCCGTTGCCATGGCAACACAATGCCCGCCATGAAACACGGTTTTCTCATAACTTCAGTGAAAATGCTCCAAACAGCCCAAAACTTCACAGGTTTGGTAACACAGCCATCAACGCATCTAAGCGTATTATGGGATGTCATCAAATGCCGTTGGCATGGCGACAGATCATTCGCCATCAAGTTAGTTCAAAAGTTTGCATTTCAAATATTCTGCTGCTTTTCCAAGCCTTTTTACTTTCTTTTCTTCTCTCATCACACATTCAAGCCCCCAGTGTTCATGTATCATTTCAATCTAAATTCTTCACTTTTTTCTTACACATTACATTTCAGCATAGCAGTTTAGCGTCAGCTTTTCAGCATAAAGCATTCCCACTAGCAATTTCTTCAGGAATTGCATTCTCTAGTTGCTAATGCTTTTGACCTAGCATATTAGTCAAATATGCACTCTTCTTTTAGGTCTGCCAACTTCTGAGGCAAATATTTGGTTCATTATTTTCTAAATAAAAAACAGCTGGTCACTTAATTTGTTAGTTTGCTGTTTGTTGCCAGGCAGATTAAAGCCTATACAATAGGTTTATCAGAGCTTTTAGCTAAAAACTGTTGAACTGGCTGGAATGTAGCATTTCATAATAAGGCAATCCTTCAGAATATCTGAACATACAATACATTTCTTTAACACACACTTTTCTTGATGTTTGGTCTTTTGAATAGGCCTTGTTTGAAGCCTGGTCTGGAGTTTGTGAACCTGCAAGACACACACACACACACAAGAGTGCCAAAAAAAGATATATGTCCGTTCACAGTGTATTTTACTGCTCTCTTGGCTGCCGAATGAAGGTGTGTTCCCAGCTAGTATCAACAGTTAAGCCGGTGAACACATCACAGAGGGACGGGAGTCAATGGTGTGTGATAGCATTTAGCATTCTCCAACCACTGCTGAGGAATGTGAGCGAGGAATTTACTGCACCTAACGGGGATGCTTCTGCTCCATATGTTTTTCAGCTTTGAAACTATTGAAACTCAACCTCTCCACTGATACTGCTGAATTATGAACAGTGGGGACGGGAGTTAAGGAGCCCTTTAATATGTTTAACGGTTCAACAAGTGCTGCTCGGATTGTAGCCATAACCTTCAAAAGTTAAGGCAGGAGAAACGCATTTTATCACGTGTTTGCATAAATATTATCACGTGTTGCATGTGCATGGTAAAGTCATTACTGTATATCCAAACAGTACTATGTGCTGTTTGGACATCAAGAGGGAAAAAATACGTAGATTACAACTAAAGTCAAACCACAGTCTTCAAATACTGAACCCATTGCCAGCATGTTGTCATGAAGTCACACTATTGACAACGCTAAGCTTCTGTCAGACCCATTTTGTAATTGTTTACAGTCCTTGTTGCCTCGAAATGGATGAAAATATTCCAGAAAAATAAGCATTATGGTTGGATAAGCCCTGCTTAAGATGTATAATTCTGACACTCAAATGCACACGCTGACACACTTTCTGACTCCGTATGTGCAACAGCCTGAGGATTACACAGGCTTGGATTCATTTTCATTTTCCAGTGTTTGTGTTACCCACGTGATGAGCCAATTTGTAGTGAAATCCACTTCAGCTCAGCAGGATTCACTGTCTAACACGAGGCAGGGATTGGTGGTTTTTCTGGTTATTAGCAACCATGCAATTACACCCATACATTTCCAGAATCCCCTGGTATAACATGCATTAATATCTGCTGACACCATTTTTGTCCAAACCGCAAGAGATTCGTACGCCTCGTGTAGAAAATATGAGAGCATGTCGGAGCAACACCAGGCTAAATCTCACTAGTACATCTGACAACCACATTTGCTGATAGTCATGTGTAATATTTTTCATATCCCAGAGTGTGCAGCAGAGGCTGCTTTCTCTGCAAGCTTTTGCTTTTACAGGGCTCTCCAGAGAAGTGATTGGACGGTATGAGAGCCAATAGGCGGCACAGCAGCAGGTTATTTGAACTCTCCTCACACAGCTCAACCAAACCATCCTCTGACTTTTCAAACTTTATTCTTTCACAAGAGTCTGTCATCTGCTCAGTCCCTGCTCCTGTGGGGACAGAAATACTTTTTTTTATTATCTTTACACTTTTGGGTGTATTCAGAATGGAAACCAGCTGTTTCTATCTAGAAGTCCTGAGATGCACCTGTTGATCGAGGAGAACTTTACGTGTTTGATAATGAACAAAGTTGCTGAGATGAAGTGTGACACTCTTCTTTTTGAGGACGACATTAAGGCAGAGGAGAGGTGCAGACTGAGCTGTGTGGATTTGCCTCAGAGCAGTTTACCAGACGGGCAGAGCGCAGACCTGCTGAGGTGCCAGGAAACCAACGGGGACATTTCTCCCATCAGAAGATACGGGTACGCCCTTTTTGTTTGTGTTGGAAATTGTTTTAAGCGGTTAAACAGAGGCACATATTTTGTTTACAGTTGTAATATACCTTTTTTTAAAGTGATAAAGTGACGTGGCACTAAAGTGTTGTTTCTGACTTTAAATGCATAGTTCAATAGTTCTTGGCATTTATTTACTGCAGTGGTTCTCAATTGTTTTTCAGCAAGGACCCATCATTTGTTTCTCTTGGAATAATTTGATGTAGTGCTTTTCTTATATTTCTTACATCAGAGAAAGAAAAATTCAGAAAGATATTGGACATGTATTGAAAATAGTTGCAAAATCTAAACACAGAAAAACTCCAATGCAATTGACATACATGTAATTAGCTACAATAAACAACAAATAGCCTCCCATACACATCATGAAAGAGTAAACAGCATGTTGGCCCACAGACACAAGGCTGGCTTCTAAATAATACAAAACAGTTGTTCAAAATGAAGACATACCGTAGAAAATGTCACGGATTTGTTAAAACAGAAAATGGAGTATTTGAAAGGCACTTCAGGACACAAACGTACACATACATAAGAAGTGAAGTGATAAGAAGTGTTTCCTTTTTGGTGTATACATAGGCTAAATACAATTGGATTTAAATGTGTATTAATACAATATCAGTCATTATACAGAAAAGGTCAAATTAACTTTTTTAGATTGAAAATATTAATATTTGAAATTGTATTTGTTGAACTACTAAGTCTTTGTAAAAATAAAATAAATAAAAACTTCATAAATTAAATCACAGAAAAGAGAACTTTTCAAGTGCCACCTGGCAGATTGCCACACACCCGTATTTGAGACTCCCAAGGACATTATTGACAGACTTTTATCATGTTGTTCGGGATGTAGAGGGGATTGTAGGTGGTCTTTGTGAAACTTTGAGTCAACTTGTGATTCCTCCAGGTCTCGTTTGGGTGGGGTCAAAGTTCGCCACAAGAGACAGGTGCTGCAGGACATGGCTCGGCCGCTCAAACATTGGCTGTACAAACACCGGGACAACCCCTACCCCACCAAGACGGAGAAGGTCCTGCTGGCTCTGGGCTCTCACATGACTCTAGTGCAGGTGAGAGACTAGCCTGTGCCAGAAAGCAGGGGATGTGATTTGTATTATGTGGGTTAAAAAGAAGCCAGTGCTGTTATATAACACGGTGCATCTGTGCAGGTTTCCAACTGGTTTGCAAACGCCCGGCGGAGGCTGAAGAACACAGTGAGACAGCCAGACCTGAGCTGGGCCCTGAGGATCAAACTGTACAATAAATACATCCAGGGAAACGCTGAGAGACTGAGCGTGTGCAGCGATAACTCAGAATCAGACGGTACGGGCACATTTTGTGGAGTTATTAAGAATATTGTCATTTACATTTTTTGGATATAGGTCTGGTTTATTATAGTTTGTTTGTTTCTTATTCATGTAAAGGTCGCCTATTATGCAAAATGCACTTTTTGATGTCTTTTATTCATAAATATGGTTCCCCGGTGTGTAAGGAGACTCACAAAGTACACAAATAAAACCCTCTCTCTTTTCTTCCTCACCCACATCTCTAAAAAACGGAGCTGATCCAGATTTGTTGCGTAATGTAATGACGACATTACTAAAATGTGGGCTGGCTTTACACCCACGGCCCAATCAGAAACGTTGCTATCAGAAACAATGCGCAATGTGTTTTGGAAGTAATATGGTCTTTGTTTACATTAGCAAGCATCGCTAACACTCAGAGCTAACGCTGTACTGGAGAGAATAGGTAAAAGAGCCGGATATAAAAAAGGTACTCACCTTGTGGTAAACCTGCAAGAGAAAAAGGGGGCGTGGCCCTGCAGCTACTGAACCAGAATAAGCACTTTAGTAACAGGGCTGAAATAGAGGGTTATGAGGCATGGTATTTTTAGCAAAACACCGCAGAGACATGTTTTGTATAGATATGGCCCTATAATATATTGTTCAAATATAGCATAATAGGTGAGCTTTAAATCAGTACAACATTAAGATAAGTCTGTTTTGTTTCCTTTGCTGCAGATGAACACTGTCTCTTACAAACTCCCATCGGCCAATCAGACTTTGGCAGGTCCCACAAGAGTGCGCTCGAGAAGCAGGGCGGCGTCCTCGCCATGGCGGACTCTGCCAACAGTGACGACAGCGCTTCACCTCCATCCAAGTACAAGAGCAGTTTGCTGAACCGCTACCTGAACGACACCCTGAGACACATGATGGCGGGGGAGGCCAATGGCGTCGCTCCGGCCCACAAGAGGAGGAGCCACTCCGAGTCGTTCAGCTCCAACGAGTGCGATCAAGATGTTGTCTCTCCGGCGTCATCGTACGAAACGGAGGCCAACTTCGTCTACCACATGGGTGAGAGATGTCAGTGTTTGTCACTGTTCAAGATAATATTACAAGGTAAAGCAATAAGATGAGTTTTCTTACTTGAGTGGAAGATTGCACTTTAAAAATATGTGAAATTTTCGCATTAAATGTTTAAAAACAAATAGACCTATATTATATATTTTGTAAGGATTTGTATGTAAATAAACCCAAATCTTAGCAACAATTTAACTATAATTTGAAACCTAGAGAAATAATTTAATCTAGGTTTCATGTGTGCACCTTTTAGCATGCGTTAATGTTTGGAATGGCTTCCAAAAGCTGGCATAAAAGTACTTTTTATTCAGTTTATAGTTCTTTTTTTACGACTTAAAAAGTGTGGTTGGTTTTTAACTTTGTATTTCAGCCAAACGAAAGTATTAGTCCTTGAACGTTTTGACCTAAGAGAAACAAGCTGTGCTAACATTAGCGGTTAGCTCACAATCTCTCAATGTTATGTGTCTGCTGAACCACTTTTAGAGAAACACTGATTTTATTCACCATGTTTGTTTGTTTTGGAGAAGAGAAGATCTCTACGGATAATTCGGCTCACGATAGAAACCTCTTGAACATCTGGATCTTAAGTTTTACGAGAAACAAGCTGAGCAAACATTTGTAGCAACTCAGCTTGCAGTCCCCTCCGAGACATCCCTTGTTTGCTGAGCTGTGATGGAGAAACACTCATTATTATGTGACACTGCTTTATTCTTTACTCCTAGAATTATTGGCTCCAGGTAAAAAAAACTGTCTTTTGTTATTGTTTTGAGATGCCCCTAGTGGCAGAAGATCTATTAGAATATATTGTGCCTTTAACAAAGAATCTGCACTTAACATGTGTAAATAGAATTAGGGAATGCATGAAATATTGCATCATACATGGCAAATTGGGAGTGAAAACAGATGATAGCACCCCCTGTCCATAGAAATAATAAAAGTATCTTCCTTTTTAATTGCAGATTTATGTGGAATAAGAGTTAAAGTGACACTTTAACTGCCCTGCTTCCCCTTGGTTCATTTTTAACACACCACAGTGCACAGTAAAATAAGAGCAGACTGAACAGAAACGTCCACAAGGCTCCTCAGAGCTCCCCGACATTAAATCTCTGGCATTCCACTGAAAGTCAGAAGCTCTGCGAGATTCAATTATAAAGTTTCAGCAAATATTGGAGGTAGGCTGACACCTGGGTGCCCTTTCAGACCTATAGGGAGCCCGGCACACTAACAGCCCTCAAACCCGCTAAAGGTACAGGAGCCAAAGCCTCTACAAACATTACTAATAAAGACTCATGCAGACGCTGAAATCTCTCATTTTAAAATTGGACGGATCTCGAATTGGCTGCCGCTGCACTGCACACCACAAATACCATTTCCATATACTAGAATGTGCCATTTGTTCCGCTTCAACTTCTTGCCATGGTGGAAATGTCCAGTCCAGTCTCAAGGACAATTACAGAATGTCTGAGACTTTATTCTTCCCCGGGTGAGAAGTGGGGACCTCAGCCAAAACGGATCAATTTGTCAGTAAAGCACCGAAGACATTTCATAGAGGGATTGTCAGACTCAGAGCTGCCACTCATCTGTGAGTTAACGCAGAGCGAGATCCCTTATCCATTTGGCTTTTCCCTGCGCTGTTTGAGGGTGTTTGAGCTTTGCTTTTCTGACTCATGTGCGCTTTGGCAGGCGCCGTCTCCCGAGTGTTACTTTTCTACTCAATATCAATCTAAATGAACATTACATTATAGGAGTTGTGAAAAGATTTTTGAAACCATTTCTACTCCTAGCACACCCAATCAGTTTCAATCAAATACTCAACACGGCATGGAAAAGTTCCTTTTTTATTATTATTTTAGAACCTTCTCCAGACAAACATTATTTCCTGGTTCTCTGTGTAAAGATATTTAATGGATATTTTTATATTCTGTGACAAGGCTTAATCTGTATCCGGGAAACTCACTTTAACCTCCACTTGCCCTACATTTTAGTAACTTGAATAATAATTTATAATTTGAACAGGCCTGTGTGCATTCAATTAGAAATGGTATTTAGTTTTAAGTACAGCCACCGTGTGGCCTAAACTATTAATCATATAGTATCATTTTATGTAGAATAGTTTGTAACATTTTGAAATGTAATGTTTCTAGTTTACCATAATACTTTTAGTAAAATAGTTGGACATTTTGGAAAAATCACTTTATTCACTGTGTTACCAAGAGTTGTTGAATTGACTAAACTACGGCAAGCAGATGGTTAGCTTAGCTTAGCAAAGGAGGAGACAGCTAGTTTGTCTTTGTTCAAAGGTAACATAATCCACCTACCAGCATATTAAAAGTTAGTTAACATCTCATTCCTTTTGTCAATAAATACAAAGAAAACTCAATAATTTGTTTTAAAATAATGTGTTTTATCTGTTCAAAATGTGTAAAAAGGACAAGATTAACATAAAGTTATGTGCTGGGCTAATTCTTAGCTAGGCACATAAAACTATAAACATCGATTTAAATAATGTAAAATAAGGTTCAACTTATAATTTGTAAACTTTAGAGGAGCTTAACTGGTAGCTGTTTTTAAAATACATATGGACATTGCCAGGCTAGCAGTTTCCGCCTGTTTTCAGTCTTTATGCTAAGCTAACCGTCAAAGTGGTATCCTTTTTCTCATCTGGCTCAGAGAAAGAAATTATATATACTGTATTTCCCAAAAATGTTACACTCTTTCTTGTAACATGTTAATGCTAACTTTAATCAAACATCTTTCCGAAAATGTTGAGGTTTCTTGATGTCACCACATACTATGTGGCCAGCACTGTTTAAATGTTTGTACAAACTTTTAATGTATCCCTGCTGTTCATATAAAGGGTGTTAGCAACCCAGTACAGCTCCTCTGTGGAGGTGAAGTGGAAAGTCAGGCTGCCAGATTCATGACAGGCACTAGCCACCATTAACACGTCTCCACCCAGGAGACGGCTTAAAGTGAACCTCTAGTGATAGGCTAATAAGTGTTGCAACTACACTGTGTCTTACAAGGACACTTTAATCAATCAGTCTGAATCCCACAGGCAGTGAATGTCCAATAGTATAGTTTAATGGTGTGACTATTTACTCAGCAGGAATGTTATGGTGTTTACACCGTATCATATGGTTCTCACATCAACTTCAATATTTCTCTTAAAAAGGCAGGAGGGCCATACATGTGACCAGAATCATGTTTTATTTCAAACATATCTGGCCTTACAGTGTTTTCCACCCTTTTTTTTTTTTAAATGCTTGCTGAGAGGGGAGTCTCTTTTTCACAAATTCATATCCACGTTGAAAAGACTTTGTATAACAATATTTTACAAGTACACCGTTATTGTCCAACATGGATCCCATTGACACTTGAAGGGTTTTAAACTGATGCTGGGGGAGAACACCCAAATCATGTAGACATTCTACATTGAGAGTATTTTACATGAGACAGCATTTATGGTAAGGCATAATACCATTATTTCCAGAAAATACAAATTTAAATACTTGAAAGTTAGATGAGAAAATGTATCCTTATTTATATAAATAAACGTTACTACCCCTTGTAAAATTGAGTTGTAACTGATCTTGGCTGTACATTTGCAACTCACCAGAGGTAAAACTACGTTTTTTCTTTGGTAATAAATACATCAGAGGTACCGAAGTACGTTCTTGGCAAAGCACATTATGTCTAAAGAGAAAAAAGCTCAGGGACGTTCAGTAGCAAAAAAAAGTATAAAACAGGAAGATGATTTACTATCAGCATGTAGTTGCTCTTGGCCGCAGCCTGGCCGAAGGAATCAGAGACGGGGATGTTTCGGACTGTTAGCATTGACGGACTATGTTTCACAGCGGGCCCTTTCATTTCCCTGTCTATTGCTCTCTGAAGAAAAATCTCTTTTGACCAGCTGCTATCTGCTCGGATGAAAAGAGGCCATATTCCAGAACTGAAATGGAAAATAGGTTTTACATATGATGCACAGACCTCAAACTACAGGAGATTATTTAGGGCCTGGCACAACTAAAGAAATGCATTTAAAAAATAAATCTGCTGTAAAAAAAAAGTCAATGTTCAGTATATAACACTTGATTTATTTTCAAGATCCTAACATTTCAACTTTATTTGTATTATTTCAACTTTAATTTCATCATATTTATATAAGCCCTGCCCCCCTCTCCAGCACGTCCTGTTTGAATGACAGGAGTAAACACAGCTGACAGCCGCGGTGAAACTCGAGCGATTAGAGCGATGCGAATATTCGGGGCTTATCTCCCAACCCCATGTAAATACTATGGTAGATACCAACTACAACAAAGTGAACATATTTGACCGTGATTTCATTGTAATACACGTTTCAAAATGATGCTGAAGTAACAACATACTGATACCGTATATGGTTAGTAAAAACCATGAATTAATGCTTTGACAAGTGTGCAGACAAGACGGCAGGCGAAAAACCTTTTAAAATGCGTGTTTTCTGAATGGAGATCGGATCGATCGGGCTAAACTAACCTGTAGCTGACAGAAATAAAGCAGCGATTGTATTCGCCCGGTTTGTACATGTTGAACTTTTGTCCAGTTTCTGAACAGATATGAGGAGCTGTGACCTCTGTGTGCTAACAGCTAACGGCTGATGTTTTGGGACATGTTGATGTGGTGATGGGTTAACAGCATGTCGAGGATAACATCATATGTATATCCTTTGTTAAAATATTCCTTTAAGATTTCCATCTCTTCTTCCATTCTTTCCAACTCAGTTTAAAATTTGTGCAGAAACAGCTGAATAGTACCAAACCAAATACGAGGCGCTGTCGGGTGCTGACCAATCGCGAAGCGTCATTTCTTGACTGGCAGTAAAAACAACCAATCACAGCAGTGCTTCTCTGGCTGGCTCTGTCCAATCACAAACAAGAAGTGTTCTGCCTAAAGTCCCTGTCACACTGTCCCGAAATTGACACCAGATGGACACACGATAAAGGAAATGTTCAAATTCGGCTCTGATCTTAACAACATCGGGCCATTCGTGAGGGCATCTTAAGCCATCGTATGACCGCCGGTGGAGTTTCTCAGGCTCCGGCAGCAACTTCGTGAGCGGTGGCAAAATCTTTGGCATGCCAAAAAATTGCCGAAGGACCTTGCGAAGGTTCATTTTCGTGTTGAATTCTTGCGTCTATTTTGCCCTTCGTAAGGCACTCGTGAGGGCATCTTGTCAAATCGTGTCATCTTCGTCTGATCATCGGTGCCATCGGGCATTTTTCGCCTCACGAAGATAATACGAAGGAAACAAGAAGCTACCCAATTGTCTTAGGAAGGCAACACGACTACGTGAAGCCCTCGCAATGCCGTCGTGTAGCCATCATATTATAGTACGATGACATCGAGATTGCATTTATTGCACAACAAAATCATGTAAACATATTATGTAAATAACCCAATTTGTGTTCTGTGAAACTGAAAAGGATATTACATTGTTTTTGTTACTTTCGTTGCAGTTGTATGTCTTAAAGGTCCCATGTCATGGCCATTTCTACTGATCATAATTCCATTGTTGAGGTATACTAAAATAGATTTATATTGTGCAATTTTCCAAAATCACATTGGTTTCTCATACAGCATCTCTGTATAGTATGTGTATTCACTCTCTGTCCTAAACGGCTTGTTGAAGCTCCTGCCCCCCCCTCCCTATGAGCCCATGGCCGTCTGCGAGACAGCGAGACACAGCGAAACCCAGCCCGAAACCAGCCCGAACACACACACACACACACCCACAGCCTGGCTGGGAGTTTGTGTGTGTGCTCACACACCGACTCACAGCCTCGCCGCGTCCCGCCGTCTCAGGGAGGAGAAATCGGCGGAGCTGCAGCTGAGAAAAGATTGAGTGTGTGTGTGTGTGAGGAAGTCCACGGACTTAACGGACTTAACAGCTCCGCGGACGCAACGTAACGGCTCCACGGATTGGTCCATTTGGACCAATGGGTCCATTTGGGTATGGGCACGTCACTGTACCCAGGAAGAAAAAGAGAAATCTCCAACGAGGCGTTCTGGGGCAGCATAGACAGGTATTTTCTGTGTTAGAGTTTTACTTGCTACAGGGTGTACTTTGAGGGTTTGTGACTTTGCAGACCGTTTACATGCATAAAAACCTTCATAACATACAAGGGGACGGGTAATAACCGGAAAAGCATGACATGGGACCTTTAAATGTAATTTAGATTAACTTCCTGTTTTATTTAGATGCTTTTATTTTGAAGGCGAGTTTGCGCTGTTGACAGGAAGTTGTTGTTGCTATGGAAACAACATGACGGAGATAAGTAATATCTTCTAATCATACATATAAAGACGGAGAAAGTAAAGAATAAAGTGTATGTTTAAATGTTAGCACCCCCAGAAGAGGCACAAGCTCTTACGTTGAGTCTGGATACTAATACTGGATTCTAAATCATCAGTAAAGTCTACGACCATATTTTCGTGTGTGGTTAGGGTGCCATCGTGTGGCCTTCTGTAGGCATCGTACTTGCTTCGGCTGTCGATTGGCTGTTGACCAAGTTCGGGGCCATCTTCGTGCGAAATTCACAATTCCATATTCGTGTGTCCATCTGGTGTCAATTTTGGGACAGTGTGACAGGGGCTTGAAGGAATACCCTTTCCATAAAAGTTGAAATGTTGAAGTGTTTTGTGAAATGCTGTAGTGTTTTGTGAAATGTTGTTTTGACTTGCACTTCAGGGCCACCGTACCTCCTGACACGATGCAGATATCATTTATTTTCTTCCCCTCTCAAAATCTTAAAACAAACAGAGCATTGCGTTTGTTTTGGCCACAGAATCTGAGCACAGGCAGACTGATGCACTTCACTGAGGCAAACCTTTTTGGCACTGGAAAACCCATCCTGAGAGTTACATACATACTCACATGCGCATTTATACCATGTGTTATATTCCCAAAAAATCTAGGGGCAAAGGAAAGTAAGAAAAAGTTAAACATACCGGGGGAAAAGAGAGAAAACTGATTTATAAAACCAAAACATGTTGTTTATTAACGCTAAAATTCAAATGGCTCACTAGCCAATAAAAAAATCGAAAGTATGCTTTATTTAAAGGAAGAAAGTGGCAATAGGCGCTTTCACACCGGAGTACTTTTCCCAGGAATAGTTCCGATAGTTCCTGGGATTTTGCGTTCACACCAAAAAGATCTGGAACTAGAACTTTGTTTTGCAAACATTTTCACTCTTTTTTTCCTGGGGAGAAAAAGGTTCCAATTTCTGATTGGCTGGGCGAATTGCAAACCACGCCTCGTAAAACTCTGAAAATTGTTTGTGAAGCCGCCATTTTCTTTGCTTGCATCAGCATTATTAGCATTAGCCCAGCGCACCAACGGAGAGAGACTAACTTATGGCAACACAAAAGAAAACATGGGAGCGGTGGAGTGATGAGGAGGTGTCGGCGCTTCTGGCGATTTACTCGGAAGGCAAGCCAGTCCCCAACTCCGGGAACTTCCAGCCGGGGACTTCGGGTGGCAGTCTACGCCGTGAAGTTGTTTGCGGACTGCCAGCAAACCCAAAGCAGAAGAAGAAGAAGAAGAAGTGACGTCAGCGGCTCCCTCAGGGACTTATTCCGGTGTGAACGCGATTTACTAGATAGTTCCAGGAAATAAAAGTTCTGGGGAACTAAGTTCCGGGAACTATTCCTGGGAAAAGTACTTGGTGTGAAAGCGCCTAATGGTAAAATGAGAACCAACCTATTAAAGACCACCTAGTAGAGGGACTAAGGCCCCTAAAAGTTGAGATACCTCTTCCCAAGAGGCATTCTATACATAAAGCAAAAAAGCCATCAATATCTTTGTCCATCTTTGTAACGTATACAGTTAAACACATGGAGTGTAGAAAGGTTTAAAATCCTATGTATATACTAAAATATAATACATTATAATAATATAAAAAAAATCTTTAGTGCCATTTTTGTGTGAACCTCTTCTTGCTGCTTGGTTCCTTTCAATATACAAACTTGACAATTAATTAAAAAGTCTAAGCTACTAAGTCCATGCTCTAAGTAAATATACAATGTAACCTTGAAGTTGTTAACATCTGTATGACGATATAAAAAAAATTCTGCAGTTTAGGCTACTAGTAAATGTTTGTACGGAACTATTTCATGACACAAACCCTAACGCTTACACTTGGTTTTGAACAGCACTTAATGTGGCCAACCCTCCACGCAAACTCAAGTTCAAATGGAAGGGAGAGGGTGTTGTAGGGGTTGGTTTGGAATTGGGCCTATGTATCACTAACATGCAGGCCTAATCCCAACATTGATTATCCTGTTTGCAATTTCACTGCTATCAAGTTAACAGATTCATGGGATATTTAGGTGAACTATTTTCTTCTCTCTTACAGACACAATGGACTATACGTCAACTAAATGTGACAGGTAAGTGAAATTATTCCTCGCTCAATCTGCAATCCAATCAGCTCTTTGCCCTCTTCAACTTTCATGAGCTTGAAAAGTAATACCCTACATAATCCCTCTTGGAAGTTGTTCTTGAATCTGAACCGCAACCTCTTCATTCACCCATATAATTTTGGCTCCGTATAAAAAGGCAAATGCACCATTTCTGCTTTGTATCAATGTTTTTTTTCTTTTATTTGCAGGGAGCAGCAGCAGGGCCGAGGTCAGCATAGTCGAGGTGATCAGGACTGGAGGGAGATTCACGCCGCTGTGGCTCTTACCAACCTGGCCCAGGGGCAGAGCTGCATTGAAGACCCGAGCAGCTTGACAGGGACCAAAGCTGGTACAGGGCAGAGCAGCACACGAGGTCCCACCTCGGTTACCAGTATCCTGGACAGGATACGTGTCACAGGACCCAACGCGGCTCTGAGGCAGAGCTGCACCACAGGGCCCACTCTCACCAGCCGCATCATCCAGAAGTCCTCCCATATCTCTGAAGTCCAGACTGTTAATGTGGCCCTGGCAAACAGCTTGTAGGCATTTCATGAAAGCATCTGGTCAATCGTTCCATATAGGAATACCAGATGCTTAAGTGCTGAGCAATATCTGTACAGCCTCTGTTCTTTTGTAAAGCTGATAAACTTTGACATTTTCAATCATTTCTATATTGTAAAAGGGAAAAACTGACCTAATGCAGTTGAGTATTTTCTACTTTTTTGCCATGTTTCTAATGACTTCCTATTGCCGTCTGTTGCAGTAAGTTATATTAACTTCCACGAGACTGGACTATCATCCAATGCTTAAATCTGACAGCAGCTATTTGAATAAACCCAATGTGAAATATTTTGACCAGTCGCTTGCTTTAAATCATTGCCTTGCCGTGGCTGGAGCTGCATACTTGTGTTTTACTGAACTGTATTTAGTGGCAATATTCATGTGTGCAATTGTAGGACTCGCAGCAACGTTATATACTTTGAAATTGCTTTTTAAAAAGGTTGTAATGTGGACAGAAGGGTGGCATAGAGCAGGGCAACAGTAATTTAAAGTGGACCTATCATGCTATATTTGAATAATATATTGTAGGGCCATACCTATATAAAGTATATAAATATAGTTTTTTTTTCAAAATACCAAACAGATCCTGCATTTTAGCCATGCCTCATTTCGCTCCATTTGCTCTTTCCAGCCCTGTTTTTGCAGGGGGCTGATTCTGTGAGCTGCAGCTGACCACGCCCCCCTGCAGGAGAGGGGAGCGTGCTCTGATCAGCTGCTGGACTGTCAGAAGAGGGGGAGAAAAATAGATCTCCGTCCTCCGTGTTTTATTATATTATTATATAGAGTCGTTATTCATTTGTTTTAAGGCGAGACACCCCAGGTGAATAGGGTAATTTTTTTAACTTAAAGATATCAGCTAGAAATTTCTCCAGTTAATTACTTACAATAAGGCAATTGTTTTTTGTATTACAAGTTTTCTGAAATAGCATGTTTAAATATGCAAATGAGCCATTATCTCATGAAATATGGGCATATTTTAACACATTTCAGGAACCGAAATCTGAACTTTGGATAAAGCCAGGATCAAAATTATTGTTTCATTTTGTAGTCATATTAGTATCTAAGGCTTTTACAGAAGGGATTTTGGATATCTCTTTGTATCACTCCATAAATCAGAAAATACTGTCAACAGCCCTAAAATATCAATTTTCACCATGTTTTTAGGTATAAAATGTTATATAATTCAGGCTATGAATTATATATGACCAAACCCTTCTGTAAAAGCCTTCATAATATTGATAGGAATATAACTGGAAGGTTTGGTGTATGTAACTGCTACTGAAGTGGACATTTCGAACTCAGAGTAGGAGAAAAAACTCATTTTGAGAAAACGACCTTTAAAGATTTGCAGTGTGACGCTAGCTAAACCCTCCTGTTATCTGGATGACAGCTTGCGCATCGACGCACTCCGTGAAGGTATTTCATGTTCGGGGTCATTTGTTTTTTGTATAACCTTGCTTTGTGCAAGTGACAATTGTTGTCGTCTTCTCTGTGAACGTTTTTTTCGCCGTTATTTTGCCATTTTCAGATTTAAGTTTCTAGCGGAAAGCTAACCAGGAAGTGCTTTAGCACACCACGTGACGCATCTGAACGAATCACGTTGTCAGAAATTGACACCAGCCAATGAGATTTTGTTTCTTGGTTTAAGACCCCTTTGTACTTTCACGATTGGTTGCTGATACAAAGGAAATGACCATATTTGGATCCGATGAGATTGTGCAGGAGACACGGAGCTTTCCAACGATACCTCTGATGACATGGTGCAAACAGCGGTCGCGGTACTTTATGTTACGTGAGAATGCTAACTTTTGGTGAATTTAGGAGAAATCTACAGACGCAAATAGACAAACTATAGTAAAATAAACACTTAAATGTGTATTTTGTATGTTTTCCTTCCAAAAGCCTGAAAGAAAACATGTTATGGAATCAAAATAGCACAAAATCTCAAAATTGACCAGTGCAGGAAAAACGATGTTTTTGCCTGCCGTGTCTCGCCTTAAAGCTCAATAAATAACAAAGAAGACCTTTGACCGGCACTTTTCTAATTTTGTCCGGAAGATTTCAACTTTAACGGACATCTTGACCGGCAAAAGAAAACCGATCTGAAACTCTGCCGCACGGTCCCCTCGTTCCTTGGAAGAGGCTGAGAGGTGAGTGTTTGTCATCTGCTGGTGGACTAACCGGAGAGGATTACAGTGCTTGCCTCGACGGGCAGGGATTGCATTGAATTACAGCAGCAGGAGCAAACGCTTGCCTCGGAGAAGGAGAAAAAGAGCCACAGCGGAGAATAAACAGAAGGGCAACCATGGCAACCATGCGTGGGAAGTCTTCTTCACTGCTTTTGTGGCAGACTACAGCGCCACTTACAGGCCTGGCATATGTACTACAGCGTCTCCAGCGCTTTCGAGCGGCAATGGCCGGCCGTGGCCCAACCCCACATTCCCCTGATAGGTGGAGAGTTGGCCCAATAGCCGTACCGCCACCGTCCTGACGTCAGTAACGTGTTCAAATCTGGATCAGTTTTTATCAGATCCGTTGCAGCCCCGTTTTTAGAGATTTGGGTATGGAGGAAAATAGAGAGGGTTGTGTTTTCTGACACTTGGTGAGTTCTCTGGAACACCGGGGACACATATTCATGTATAAAAGACGTACAAAAGTGCATTTTGCATGATAGGTCCCCTTTAAGTGAAATGCCAACCCAGTCTCATGGCATTTCGTGTTATAGTCACGAAATAAATGTAATCTATTGATTCGTGTTCACCATCACGATTTTCCCATTTTTTTCATGTCACACAGAACGATTTTAAAATCAATGTTTTTTGTCCGGTCGGGTCTTGGAAGACCAGAAGCTGTGTGGTTCATAAAAACATTTTCTTACTCAATATCAAGCCACGATTATTGTTTTTATTTAAAATTGTATAATGTCAGACTTTTTTTAACGTCCGCGAGGAAAATAAATGGTGCTCAGAGCCTCAGAATACTGAAATCTGTTTTTTAATCATTTGTTATTATTTACATTGCTTTTAAAATCGTTCTGTATGACACGAAAAAAATGGGGAAATCGCGTTGGTGAACACAAATCAATAGATTAATTTCGTGACTATAACACGAAATGCCGTGAGACTGGGTTGGATAGTCACATTTGTTGAGATACAAGTCAGTAAATCAGCTTTTTTAGCCAACAGCTTAAAGGTGGGGTAGGTAATTTTGGAGAAACCAGCTAGAGTGCGCTAGAATTTGAAAATATACAGCCGGAAAAAATCTGCCACTTCCTTACAGAGCCCCTCCTCCAACACACACGAACGCGCACATGACCAATGAGGGCACGAGATAAGTTTGTGCACAGATGGAAGGCTGACAGGCAGGTAGGCCATCCAGTTATTTTAGCCTTCCATGGAATATAACAAAAAGTGTTTCTGAAATAAATTACATAGCCTACCCCACCTTTAACTGTTTTGGTTCACTTTCACCGCTCTCATTGTTTCCATTTTGAAAAGAGCTCTACAGACCGACTCTAGGCTCACTGTTTTAGCACCAAACAAGAAACACCTAATTAGAAACTAGCGAGAAAAATGTAGAACATTTAGAAGTTTATGAGTCTAGCGTTACCATTATAGCAATCTCATTACCCATCTGCTGCAGCCCTAAAGATGATAGGCTGCTGGGGCTATATTTGTGAGGTTCTTGTAGCAGCTCATTCTTTACAGTTAGCAACTTGATATGCAAGAATTACATTGTGAATTGAGAGACGACGACTACGACCGGATTGTTTTAGAGTAACCAGTTTACAAGCTAACTCAAAGCTAGCTTGTAACTAGCTAAACTAGCTAAATCGCTTTTTGCTGTCGACATGGACAGTTTGCCTGCATTCAACCAAAGACTGCAGTGTTCAAACAGAATTGGTCAAAACTCCAGCCAAATTTCAACCTGCTTCCAGCATCAACATCAACATCTTGTGAAGTTGCCAAATTCTGGAATTGAAGCAACAACAAAGCTAAAAGTACATTGGTCAGGTCACCATGTGAAGCCAAATAAATGCTAACGTTACATGTTGACTGTAGGCTATCTGTAAATAGGCTACTGCTAGCTAACTGCTTATCACAGCAACTTAAAAGCTCCAGTGGCGAGGAATAAAGGGGCTTCAACGGAATACCCTTCGACTCCTTTATACCTTTACAAGCACGTTGTGTTCTTCAGGTAACGTAAACACGTGATTGCCCCCCTCTATAGATCCAGTGATTGGTATAGAGTGGCGAAGTCCCTCCCACTTACTTCCGGGGTATGGGACCTTATTTCGGAAAAATTATGCATTGAAGTCAATGGGGAGAGAAAACGTATCTTTCGATCCCGTTTGAATTGTGCCATGAATTACACATATGATGTTTGTCAAACTTAAAAAATCATTTCCATGTCAAAAAAGTCACAGTTTGTCGTAAAACTGTTGAAATATAAGACTATGAAAAATACGTAACTAGAAAGACTACAAATCCCAGAGTCGCGTAAGTGATGTCACAATTGTTTACCTCCACCATTCAGATACCTAAGATCAGCGCCATATAGATAGAATCTATCTATATGGCGCTGGCTAAGATAAGATAACTTTAACAAGATGCCTGTGTGCTTAGTACCAGGTTGTTATTATACCAGCAATGGGTCTTGCTCGTTCTTTTGCTTCCCGTCTGATGAAACGACCAGGAGTGGCTTGATCAAGTTAGCTACCTAGCTAGTAGCTAGCACGTTAGTTAGCATTACAGCCTTGTCATTTTTATTAGCCTTAACATGAAGTAACATTAAGTAACCCAAAATGTTAAACAGTAAGAGTAGTAGTCATATTTCGTGAACCCTTTGAATAGTACTGTCACCGGTGTGATCATTCTATAATACACCATTTAATTCCGGGGGAGAAATGCTAACGCTAACGTTAGCATCGGCGATCTTTTCTACTTCATGCTATCTGCACAAATGGTTGACATTAAACATTAAAACGACCAGGCAGTTCAGAGAGAATCAAAGGAAGGCAGGCAGGCAGGCTTTGCATGACATTCTTCAGGACGTGTTTCATTGTGGTGATAGTCAATCGTTTGTTGACAAGACAGTAGTGACGGCCATCTTGGTGACGTGTGTGGTTGACCAGAGATGTAGTTCATTTAGCGTTTCACACAAACAAATGTGTTACTTCACAGTTTTACGGCACATTTTTTTTTTTTTGACTTGCAAAATTATCTTTTAAATTGACAAACATCATATGTGTAATTCGTGGCACAATTCAAACGGGATCGAAAGATAATCTTTCTCTCTCCATTGACTTCAATGCATAACTTCTTTACCGGAAGGGGAGGGACTTCGCCACTCTATAGAGTGGCGAAGTCCCTCCCCTTCCGGTTGAGCCCCATGGGACCTTATTTCGGAAAAGTTATGCATTGAAGTCAATGGAGAGAGAAAGATTATCTTTCGATCCCGTTTGAATTGTGCCACGAATTACACATATGATGTTTGTCAATTTAAAAGATAATTTTGCAAGTCAAAAAAATTTAAATGTGTCGTAAAACTGTGAAGTAACACATTTGTTTGTGTGAAAGGCTCAATGAACTACATCTCTGGTCAACCACACACGTCACCAAGATGGCCGTCACTACTGTCTTGTCAACAAACGATTGACTATCACCACAATGAAACACGTCCTGAAGAATGTCATGCAAAGCCTGCCTTCCTTTGATTCTCTCTGAACTGCCTGGTCGTTTTAATGTTTAATGTCAACCATTTGTGCAGATAGCATGAAGTAGAAAAGATCGCCGATGCTAACGTTAGCGTTAGCATTTCTCCCCCGGAATTAAATGGTGTATTATAGAATGATCACACCGGTGACAGTACTATTCAAAGGGTTCACGAAATATGACTACTACTCTTACTGTTTAACATTTTGGGTTACTTAATGTTACTTCATGTTAAGGCTAATAAAAATGACAAGGCTGTAATGCTAACTAACGTGCTAGCTACTAGCTAGGTAGCTAACTTGATCAAGCCACTCCTGGTCGTTTCATCAGACGGGAAGCAAAAGAACGAGCAAGACCCATTGCTGGTATAATAACAACCTGGTACTAAGCACACAGGCATCTTGTTAAAGTTATCTTATCTTAGCCAGCGCCATATAGATAGATTCTATCTATATGGCGCTGATCTTAGGTATCTGAATGGTGGAGGTAAACAATTGTGACATCACTTACGCGACTCTGGGATTTGTAGTCTTTCTAGTTACGTATTTTTCATAGTCTTATATTTCAACAGTTTTACGACAAACTGTGACTTTTTTGACATGGAAATGATTTTTTAAGATTGACAAACATCATATGTGTAATTCATGGCACAATTCAAACGGGATCGAAAGATAAGTTTTCTCTCCCCATTGACTTCAATGCATAACTTTTCCGGAATAAGGTCCCATACCCCGGAAGTAAGTGGGAGGGACTTCGCCACTCTATTACCATTTTGGGCTACCGTCCTACACACGTGTAGAGGAATTCGGAATTGGCAGGTTGAAGAAAAAATGAATATTTTTTGTTTAAGTGATTATAAATATGAATGAATGAATATGAATACTATATTTTATGTATGTTAATAAACCTGCCTAACACACTGGTCCTTTAAAATGTGATGTTAGTAGTATGTTTATAGGCTAGCTCATATTTGCTGTGGCCTTAAAGGTACGATTACGCAGGTTCAACTTTTTGATAAAGTTCCTGATGAAAAATGGAATGTATTGTAATGAAATAAGGCAGGTTGCTTACAAAAACAATGGGATATCTGTCTTAGGAACTAAATCTTCAGTATTTTCTTTAACATCTCTGATAGGCCAGACGCACAACTGTCATCTGCTTTCGATGTAAAAACACAAAATCAAATGCCAAATGAGCTCAGGAATTTTCTGACCTCAATATGGGGGTAAACTGCCAAAAACGTATGTTATTGGAAATAGAAAGAACACGATAAGCCTCAGGACGCTTGTGGTGAGCGTCCTCCAACTGGGGACATCCTGACACCAAACATAAGCTTGTAATCACACGCAGTCCTCTGGGACTATTTTACAAAACATGATGAACAGGATTTTTCCAGTCTGTTTTTTAACATCTTGTGCAGAGAATATTTTAGCATGTGCGGCAGGCTAGTCATCAACAAAGTAATTTGGAAAGAGAAACTCACTTGTATTTCCACTGTAACATGGGATTCCACACAACGTGGAAACATAGCAGCTCTCAAATTGCGATACAATAATAAGTCTTGAGAGACGGCATCTCCAGGTTGTCATTTATTTCAGTTTGAAACAATACAAACGTTACTGGGCCATGACTCTAGTACATGCCATTCAAAGTTAAGGCAGATAATATAATTTTTACAATTTGCTGAATATGATTCACAGCAAACAGGACAAAAAGTTCAGGGATAAAACGGTCAGCGTGATTTTAAACAAGCAAACAATACATCGAATCAACTCTGAAGACAGGAAGCTCTTAGGAATGCTCTCATACTCTAAGGTGTGAGAAATGCCTTCAATACATCGCTGGGACATTACATGGACCACAACACCACACAGAAATGGCTAAATAAAAACCCAAGCAAACAAATGTACAGGCTAAATTAAATGTGTTGCCAGGTCAGATAGGCAAAAAAGCTGAAGAGAGTATAAGAAAATATTGTATTATATCAGCTCCAATTCTGTAAACCTTATGGAAGTTATGGTAGCAGGAAGTCCTAAAACATGGCTACTTGGTTTGCATATATCATGATAAGAGAAAGGAAATCGATTATCTTTAAAGCATCTATAAATACTAATAATAATTGGATGAGCAAAAATTACTTGGTGTAAATTACTGGGGTCCATAGTGTAATCAGCGAGCATTCACAGTGTTGTGGTGCATTATGACTTACAAGTTGATTCAAGTGATGCAATATATATAGAATAAAACGTACAAATAAACATCTTGTATAACATTTCGTTCATTGCCGTTACATAAAGTTGATATTTAAAGCTCACAACGTGTAAGCAATCCTGCAATAAAGGAATCAAGGGGATGTCTGTATTGATTATAATGCATCATTTGGGGTAAATTTGTTATATGCTGTAACCTACAAATTGGTTCACGTAACAGGCACTATGCTATTAACCTGATGCCTTAATGCACAACAGAATCACTGCTGCCAATAAGCTAAATTCAAACCAGACATGAACTCCGATGACGTACACTTGGCATGTCAATTTAAAACACTATACTTCCTTAGGCAAGAGGCTTTTTTTTTTGCAGGATACTTTCATTCATGTTTTTAACAGAAAGTGGTGACAGATGATGGTTGAGAAGGAAGTGTGCAAACAGCAAAAAGTCCTTTCGACCAAAAGAACAAACCTTTTTTTTTTTTTAGAGTACTCATTCAGTTCCACATCCAATATATCAGTTTCTGCTCCGTAGTCGTTCCTGTCAGTTGTTGTCGTTGATTTTTTTTTTCAGGTTTCAGGGTATGGAACAGTATCCTCCACATGCCCTGCCACCACCATGCTCTTGGTCCCCCAGACGGACCTTCTGACCCTGGTTTTCACTCTCCCACAGCCCTGGAGTCTGGAGGATCTTCTCCACAAGCTCCTCAAAGGCACACTGGACGCCATCTTTGGTCTTTGCACTGGCCTCTGTACAAAAGAAAGAGGGTTACTCAGATTTATCAGCAAAAAAACCTGGTAGAAAACATGAAAAATGACCCCAAAAATTCCCCTTTAAACCCAAAACAGGGCAATATATATCTTTTTAGCATACCCTGTCGTAAAACTTAAAAATATATATCCATGTGTTGCCAATATGACTTATTAAATAGAAAATTATTTCATTTTAAGAAGCCAGAGTCATATCCAGTGGGATGAAGACATCATGACAGCGGATTTATCCACAACATCTTCGCTGCCCAACCCTTTTTCGAAACCCTTAATTTAGCTGTTCTAAAATGGAAACTCTGCAGGAAATTTAACGTAATTTCCCAGAGAGGGGCAGATAGGCGATGGGAATCAGGAACACGTGTAGACATGGATCCGATAAATGAAAGCCCGCTAGATTTTAATCATAATGCACTTCTTTTGGAGCATCTCGCAACGCTAGAGAGGCTCCAAAATGCCAAAGCCGTATAAACACAAAACAACTCAAAACTAAACGCATGACTTACTAAAGTGATGTTTTGACTTCTTTTGGTCCAACTACACAATTACAGTTCTGCCTTTTAAGGACAGTAAGTACATTTTAATGGCTTTACAGTAAGCCTCATGTTATGGCTCTATGAGTTTATATGAGCATGTCTGACCGCGTCTGACATGTATACTTACCGATAAAAAGCATAGAGTGTTTCCGAGCAAATTTCAGGCCCTCGTTTCTATCCACTTCAGGGTCGTCCTGAAAAACAAACAGACATCCTATGTTATTTTCTCCATGTGGAATACACATGTTGAAGTATTAAAAGTCTTGTTCTGCACAAGCAAAGGACCTATTTTTTAATTCCCAAAAGAGGTAGGAGGAAATATAAAAGCAAAGGTTAACATTCAACTAAACATATTTTCTTTTGTTCTGCCCTGAGAGGTCTTTCAGTGGAAACGATAACAAAATACAGAGTTTGGTGGGGTCGTAAAGTAGCGTTGGATTGTGGAATTTGTTGTTGATCAATCAGGAGGTTTTTAGAAGGAGCAGAATCATCAAAAAAAAGGTCTCCTTATTTCCAAAACAAAAAGGACACAGCGAGCATAACTGGTAAAAACTTGTATAAAATATTTTGCCGGATGTAGGATGGATGGGCTGCAAGCTAACTGCTAACATTTACTCAGCTTGTTTCTCTGTTGACTTAAGATCCAGACACTCTAGATGTTTTTACCAGGAGCCAAATTATGTGCAGAGGTCTCTTCCTCTCAAAAACGAAAAACAAGGTAAACAAAACCTGTGAAAACACTGAATAAAGCAGCCTCATGCTAAAAATGAGTGGTTTTCCAATGTGGTTTGGCTCCTGCAATAGTTTGCTCATTTTATTTTGCTCTGGTTATAACATGAAGTAGAAATAAAACGTACATCGTTAAAGTGTATCCTAAAAATCTGTCTTAAATTGTGATAAAATAAGTCACTTTCTGGTAGACAACCAAACATGGACGCATGCTCAAAGGGGATACAACAGCATGTGTTTTCAAAGATTAATAATGTTGGAAACAATGAATTGTTTTGAATGCAGAAACCTTACATATTATAACTTCTTGGCTGAGTTAAAGCCTTTTAGGTTTACTAAATGACCAGAAATCTAGGATCTGTCAAGGAAATGGGCTGATGGAACAATGTGAACTGTAACTGTTTTAACCTGTTTTGAATGTGTCAGACAGACTCACCCGATCGATTTTGTTCCCAACAAGCATCTTTACAATTTCATTGCGTGTTGTGTAGGTCTCCAGTTCGTTCAGCCAGTTTTCAAGCCTCGCAAATGTCTCACGCTTTGTGACGTCATACACTGTCAAAACCATGCAAACAGAGAAAAGGAGTTAGAGGGAAAAATGAATTGGAACATCTTCCTTTTATTATTAACATTTGTATTAGAAGTTGCTGTAATCTGATGGCTGTGACTTATAGAAAATGTGTAAAGAAAGTGTTAAAGCGGGAGAGTGAAGATGATATGTTAGCTGGTAAGAGAGAAAGTGTTTCTAGGTCAGGTTTAGAACAGGTTATGAGGCTTTATAAACATCACTGTTTACCGAGTATGACTCCCTGCGCACCGCGGTAGTAGCTGGGTGTCAGGGTGCGAAACCTTTCCTGTCCGGCTGTGTCCTGTCAAAGTAAAAACACTTAAGATTAACAGCAGCAAAAAGCTCCATAACGCCAAGCATTTAAAAACGACATGTGTCCACACTCACAGACATCATTTTCCCAATAAGTGGTGCAAGGTCTCAGACTGTCCCGCTGTGAAATTGGCCACTGCCTGAGAACTCTTTTGCAAATCTTTATTCTTAAGGGAATTATTCACAATGCTAATGTTTAAAACAGGATGACTTGGCACGTTATGGAACTGGCAGAGCTGCAAAAACACAAGTTACATTTCATTGTGTCGTTCTATTTTCTATCAAAATACGATTTTATTGGCTTGAAGGACAAGCCTGAAAATATATGGGGAAGTTAGTAGACTATACAGCATTTAAGTGTCTGAGAATGATTGTATTGCTTGTTAAGTGGATTACAGTATGGTGCATATACATGCAGGAAAATATATCTATTTATTTTACTTCTCTTTTTATTGAAATTCACCAGGGGCACAAAGAAGGGAATATTATGAGTCAGGCATTGGAATTATTATTTTTTTATATATATGGGAGTTTGCTGATTGGTAGACCAAATTCGACAATATAGATATAACGAAATTCAATAAAATACTGTAGAATGTAATTAAAAAGCATATATTGTATTTATGAGTTTTAATCCAATCAGACATTTAAAAATTCACAATTATTATAATTTAAATATGACTGATGCTAAATAATTTTTAAACTACATGCATTATAAGTATTACACCTGCGTCAGCCCATTAAACATGGGACTTTACAAAGTGCCTTCCTCTTTCTCATAATGTATTTTGAGCCCTGGCATCCTCCGGCACATTTATTTCTCAATTATTATTCTAATTTTCTCAACAATAAAGAGTATGCCATTTCAGTATTTTGGGCTTGGGTTATGGTCTCACTGAGAATGGTGATACTGTTTTTACATCTGGATTTTATGCCTCGTGAAAAGTGTTATAGTTTCTTTATGAGAGTCTGGCTGTGCAATGTCTCTACCTTGTGGAGAAAACAAGTACATCATCGTGTTTTTCCTAACAACAAAGACTAAACTGTAGACAGTGACATAATGACTTATTTCTTACCCATATGGCGAGCTTTGCTTTGTTCCCATCTATTGAGAGGGTCTTTACTTTGAAATCCACACCTGATCATTAATGAAAGGAAGAAACAAAGTAAAGAGAAAAGGCTTTAATGGTGGCACCTTCTAAATGATATTTCTGTGTTGAACCATGTGTTGATGTACATGTGTGTGTAAGTTAAAAACCTATTGTTGCTGCCTGATCAGGGTCAAAGGTATCCTCTGTGAACCTCAGGAGAAGACTGTTAGGAGAATACAGAAAACAAGGCTATAAGCAAGACATACAACACACTAGGCTTTTGTGAGGTGACTGCAAACTATATCAACCCTTCCCTCTGTCAGTTACAAGCACAGTACAATAGCTACACAGTTGTAATGTTGAAATGAGCAGCAGCATCCCTATCAGGAAACAAAATACCAGTGGAAAGTGACGCTGCCATTTTTCTGACACCTAATTGTCAACTTGTGAAAAGTGAATATGTGGCCTACATTGGCAGGAAAAGGACATCAACAACATTAGCTGTTAGCTTAGTTACAGCTGTGTAATAAACTTACATAATAAGAAGAATGTCAACATTCACAACAGGCTAGCTAACAGCTCGCTACAAACCTGGACTTCCCGACTCCACTTTCACCGATTATCAACAGCTTCAGAGTCGTTATCACGTCGTCATCCATATTCCTAAAAGGGGCTAGTTTAACCTGCACTTGGCGACGCTTTTTTCGGTGAACTTTACTTGTTTTTGGAGGAGCAGGCGGCTAGCAGCTCCGGTGACAGGCTGCTGTTCACGCAACTTCCGGCCAAGCTTCGATGCGTGACGTCACTGAGGATCACGTCGTTTGAAAAAAAGATAAAATAAAATAGTTTTTGTCCATTTTATTTGGATTATTACTGTTTTTAACAGAGTTTTTATAGTTTGTCTAAAATAGTCGTAAATAAGAAAAATAGGAAAACATTATGTTCTTATTGTGTTCTGATTATTTAGTCTAAACATGTAAAAGGCATGCTTCACATCAGCAGATTCTTTTTGTTAATAGCAAACTCAAAATGTTTAAAAAGTGATTATTATAAGTCAAAATAGCTCAAACAACACTTCTAATCTTGTTCACTGATTAAAACAAGGTTTGCTAACTCCTAACCAAGTTTTTGTTAAAGTCTAGGGCTTCACATAATGTTTCCAACCTACACTGTGATTGTTGTTTTCAATATGGATAAGTACAAAGCAACAATTTGTGTGCTATAAATTAAAACAGATTCTGTTTGTTATTGTAACTTAGGTGAGGATCAGACTATATTTTGGAACAAAGGTATACAGGTTACAGGTTCATTTAAAAAGATTCACTTACTTTTTCTTGCCGCTGTATCTTACCATTATAATTTTAAATCGTATTACTTTTGTTGTGCCTACTTTTTTCTCCTTGTACTTTTTGAATACCTCATTTCATTGTGTCTATGATTTTTTTTTATTTGAAACAACTCTGCATATTAGTTGGCTAAGTCTACCATGAAACTGATAAAAGAAGAGAAGGAAGTCTACCCAACCAAAAGGTATTGTTAATTGACAGGTAGAAAACAAAGAGAAAAACAAAACACTCATTCATTATAAAACAGCTTTGTTCTGTGCCTTTGCTACATTCATTAGACCTTGAGTGCCCCAAAGTTGAATGTTGCCTCAACCATGAGAAGTTATCACCTGGGGGTGTTGCAATTGGAAACAATGGACAGTAAAAGTATTGAAATGAACCCAGTGAGCCATGCTTCACCTACTGTCCTTCAATAGGCTCTTTGACTGAGCCTTTCCTCAAACCTCATCTGCCTCTTTTCATTACAGAGTGGGCTAACCCTGTCATTATGCAAATCTAATTTCATGAAGGAGCTGAAAATGGTCTGCAGCACAATAAATACAGCTGGTTGTGAAAACCCACACAACCCTCTACAGTAGAGAAGGAGCATCTACTTTATATTCCTCAGAAATCCAAATTCTTACAGCCATGGCCATACTACGCACAGATTGCGTTGAGAGGCCCCTGGGCATTTGCTTTGAGATGACGGGTCATTTTATCGGATCTCATCCTTGGTGGTTCTTGATTGCCCCTCTTATTTTCTCGACATGTCTTGGGAGTGGATTTTATCTTCTCCAGGACAGAATGTCAAACGATATCGAAGAACAGTTCACGCCTTTCGATGGACAAGCCAAGCTGGAGAGGAAATACATCCAAGAAACTTTTACTGGAAATGACTCCACGTTTTCGCGTTTAAGGCTGAGCACGGACGGGAATTACGCAACTCTTATAGCTACAAATGACAGGAATATTTTGACTGTGGAGTCACTGCAGGACATCCTAGACTTAGATTTTCAAGTAAGAAGTATGGTGGTCCAGTTTGACAACCAGTCATTTGAATATGTGGATGTGTGCGCTGAGGTGATGGGATCCTGCACCTCCAATGACATTTTAGACATTATTAAAACCAATGCCAGCAATATAGACACAGTCAATTTGACATTTCCATGGTATAACTCAAATTCTAGGAGTTTTCCTTTGTATTTGAGTCTGGGGAATGTGAAATTACTTAATGAGAGCACAGTAGTTGAAAGTGCTAAAGCCATACAGCTCTATTACTATTTACGTGAAGACAACAGAACAAAGACTGACCTTTGGTTGGAAAGCTTCATTAAATTAGTCTCAAACATATCATCAGCTGACATTCAGGTAAGCAGAACTTCAACCCGTTTTAGTTTAATTTAGAATGTAGACTATGTAATATGTATTAATTTAATACTCTTTCTAGGTTTCTTATTCCACCTCCATGTCGATGCAGTGGGAATTTGAAAAATCTCCAGGGTCTGTCATCCATTTGTTCTCCATCACCTATGCCATCGCCATCACGTTTTCCATCATATCATGTTGGAGGTTGGTAGAACATCTGCTCACCATCTTATGCAGTGCAGTACGGATGTTTAGCTGTTTTTAATGTGTGATTTTCTTCTAGGTTGGATAATGTGAGGACGAAGGTGTGGGTGGCAGCCTGCGGGGTGCTCTCCACAGGTCTGGCAGTCCTGAGTGGATTTGGACTGCTGCTGCTGCTGGATCAACCTTTTGTCATGACAGTTGCTTCCTGTCCTTTCATGATATTAGGTAAGTTATGTTCTGTAAAACGTCCAGGCCCATGAGGTTCCACTATCTAATGCTGAATCAAAGTTAGAGTGCGCTCAAAACAACTTCATGTCAACCCAAAAAGTTAAGTTTCGTAAAGTTTCGTTAAATGCTTTTAGTTATTCCATCCTCCTACCCAAATCAATTATGGTTCCAAAAAAACAAAAGGGGCACATTTGAGGCTTCAATACGGTAGTCCAATATACAGTCTACTATGGAAACCAATGGCTGCCTGGATCAGTAACAATACACAAAACAGAACAGCCTGCATTTGAAAGTGGTCAAAGTGAAATACAGTGCATCTCCTTTGTAGTTAAATAGCTAAGAAGCGGGGTGTACTCCCATGCCCTTTAAAATGACAAAGCCAAAAGATAATGTAATACAAAGTAGATAAGGGTCCTATTTCCCTTGTGCGTGAATCTTTTCTCCTCTGACTGTTTAATCTAAAGGTATTGGACTGGATGATATGTTCATCATGATCTCCTGCTGGCAGAGGACCAGTGTTCTGGACAGCGTCCCCGAGCGGCTGGCTTACACTTACAAGGATGCTGCGGTCTCCATTACCATCACCACCCTGACCGACGCGCTGGCTCTGTTTCTGGGCTGCAGCTCGCCCTTTGGTTCCGTCCGCTCCTTCTGCCTGTACGCTGGGATTTCTATTTGCTTCTGCTATCTGTACAGCATCACCTTCCTGGGGGCGTGTATGGCTTTGAACGGACAAAGGGAAGCAGAGAACAAGCACTGGTTCACCTGCGCCAACATCCCTGAAGACTTACCCTCCAGGAGTTCTAAAGCCTTTGGCATGTGTTGTGTTGGGGGGAGCTATGATCGAATCACTGAAAAGGAGGAAACGGAGGTCGTGAGTCACATGTTTGAGCGGTTCTACGGCCCGTTTTTGACTCATAAATCAACAAAAGTTTGTGTATTTTTCCTTTACGCAGGCTATCTGGCTGTTAGCATCTATGGCTGTTTTAACTTAAATGAAGGACTCGACATCAGGAATCTGGCTTTGGATGATTCATACCTCATCAAGTACTACAACGATCAAGGGCAACACTTCGCCGAATATAGCTGTAACGTAATGGTAGCAGTGAAGCAACCATTTGCATACTGGGATGCAGACGAACAGAAGCATCTGTGTTCATGCATTTCACATTTTGAGAGTTTGAACTTTGTCAATGGCACTTTGGCTTGGTTTCTCTCCTTTGTACAGTATACTAATGGAACCAATCTTAATATAAGTTCTCAAGAGTCTTTCCTAACACATCTGCCAGATTTCTTAGAACTCAACGCCATGTTCAAACATGACATCAACTTCACAGCGGATACCAAGATTCGGGCATCTCGATTTTTTGTTCAGACACTCAACAATGCATCCACGAAGGACATGATGATTGGACTTAGGAAAACAGCAGAGGAATGCCAAGTAGATCTACTTGTGTACCACCCTGCTTTCATCTACTTTGACCAGTATACTGTCATTATGGACAACACCATTCAAACCATCATGGTGGCTGTGATGGTGATGCTAGTCGTCTCGCTCATCCTAATACCCAGTCCTCTTTGTTCCCTTTGGGTGGCTTTTGCAATTTGTTCAGTCATTGTTGGTGTGACGGGGTTCATGGCACTCTGGGGTGTAAACCTGGACTCCATCTCCATGATCAACTTGGTCATGTGCATCGGTTTTTCGGTAGACTTCTCCGCACATATTTCATATTCTTTCGTCTCTAGCCCTAAGAGTGACGTCAATGAGAAAGCGATCGATGCCATGGCCCGTTTAGGGTATCCAATACTCCAAGGAGCACTGTCTACCATTTTAGGAGTGTTGGTGCTGTCCATGTCCGGGAGTTACATCTTTAGGACGTTCTTCAAGATTGTGTTTCTTGTGATAACATTTGGCCTGCTCCACGGATTAGTGTTTATTCCAGTATTTCTGACTCTTCTTGGGGCCTTTGGGAAGTGGTTTTAAACTTCGGGATTCCACGTTTTTTAATGCAAATTTTAAGTCAAACATACATTTTGAAATCTGCACATTTTGTGAACTTAAATGATACTACAGCTTTTCTAATAATGTGATGTTTTTACGAGAAAATTCTACCGTTTTCTGAGACGTTTGCTCAAATACTTGAATAGTTGTTTTTTGTCAGTTCTTAAGAATATCATTTAAAACTAGTCTTCCGTGACAGAAGTGTAAAGCTTGTTCATTTTGGCTCATTGTAACAAAGTATACGCATTTGATAGTTTTGTAAATAATAAAACTGAAGTACACTCCAAAATCTTCTTTTGGGCTTCTTTTTATTTATTTGAGCTGCACAAACATTCATCAACCATTGCCATCAGAATGTTGAGAGATTGTGTCAATCAACAGCAGAGCCATTCAATGTGTACAGCATAAAAGCATTGCTATACATCTATGTACAATGTTCTCAACATCAACACATCATATATACAGCTAAACATGGATTTAGCTGTATAAACAGTAAACTGAAGAAAGAAAGTCAAATGAAGAAAGAAAGTGAAAAGGGCTACACTATAAAGTACATATGCTGGTGGTCATTTTGACAAAAGCTATACTATCAATAAAATGGTAAATAACGCTAATCATACACTGCTGTATTGACTCCACCTTGGGACATTTAACATGTCTCTGCCTCAAATTAACGACAAGAGAAGCCAATGGACAATACACTCATAACTTACTGTTGTTTTTCTCAGTAATTAAAAGATTAAGAGGTTTTCATTAACTCATTGGAAATTACAAGAAACACTGATATTCTTCAGAGGCTTTTTGGAAGCCTAACTCTATTATTTAAATAAATTAGGTTTGAGCATTACAACTTTAAATCCTAAAATCCCAATGCTTTATCACTACATAAACACAGCTTGTATTTGGTGCATGCTTTTTCAGATTATCAGACATTTTTTCACAGCATAAATAAAAATAATAGAGTGCAGAAGTGCATTTGAATGTTTACACTTTACCCAACGTGTTTAGACGCTATGGTTTAACTTGTCAGACCTAGTCTTTTAAAAAGGAAATACATACACTTACTCTAAAGTCCTACCCCAAAAGGCCACATTTAAAAATAAGATTGAGTGACATAAACAGAAGGGAATATATACATGATTTATGATCCAAGATACTTAGAATCTGATGGGAAGACAAAGTGAAGCACCCCATTGTGACACTTTTTGGTGCCCAAATTGAGACACGCACACAAAAGGTGTTATACCAAATGGAAATACTAGACAAAAAACATGTATACAAGACAACTAAATAGGGGTTGCGATTTCATAAAGACTGGTTGCAATGATTACCAAGTAGTTATTTGTGTTTAAGATAAAAACCGCTTATTTCTCATCGACGGTATAGGAATTTTAAGAGACCAGGCTGAACAGAATTTGACCACATTTCAAATCCCTTTTTAACAATTAACGCGATAACTTGAATGACAGAATACATTTTCGACAATTGCTTGATAATGCATTAACCACACAGGTCATTTTACATGCAAAAAAAAAAGAAGCAGAAAATGCTGTATGCATATGTGTAGATTTCATGCTTTTCGCCAAATTAAATTAAATATGTTTTGGGTTTGTACTTACTAAAGATGTCACTGTTGACTTTGATTATCTGGGATCAAAATGTTTCTAAAATGTTATTAGAAAATAACCTTGAAATAACCTAGTTCCAAGTAGTATTGAAGCATTTCCAGTGAAAACAATCGAACAAATGTATTGGTGTATTTCTCTTTTGGATGTTATTGAATGTGGTGGTGGCATTTTACCCAAATCAAAAAACTAATGGTATCATCATTTTCTTCTAACGATACCAAGCATACTTACAGACAAGAATGATAAATCCAGGGAATAATCAGCAAAATATTTGATAATGACAATCAGCTTTTGTTGCAGCCTTACATTCACATATGTCCTACCACTGAAGGATGAAGTGACCTGAGCAACTTCCTTATCATTAGGCATTTCACCTGTGAGCCTTCGTCACTTATAGTGAACTAACAGCAGCAGGAAAGTCATATTAAAGTGCAACACCACTAAACGACCTATCTGGAAATAATGTTGAGATTACGCAGACGTGACAGCATGAAGAAATGACGGCCGTACATCATCACTTGTCTAGAGACTTTGTGAATGCAGACCATGAGTTTTTACTTCTCGGATTCATGAATTTAGTATTTTTCCTCTTTCCATGACCCCTGAGCGCTTAAAACCCGCCCCCTTCCCCCTGCTCTGGTGCTACCCTCTGATTGGCGCTGTCCTTGTTTCATCTGGTCTCCAGGGTCTTGCCCTCCAGGACCAGCCGGATGTCTTTGACGTCGAGCGTCTCGTACAGGAGCAGAGCCTCGGCCAGGTTTTTGTGCTCTTTGGCATGAGACTTCAGCAGGGCTCTGGCACGCTCGTAAGAGTCCTGGAGACGGCGAAAGGGAATTATGGTGAGAAAAAAGGTTTGACAACAGCTTAATCGTTAAGTTGTATAAAGAAAGATTACACAGACCTTTAATATCACTCTGACTTCATTCTCCACAGCGGCTTGTGTCTCCGGGCTCTGGGCCGTCATGTCGCTGTAGGTCATCACACCCAGCTGGGGACAGGAAGAGGAAACATGTGTTAATGTGAATAGAATGACAGCAAAACAGCAAGAAAATGCATGTTTATTTATATAGCACATTGTTAACAGCAGTGCAATTCAAAGTGCTTAAAAGGAATTTAAAAAAGTGCGACATTAACAAATTACATTGAAAAACTAGAGCAGCAAAATGAATTGCAATGTTATCAAAAGCACAAATAAACTAGTGCAATATTCAAATAAGTATTGTGGTGCTGTAGAGTTATCCCAGTCTATACATCTTATTCTATGGACATAACTAAACACACATTTATTTGGTACAGATCTTCTGTTAAAATCTCCTTAATCATTTTCATATTTTTTTCCAATGATAGTGAAAATCTGATTCTGATTTAAAATGATCAATTCATCCAATATTACAAATCATATCGCAATTAAAATATCAGTCAAAATAATCGCAATGAGTTGTTTTTTCCAAATTGTGCAGCCCTATTAAAAACAATAAAAAAACACTAATTCAAAAGCCTGAGAGTTTGTTCTAGATATATTGAGCTCAAATACTGAACGTTGCAAATCATGTGCGGTAGAAATAGAACGACAGGCCTTTTCTTCTGAAGTCCCCTACCTTTTCACACATTCCGAATCTGGTCACCATCATCTTAGCGATCTTTGTGGCACTATCGAAGTCGCTTGAAGCACCTGGAGAGGAAGAAATTAGACGTTTCATTTTAAAGTAAAAAAACACCTTAATTCAAATTAAGAGAATTACCCTACTACTACTACTACTACTACTACTACTACTACTACCACTACCACTACCACTACCACTACCACTACCACTACCACCCTTAAATCATTTGTAGGAACTCTTCCCTACCAGTTGTGATGTACTCATTGCCAAATATGATCTCCTCTGCTACACGGCCGCCCATACTGACGTCCATCTGGGCCAGCAGCTGAGAGCGAGTCTCACTCCAGCGATCGTTCTCCGGGAGCATCGAGACCTGACATCGATGAGCATGGGAGAAGGAAATCATTTAGGGGTTGAAAGGATATACAACTATAAAAGGTAAGAGAGTCAATAGAGTGGTGCAGGAAGGAGTCCTAAAACCCAGAAATGAGTTAGCATTTTAGCACTTCAGGTTCCAAAGTCACCAAAATAAGACACAATTGTTCAGTATATACCCCCCTGAGTCATATGTGTCATAAAAAAAGCAGTTGCTAACAAGTGATTGAATGTGCCAGTAAACATCATTGCACCCAGTTCAACAGACTTATTAGATTATAATTAATTTAAACCATTTAGTTTAAAAGTTGTTTTCTTACATGTCCCAGGCTGTGGCCTCTGGGCATGATGGTCGCCTTGTTAATGGGCATGGCATCTTTGGTGAAGTAGGCGACGATCGCATGGCCTGATTCATGGTACGCAGTGATGGTCTTGTTCTTCTTGTCTATTTGAGCACTCTTTCTCTCAGGGCCTTGAAGAAAAGAGAATCATTAAATGACTTTATTGCCACATTCTCAACATGATTTCAATGAGAGTGATTGTTGCAGTATTGCAGGTAAACACAGTCTTTCTTTGGTACCTATTAAAGCTCCCTCATAACTCACCCATGAGGATTTTGTCCTTAGCGAACTCCAGCTCCTTCAGGGTGACCATGTCTTTGCCATCAACTGCTGCCTTCAGGGCCGCCTGGTTGACCAGATTTTCCAGGTCAGCGCCAGAGAAGCCCACTGTGCCCCGGGCAATAATGTTGGCTTCAATAGCTGCAGAGAGAACAAGGTTATCAGTAACAGTCAAGGGCCTCACTCCAGGTTACTGTTAAAGGAAATGGCAAACATTCAGCCTGTTATGTCAGGTTCAAAGAATGCTAGTCCTGTGTAAGGAAGGAAATTGAGAACCGGTTCCTTGTTGTTCACTCAATTGAACATTGTTGTGTATGCACAAGGATGTGAACTTTACCTTGTACATGTGATGTTTTGGGGTTGTTGATTTTTTGTACGTTTTTGTGTTTCTCTTATTTTCCTACGATACTGTTATGATTGGCAGTGAATCAGAAAATATGAAGGACAGGCCATCTATTTCAATTGTTATTTTAGAAAGGGGCAGATCATATAAGATTACTTCTCCCTGCTCCTTTCCGGGTATGGTGTGTTTATAGAGACATGTTTTGTAAATAATTGTTATACATTAAGTTGTGCATACCATGAACGGAACAAATACAAATGAAATGAAATGGAAGAGAAAAAGAGAAAAATCCCTCAAAGTTTGGCGCTAATAATCGTGGGCTAACCCTATTTTTCCCCTCATACATTTTGATACAACAAATTGCTACAGCTAGCGCTAGGTAAAGCTAGCATGGAGCTAACAGCTAGCTTTAACGGAGGTTCCATTAAGATACATAGCCTACTGATGCGTATATATTTTATTCTAAGCAAATATTTAAACAAAAATTCATTATTTATTTACTTATCATTTTAACTGTTTGTTTAACAATGACTTCACGACAGTTTAAAAATATTTTTTGGACAATTGTGAAAAGGTTAGCCTTGAGCCTTGCATGTATGTACTCTTTTTCAACACAACAATTGATCAGGAATCAATAAATAAATTGATGAAGAATCTAATTTGTAAGAGGAAAAGATAATGGAATCGGTATCAATAAAACGTTATCGATTCAAATCCTTAGCTCTGTTCTGTTCGTTCAGGGTGTCAGGACAACCAAACCAAGGCATACAAACAATCAGGGCTCCATCTTAAAATAACATAGACCATCATTTGACCAAAATAATGTTTTTATAAGCAGATGCTGCTTCCACACCTGGATCCACTTTGATCTTCCTCAGATACCAGTTGATGATCTCCGTGCGTCCTCTCACGTCTGGTTTGGGGACGATCACCTGCATGTCAAAGCGTCCCGGGCGGATCAGAGCGCTAAAAAAGAATCAGCTTGTCAGTAAAATACTGAAACTGTGTTAGCATACAATCTGGGTCACTGCAACAGAAACACCCTCAGGGTTACAGTCGTTGTTGTTGACAAGGAAAGCTCTGAGGGTTGTAAACCACAACATACATTTTTTTTTACTTTTATGTATGCACCGTGACATAAAGTCAAATTCCTCATACGTGTCGACCTACCTGGTAATAAACCTGTTTCTGATTCTAGCAAGAGACACAGAAGTAAACATACTTATCCAAAGCCTCCGGGAAGTTGGTTGCTCCGATGATGATCACACCTTCATTTGGTTTAAACCTACAAAATAATATGACAGGGAGGTCAGTGTCTGGAGCACAGTAGCTCTCCTCTTGCTTTGTGTTCACCACAGCAATTTATAACTCTCACCAATTCATATTTTTAACAACATAAACTATTTAATTTATTCCCATGGAAACCAAACATGTAATGTAACGTGTGCACTTGTGATTATAAATGTTTATAGTGTTTTTTTGTATAAATTGTTAATTTACAATACATTGCTATATATATTTACAAGACATTGCTATATATAAAACTACTTATGACACAGGTAGCTCGAATCAAGCAATCTGATTGGTTCTAAGTCATGGTATGATAACCATATACCACAGCTATGACGTCTAATACCTTTTCACAGTATCTTAAGTAAAAACACGAGACTAACTAAATGATATGTGTTGTCAAGGTTGCATAGCAACAGGGTAAGGGGGGGCTGGAGGGACTCACTTCTGCCAACATGAACAAGTTACAGATACGATGCAACATAGTAACATAGTTAGCTAGCTTAAAAATGCTTTAAAACTTCTTTGCTGAGTGGTATGGGATAAACCTGTTGTTATAGACTTCCAGACAGTGATAGAAGAGCATGGTCATTATTGTTATTGAGTGCATGTAACATTGAAACCAACTCTGTATGTCCAGGCAGGTAGGGCCTATATGTTTGTGAACATTACAATTATCAATAAAACATATTTTAGATTGGATGTTTCTATATCTTTGATGTTTGAAGACTCTATACATATCAACCCCTACTGCATACACAAGCCTTGCAAAAACACCATATTGTCAAATTAGCTTGATTTTTTATTTAACAATGTCAAACTGTAAAAATTCTACTACAGCGTCTCCAGCGCTTTCGAACGGCAATGGCCGTGGCTGTCTCCTCCTGATTGGTGGAGTTGGCCCAATAGCCGTAGCGCCACTGTCCTGACGTCAGGACAGTGTTCAAATCTGGATCAGGTTTTATCAGATCCGTTGCAGCCCCTTTTTTAGAGATTTGGGTATGGAGGAAAATAGAGAGGGTTGTGTTTTCTGACACTTGGTGAGTTCCCTGGAACACCGGGGACACATATTCATGTATAAAAGACGTACAAAAGTGCATTTTGCATGATAGGTCCCCTTTAAATGATACTACAGCTTTTCTAATAATGTGATGTTTTACGAGAAAATTCTACCGTTTTCTGAGACGTTTGCTCAAATACTTGAATAGTTGTTTTTTGTCAGTTCTTAAGAATATCATTTAAAACTAGTCTTCCGTGACAGAAGTGTAAAGCTTGTTCATTTTGGCTCATTGTAACAAAGTATACGCATTTGATAGTTTTGTAAATAATAAAACTGAAGTACATTCCAAAATCTTCTTTTGGGCTTCTTTTTATTTATTTGAGCTGCACAAACATTCATCAACCATTGCCATCAGAATGTTGAGAGATTGTGTCAATCAACAGCAGAGCCATTCAATGTGTACAGCATAAAAGCATTGCTATACATCTATGTACAATGTTCTCAACATCAACACATCATATATACAGCTAAACATGGATTTAGCTGTATAAACAGTAAACTGAAGAAAGAAAGTCAAATGAAGAAAGAAAGTGAAAAGGGCTACACTATAAAGTACATATGCTGGTGGTCATTTTGACAAAAGCTATACTTTCAATAAAATGGTAAATAACGCTAATCATACACTGCTGTATTGACTCCACCTTGGGACATTTAACATGTCTCTGCCTCAAATTAACGACAAGAGAAGCCAATGGACAATACACTCATAACTTACTGTTGTTTTTCTCAGTAATTAAAAGATTAAGAGGTTTTCATTAACTCATTGGAAATTACAAGAAACACTGATATTCTTCAGAGGCTTTTTGGAAGCCTAACTCTATTATTTAAATAAATTAGGTTTGAGCATTACAACTTTAAATCCTAAAATCCCAATGCTTTATCACTACATAAACACAGCTTGTATTTGGTGCATGCTTTTTCAGATTATCAGACATTTTTTCACAGCATAAATAAAAATAATAGAGTGCAGAAGTGCATTTGAATGTTTACACTTTACCCAACGTGTTTAGACGCTATGGTTTAACTTGTCAGACCTAGTCTTTTAAAAAGGAAATACATACACTTACTCTAAAGTCCTACCCCAAAAGGCCACATTTAAAAATAAGATTGAGTGACATAAACAGAAGGGAATATATACATGATTTATGATCCAAGATACTTAGAATCTGATGGGAAGACAAAGTGAAGCACCCCATTGTGACACTTTTTGGTGCCCAAATTGAGACACGCACACAAAAGGTGTTATACCAAATGGAAATACTAGACAAAAAACATGTATACAAGACAACTAAATAGGGGTTGCGATTTCATAAAGACTGGTTGCAATGATTACCAAGTAGTTATTTGTGTTTAAGATAAAAACCGCTTATTTCTCATCGACGGTATAGGAATTTTAAGAGACCAGGCTGAACAGAATTTGACCACATTTCAAATCCCTTTTAACAATTAACGCGATAACTTGAATGACAGAATACATTTTTCGACAATTGCTTGATAATGCATTAACCACACAGGTCATTTTACATGCAAAAAAAAAAGAAGCAGAAAATGCTGTATGCATATGTGTAGATTTCATGCTTTTCGCCAAATTAAATTAAATATGTTTTGGGTTTGTACTTACTAAAGATGTCACTGTTGACTTTGATTATCTGGGATCAAAATGTTTCTAAAATGTTATTAGAAAATAACCTTGAAATAACCTAGTTCCAAGTAGTATTGAAGCATTTCCAGTGAAAACAATCGAACAAATGTATTGGTGTATTTCTCTTTTGGATGTTATTGAATGTGGTGGTGGCATTTTACCCAAATCAAAAAACTAATGGTATCATCATTTTCTTCTAACGATACCAAGCATACTTACAGACAAGAATGATAAATCCAGGGAATAATCAGCAAAATATTTGATAATGACAATCAGCTTTTGTTGCAGCCTTACATTCACATATGTCCTACCACTGAAGGATGAAGTGACCTGAGCAACTTCCTTATCATTAGGCATTTCACCTGTGAGCCTTCGTCACTTATAGTGAACTAACAGCAGCAGGAAAGTCATATTAAAGTGCAACACCACTAAACGACCTATCTGGAAATAATGTTGAGATTACGCAGACGTGACAGCATGAAGAAATGACGGCCGTACATCATCACTTGTCTAGAGACTTTGTGAATGCAGACCATGAGTTTTTACTTCTCGGATTCATGAATTTAGTATTTTTCCTCTTTCCATGACCCCTGAGCGCTTAAAACCCGCCCCCTTCCCCCTGCTCTGGTGCTACCCTCTGATTGGCGCTGTCCTTGTTTCATCTGGTCTCCAGGGTCTTGCCCTCCAGGACCAGCCGGATGTCTTTGACGTCGAGCGTCTCGTACAGGAGCAGAGCCTCGGCCAGGTTTTTGTGCTCTTTGGCATGAGACTTCAGCAGGGCTCTGGCACGCTCGTAAGAGTCCTGGAGACGGCGAAAGGGAATTATGGTGAGAAAAAAGGTTTGACAACAGCTTAATCGTTAAGTTGTATAAAGAAAGATTACACAGACCTTTAATATCACTCTGACTTCATTCTCCACAGCGGCTTGTGTCTCCGGGCTCTGGGCCGTCATGTCGCTGTAGGTCATCACACCCAGCTGGGGACAGGAAGAGGAAACATGTGTTAATGTGAATAGAATGACAGCAAAACAGCAAGAAAATGCATGTTTATTTATATAGCACATTGTTAACAGCAGTGCAATTCAAAGTGCTTAAAAGGAATTTAAAAAAGTGCGACATTAACAAATTACATTGAAAAACTAGAGCAGCAAAATGAATTGCAATGTTATCAAAAGCACAAATAAACTAGTGCAATATTCAAATAAGTATTGTGGTGCTGTAGAGTTATCCCAGTCTATACATCTTATTCTATGGACATAACTAAACACACATTTATTTGGTACAGATCTTCTGTTAAAATCTCCTTAATCATTTTCATATTTTTTTCCAATGATAGTGAAAATCTGATTCTGATTTAAAATGATCAATTCATCCAATATTACAAATCATATCGCAATTAAAATATCAGTCAAAATAATCGCAATGAGTTGTTTTTTCCAAATTGTGCAGCCCTATTAAAAACAATAAAAAAACACTAATTCAAAAGCCTGAGAGTTTGTTCTAGATATATTGAGCTCAAATACTGAACGTTGCAAATCATGTGCGGTAGAAATAGAACGACAGGCCTTTTCTTCTGAAGTCCCCTACCTTTTCACACATTCCGAATCTGGTCACCATCATCTTAGCGATCTTTGTGGCACTATCGAAGTCGCTTGAAGCACCTGGAGAGGAAGAAATTAGACGTTTCATTTTAAAGTAAAAAAACACCTTAATTCAAATTAAGAGAATTACCCTACTAGTACTACTACTACTACTACTACTACCACTACCACTACCACTACCACTACCACTACCACTACCACTACCACCCTTAAATCATTTGTAGGAACTCTTCCCTACCAGTTGTGATGTACTCATTGCCAAATATGATCTCCTCTGCTACACGGCCGCCCATACTGACGTCCATCTGGGCCAGCAGCTGAGAGCGAGTCTCACTCCAGCGATCGTTCTCCGGGAGCATCGAGACCTGACATCGATGAGCATGGGAGAAGGAAATCATTTAGGGGTTGAAAGGATATACAACTATAAAAGGTAAGAGAGTCAATAGAGTGGTGCAGGAAGGAGTCCTAAAACCCAGAAATGAGTTAGCATTTTAGCACTTCAGGTTCCAAAGTCACCAAAATAAGACACAATTGTTCAGTATATACCCCCCTGAGTCATATGTGTCATAAAAAAAGCAGTTGCTAACAAGTGATTGAATGTGCCAGTAAACATCATTGCACCCAGTTCAACAGACTTATTAGATTATAATTAATTTAAACCATTTAGTTTAAAAGTTGTTTTCTTACATGTCCCAGGCTGTGGCCTCTGGGCATGATGGTCGCCTTGTTAATGGGCATGGCATCTTTGGTGAAGTAGGCGACGATCGCATGGCCTGATTCATGGTACGCAGTGATGGTCTTGTTCTTCTTGTCTATTTGAGCACTCTTTCTCTCAGGGCCTTGAAGAAAAGAGAATCATTAAATGACTTTATTGCCACATTCTCAACATGATTTCAATGAGAGTGATTGTTGCAGTATTGCAGGTAAACACAGTCTTTCTTTGGTACCTATTAAAGCTCCCTCATAACTCACCCATGAGGATTTTGTCCTTAGCGAACTCCAGCTCCTTCAGGGTGACCATGTCTTTGCCATCAACTGCTGCCTTCAGGGCCGCCTGGTTGACCAGATTTTCCAGGTCAGCGCCAGAGAAGCCCACTGTGCCCCGGGCAATAATGTTGGCTTCAATAGCTGCAGAGAGAACAAGGTTATCAGTAACAGTCAAGGGCCTCACTCCAGGTTACTGTTAAAGGAAATGGCAAACATTCAGCCTGTTATGTCAGGTTCAAAGAATGCTAGTCCTGTGTAAGGAAGGAAATTGAGAACCGGTTCCTTGTTGTTCACTCTCAATTGAACATTGTTGTGTATGCACAAGGATGTGAACTTTACCTTGTACATGTGATGTTTTGGGGTTGTTGATTTTTTGTACGTTTTTGTGTTTCTCTTATTTTCCTACGATACTGTTATGATTGGCAGTGAATCAGAAAATATGAAGGACAGGCCATCTATTTCAATTGTTATTTTAGAAAGGGGCAGATCATATAAGATTACTTCTCCCTGCTCCTTTCCGGGTATGGTGTGTTTATAGAGACATGTTTTGTAAATAATTGTTATACATTAAGTTGTGCATACCATGAACGGAACAAATACAAATGAAATGAAATGGAAGAGAAAAAGAGAAAAATCCCTCAAAGTTTGGCGCTAATAATCGTGGGCTAACCCTATTTTTCCCCTCATACATTTTGATACAACAAATTGCTACAGCTAGCGCTAGGTAAAGCTAGCATGGAGCTAACAGCTAGCTTTAACGGAGGTTCCATTAAGATACATAGCCTACTGATGCGTATATATTTTATTCTAAGCAAATATTTAAACAAAAATTCATTATTTATTTACTTATCATTTTAACTGTTTGTTTAACAATGACTTCACGACAGTTTAAAAATATTTTTTGGACAATTGTGAAAAGGTTAGCCTTGAGCCTTGCATGTATGTACTCTTTTTCAACACAACAATTGATCAGGAATCAATAAATAAATTGATGAAGAATCTAATTTGTAAGAGGAAAAGATAATGGAATCGGTATCAATAAAACGTTATCGATTCAAATCCTTAGCTCTGTTCTGTTCGTTCAGGGTGTCAGGACAACCAAACCAAGGCATACAAACAATCAGGGCTCCATCTTAAAATAACATAGACCATCATTTGACCAAAATAATGTTTTTATAAGCAGATGCTGCTTCCACACCTGGATCCACTTTGATCTTCCTCAGATACCAGTTGATGATCTCCGTGCGTCCTCTCACGTCTGGTTTGGGGACGATCACCTGCATGTCAAAGCGTCCCGGGCGGATCAGAGCGCTAAAAAATAATCAGCTTGTCAGTAAAATACTGAAACTGTGTTAGCATACAATCTGGGTCACTGCAACAGAAACACCCTCAGGGTTACAGTCTTTGTTGTTGACAAGGAAAGCTTTGAGGGTTGTAAACCACAACATACATTTTTTTTTACTTTACTTTTATGTATGCACCGTGACATAAAGTCAAATTCCTCATACGTGTCGACCTACCTGGTAATAAACCTGTTTCTGATTCTAGCAAGAGACACAGAAGTAAACATACTTATCCAAAGCCTCTGGGAAGTTGGTTGCTCCGATGATGATCACACCTTCATTTGGTTTAAACCTACAAAATAATATGACAGGGAGGTCAGTGTCTGGAGCACAGTAGCTCTCCTCTTGCTTTGTGTTCACCACAGCAATTTATAACTCTCACCAATTCATATTTTTAACAACATAAACTATTTAATTTATTCCCATGGAAACCAAACATGTAATGTAACGTGTGCACTTGTGATTACAAATGTTTATAGTGTTTTTTTGTATAAATTGTTAATTTACAATACATTGCTATATATATTTACAAGACATTGCTATATATAAAACTACTTATGACACAGGTAGCTCGAATCAAGCAATCTGATTGGTTCTAAGTCATGGTATGATAACCATATACCACAGCTATGACGTCTAATACCTTTTCACAGTATCTTTGCGTGAGGAAAAAAACACGAGACCAACGAAATGATATGTGTTGTCAAGGTTGCATAGCAACAGGGTAAGGGGGGGCTGGAGGGACTCACTTCTGCCAACATGAACAAGTTACAGATACGATGCAACATAGTAACATAGTTAGCTAGCTTAAAAATGCTTTAAAACTTCTTTGCTGAGTGGTATGGGATAAACCTGTTGTTATAGACTTCCAGACAGTGATAGAAGAGCATGGTCATTATTGTTATTTTAAAGATGCCAATTGACAGAGTACATGTAACATTGAAACCAACTCTGTATGTCCAGGCAGGTAGGGCCTATATGTTTGTGAACATTACAATTATCAATAAAACATATTTTAGATTGGATGTTTCTATATCTTTGATGTTTGAAGACTCTATACATATCAACCCCTACTGCATACACAAGCCTTGCAAAAACACCATATTGTCAAATTAGCTTGATTTTTTATTTAACAATGTCAAACTGTAAAAATTCCTCAGATAATTTAAGTAGTTACCCATCCATCTCAGCAAGCAGTTGGTTAATAGTCTGTCTAGAGTAAGGGTGCATGGGAGACTCGATCCTCTTCCCCCCCACGCTGTCCAGCTCATCGATGAAGATCACACAGGGAGCGTTGGCTTTAGCCTGCCCTGGAAACAAGCAGAGACAAATATTGAAATCAACACATGGATCACAATATTCAAAGCAGTCTTTTGCTTGTGTTTTGTTTAAGATGGCAGAATAAGTCACGTGTAGTTTTGTCATTTGTTATTTTGTCTAGCACGATCACCTTGTCCCTTCCTCAATTTCACTTGGTAATTTCTGTGGACATTTGCATTTTATCTGAGAAAAAAAACCATGCAAATTTCAAATCTGAGTCGCTGAAATAAATTGTTTCTTGTGTTATTGCAGCGTTTCCGCCAGGGGGGCGTCTTGCCGTCATTTGAATGAATAATTCGAGAGAAGATCGAGAGTTGTTATCGGTTGAAATGAAGAAAAGGAAAAAGGACAAGGACATCCCTCTGTTGGAGGGGCAAAGGAGTCTGGTGGGATTCTTTTCGGAGTATTGAAGATCGTTTCCCCGACATCGGCGGTGCCTGCCACAGGACAACACGCAACGTGCACGATTTGGACGCGATGAGCGGGGGGGTGCTAGTGGAGCACGCGCGTGAACTGCGAGCGCCGGAGCCTCGCAGCGGTGAGACTGAGGCTCCGTGGTTAACTGTGGTAGCATGGGAGCCGAAACAGCCGGCGCTTTAAGAGAGCCGAGCCAAATGATCCAGCTCACTAACGTAAAGAGATAGTATCTATAAGGGACGGCTCAATAAAAAATTCCTTAACCTAGCACATTAATACAAATGAATGGCCTCAATAATGCTGCCCTTTGGATACATGCTTCCCCACCAACACATGATCAGTGGGTACGTCTTACAATGCCTTCAGATGGAGAAGTTAAGATTCTCATTAAAAGGATCTCTGAAATCCTTCCGTACTACCTGGGACCTTGAGGCCTTATCAAAGGACTCCCTATCACTTTTGACGCTGAGTCGCTGGTAGCTCTCTGAAAGGAAATAAATTAAATAAAAGTGTCCATTCATATTACTGCTCTTCCGCCATGACCCTTTGTCTTTTGCCCTAGACTACTCATCTATATTTCCTTTTCCCTCTTAATTAAACCCTTTTTCCTCACCAAGACGACAATGTTTACTATTATTTTCTTCCCTTATACCGGATTCTTGTTTTCGCTCTCGACTTTATTTTAATTTTTTTATTAGTATTATTATTATTATTATTATTATTATTTATGTTTTACTTATGATTTTATCTGACTTATTCAGTTATTTTACTATTTGGGGCCATCCATACCTGTGGGTGGGGGGTGGGGGGGATAAATGAAAAAAGAAAAAACTGTAAACAAGGACTCTACGAACCCTGAAGTGAATATGGAGCAATACATCACTTTTCAAGGAGGTCCTTTGTAATGATCCCCATTGTCTTCATTTGCTAATTGTAACATCTGTACTGTTTTGTATTGATTATTACTGTTCTTACTTCTTGTCATTTGCTGGATTATGACTTGTTTGCAATAAAAAGATTTGTAAAAAAATAAAATAATGCTGCCCTTTAATCAGAAGAAGTGCATTTTACACACTCAAGAGGTTTCCTACTAAGGAAAAGAGAGGACAAATGTCGCTTTTGATATTAAAACACTTGAAAAAAAGTGCTTACTGAAAAGATTCCTGATGCGGCTGGCTCCCACTCCAACGAACATCTCGTCAAATTCGGACCCAGAGGCGTAGTAGAAAGGCACATCGGCCTCTCCAGCCACCGCTCTGGCCAGGAGAGTCTTTCCAGTCCCAGGAGGGCCGACCAGAAGAACACCTGAAGAAGAGACAAAGAGGAGGCGGAGGAAGAATGAGAGAAAGACACAAGAATGTTGCCCTAAATTGACACCACACTCTCCTAGAGATAAGAAAATGACAAAGGTGCCAGTACCTTTTGGCAGCTTTCCTCCCAAGACCGTGAACTTATCGGGGTTTTTCAGGAACTCCACCACCTCCTGCAGCTCGTTCTTAGCTTCCTCGATCCCTTTGACGTGCTCGAACGTCACGCTCTTCACCGCGACTGGGTCCACAGCCGAGTCCAAGCCTGCTGTGGTTCGGAACCGTACTATCAAAAACGGTTAGATTAAAGTTTGAAATCACACTGCATGACAGGGTTAATGAGGTGACACACAAACACTCGCTGGCTCTTACTGAGGGTTCATTGGGAATATTAGTGCCTCATGCTGCAGATTAGAATGTGTTGTCGTCTGCATAGAGACTCACTCATACCAAGCCTTCTTGTAGGGGATGATACATGCTCGATGCATAGATTAGTTAGTGGAAATTATGAGCTTTAAAAAAAAGATTCATATTTAAATAGCGATGCAACAAATGTCTCAATCTGCAGCAATACTGATGTTTGGAATAACAATTTGGCCGATGTCAATTGTGCTGCCTATGGGGTGGCCAGTGGTCCAATTAATTGGGTCATCTTTTTTGGCTCAGAGTGAGTGCTCTTTGATTTGTTGCTTCTTTGTGGGTGTGACAGAGGGCTCTTTTTTTGGGATCTTTGCGTAAGGAGTTTCAAAATGTTTGTTCCCTGCAGGGAGAGCTGCGGCAACACTTCGGCAACACTTCGGCAACAGTCAAATATGCACCATGCAACTTGAATTCGTTTTTCCTTCAAAATGACTCATTGGGAGTAGATTTCATGCATTTTAAAAACAGAAACGGAGCGTTTACCCGATACGAAGGGGGTCTTGGAGAGACCGTAAAGCCCAACAAAAAACAGCACCAGCAGGATGAGACGAGTCCTCCTGAGGGAGTCTGAAAAGAGAGAGAGAGAAAAACTGTTTAATGATTAATAATAAAAACGTTGAAGTGACTTAATCTCACTTTAATACCTGTGTATATTGAACTTGCCTTGTGTGCGTTGTGTCAGGTTTTGGGCTTTCAGGAAACCCTCAGCGAAGCCCCTCTTGAAAGAATCCTGCTGTCCATCCGGTATGTTCTTTATCTTAACCAGGCTGTCTAGACTCTCAATTTCAACCCCCTTGTCTCGTGTCAGGAAACCCTGTAGTACAAGGTAGGGTTGGTTAGCAGCATTCCCAAAGCCCGAATACTGTACCATTATTACACTTTTGCTCTCAAGGCTATGACACTGGACTCACTCTTCAGGCCTGGAAACTTTAAGGGCACCCTCTATGCCTTTATGTTTTAAATATAGAACTGCTGGAGGCTTCTTAAACAGGCAGCTGCTGTCAATATATTAGCTAACATATGTATAGTTGTTTAAAGAAATGTTGGTGCTGATTAAAGCAGAGGCCCTATTATACTCATTTTTAGGTTCGTATTTTGTTGCTCTCCTGTGACATGTTTCCATGCTTTCATGTTCAAAAAATGTCTTTACTTTTGCCCTCTTTTCACCCTCTGTCTGAAACCAGAGCCCAGTCTGCTCCGATTGGTTAGCTGGCCGGCTCTGTTGTGATTGGTCAAGCACTTAGAGAGGTTCCTCCCCTTAGCCTATCACGTACAATGTGTTGGAGCGATAGCCAATAGAAGCGCGAGTGTGACATAGTGATTTCACTATTTTACAGAAGTAAACAAAGGGGTCCAATAGAGGCGATTCAGGCAGGGGGGGGCTGGGGGGTGGGAGAGGAACTTTGGTAATTCAGCCTTTGCAGACTATTTACATGCACACAAACTATAACACATTACAGGAAAAGGGAAAAACACAAAAAGCATAATAGAGCCTCTTTAAATAATATCAATAGCATGTTTAAGGACTTGCTTAATCTTCTTAACAACAACTCTATGCACATACCTTCATAAAGGTTGGAGTGAACCCCTCAGACTCCAGGGGCCGGTCTAAGCCTGACTGTAGTCGTCTGGTTTTGCTCTTTAACGTTTTAAAGCCTCTGGTGGGGACCCACACTGAAATATACAGTAAGCATGAGCCAATCATGACATTTCAACAGCAGATATATATAACCTAGATGAGCGTAAACATTGTAAATATACATTTAAAATATACAAGTAAAAATAAGTAACAATAGATAACATTGATGATTAACTGGAATATGAGTTTTTCTCTCAGTAACGCTATATTGTTGTAAAGGTAATTCATTAGCAACTGAATGCAACGTTTTCGATTATTAATAAACATATTGATCCATAGTTACCTGGCCAGTGTTTCAGCTCTAAGCAGACAGACTGGAGAGGTGAAGGGTGCTGCCTGGAATAAGACATGGGCATTGCACCGCCTGAGAAGCCTGCAAACAGAGGACAAGGTTGAACTGTTATCCCTGGGATACTTAACCTTTAAGAAAAAGTGGTAACAGAGGCCCTGGTTGCTTGTTAAAACTACTAACTAGTATCTAAGCTCACAATGTTGAGACTGATGGTTACCACCACCTTCACTCACTAGAACTCTGATATTCTAGCAATCAATAGAGAGTTTGTGAGGTCCTGGCATGTTGTTTTGATATAGGAATGATGATGGGTTAGCAAAAGCACCAGCCACAACTGTTTAAAGGTCCAGTGTGTGAGATTTAATGGAATCTAGCAGTGAGGTGGTATATTCTGAGCAACTGTATACCCGTCAGCTTACCATCTGTATCCAATCAGAAAGAGAACCTTAAAGGTGGGGTAGGTAATTTTGGAGAAACCAGCTCGAGTGCGCTAGAATTTGAAAATACACAACCGGAAAAAATCTGCCACTTCCTTACAGAGCCCCTCCTCCAACACACACGAACGCGCACATGACCAATGAGGGCACGAGATAAGTTTGTGCACAGATGGAAGGCTGACAGGCAGGTAGGCCATCCAATCATTTTAGCCGGGCCGGCTCAGATGATTGGTCGTGCTTTTTACAGCGCCACGGCTTCCACAGATGACATTTTTTATGTATTTATTGTCAAAGCATTTAATATATTCATTTCTATCGGGATGTTAAGAGCATTCCATGGAATATAACAAGTGTTTCTGAAATAAATGACATACACCACCTTTAAGTGGCCTTCAGGTAACATAAAAGGCCCTTTCTAGAGCCAGAAAAATGTTTGTCCTTTCTGGGTTACTGTAGAACCATGTCGTAGCAACATGGGGGAATCCATAAAGAAAACCATATGCAGACTTGAGGGCTCTTTGTAAGCTAACAAGAACATTTAGGTGCATAGTTGCAGATAAATATATACACTAATGAAAACTAATTTAGGAATAGATCCCCCCTAAATGCGACATACTTTTCCTGTGGGTGGTGCATTGTACACTATAGGAGGCCTGTTTATGACAAAAGATGAGCATTCTCACCATGTTTGTTGTGGTAAAATGAATGTGTAGAGAGATGTGACGTCCTCCACGCCGTCTGTCCGTCCAATGGAAGTGGCGCCTCCTGTGGACTCAGGCGTGGTAACACACTGTTCACCAGCTCCTCCACCTGCTGCGCTCCCAGGTCTGATAGGCCGAGCTCACGCAGGTTCAACATGGGCTGCAAACATAGAAACATTATACACTTTGGAGGATGAGATTGGATCTTGCTCTGCTGTCATAAGGACCGATCCATGAAATCTATTATGGAAGCTATGCTATTGCTATACTAACAGCTATTTTTTTTGTCGTAGCTGCTACATTGTACTGCCATGTGGTAAATGTTTGTATGCTGCTCATTCTCTTTCTGCATATCATGTATTTATTTTTGCTATGTATATACATGTCATGTTCTTATATGTTGTATGTGACGGGACTACGGATGGAAATTAGCTCAAAGCTAAAATCCGGCTCATTTACACTTGTAAGCATTATTTTGTTTTAAAGTGTTCATCAATGTGCACTGTCCCGGTTCAAATAAACGATTAACTGAAAATGAAAATGTTCTTAACCGGTCTCTACTGTCAATCACCCTAAATCATTCATATATTGAATATATACATATAGATTTTGTATAAATGTATATACATATAAATATGTAATAAAAAAAGATATACATTTAATTAAAACACTGAAGTTACATAGCTGACTTGTATAAAGTAAGTAGTACCCTAAGTTAAAATATTTGTGGTCGAATATAGTGTTTACTAACTTGTTCTGTATATTTATATTGCGTATTATATTGAGATATTGTGTATTCTATTGAGATATATTCTTCAGATATATATCTTTCCCTGTTAATATATATTTACTTGTTATGTTTATTTTTAATTCATGTGCAATGCCTTGTTTACATGCTGCTGTAACATAACCATTTCCTAAATTGAGATCAATAAAGTTATGTAATTTAATCCAATGATATTCCTCTCTGAACTCTGCCGCCAGGCTTCTCACCCGCACTAAGCCATGGCAACATATCACCCCCACCCTCATCCACCTCCACTGGCTGCCGGTCAAGTCCCGGATTCACTATAAAACACTCCTCCTCACGTACAAGTCCCTCCATACCCTCGCCCCCCAGTACTTATCGGACCTCCTCCATCCCTACACCCCCTCTCGGAGTCTGCGGTCCTCAGACACGGGCCTGCTCTCCATCCCCCGCTCTCGCCTTCGTACTGTGGGTGACAGGGCGTTCAGTGTTGCGGCCCCCACCCTCTGGAATGCACTTCCTCCTGAGATCCGGAACACTGCCTCAGTGGACATCTTAAAATCCTCACTGAAAACACACCTGTTCACCCTGGCCTTCGAACCCTAGTCCTTTCCAGAGGCCTGAACTACGAAGCCGGATTTTCGCTTAGCCGGCTGACTTCAGGGAAAACTCGGGCTTTCCGGTCCTACGACGCTGGTTCTCTTTTTAGCGGGCTAGATCTCCATGGTAACTTATGCTGAGCGGCTAACCTCCTCGGGAGGAGGTTAGGTGGCAGGCTAAGAGATCAAATCAGTGAAAGCACCGCCTGCTGACCAATCAGAGCTCCGTGTGCGGAGTTTAAAGATCAAGTCATATTACAGGATAGAGGAAATACAGAAAAACTGCCGTTGCAGGAAAGACGGCCGGCAAAAATCAACTGACTGTGTGAACGTGAACATTTATAGAATATCCCCTCCCATCTTCAGAGCAATCTGACTATTATAACATTAGCGTTAAGAAAGCTTACTTAAATATCTGCCACGACATAAGTAACCGGATCAGAGTAACATTAAGTACAGTCCGCGGCACTGTGAGTGCAGACGTCGATGTGTCCCATTATCATTCATATCATATCACATCATAATGTATCATATATTTCCTTATCTGAGTCAGCTTCTTGAGCCGTATCTGGCCGTGCAACACTCACAGTGTCACATACTGTATGCAGAAGTATTATTTTAAGCAACACATTAAGTTGACGAAACACTCGAGTCAAATGTAATTAAAGTCAGATCCACTCGTGTCTTGGACGGGGCAGTGATTTCATAAACCTGTTAATGTACGCATTCAAACACTTTTTCTGTTACCAGCTGTATTCACCTTGCAGGTGCAGCTATGTGGCTTTTATCCTGGATAAAGTGTTTAAGTCATGGATGTTTAAAGTTTAACTTCTTCATATTTGACTAATATTAAAGTTCACTTTTCATTCAGGAAGTATGACGCTGCGCTGTCAGTACGCTTGTCCATGTTTGAGATTGGTCGAATGCTCCAAATACCACCTGTTGCGGCAGTAATCTTTCAAACAAAGTGCCGCGAGGGACTAAACAAGAGAAAAACACTGTGGACGCGCAAAAACTCAGTCTTTCCAACAGTATGCGTTTGACCTTTTATTTTCAAAGCAAAAGTTCAATAGTCCATATCCATATGTATATTATTGCGTGCGTGCGTGCGGTCAACAAAAATTGTTCTTCTCCAGCTCACTCCCCCTCCATCTATCACAAAATGTGCAGGTAAAAGCAACCGGATATAACCTAAACAGGTTTTACAAATGCCTCATGATTCACTAACAAACACAATGTGGTTTGCAAATACAAAACACCATCTACAAACTAATGCATTTAGTTTTGCAAAGAAAAAACGTATCTATCAAATAAACACATACCATTATTCTAATAAATCATGTTTCAGAGACAAATTCAGCATAGGTTTTACAAGTACACACATTTTTTTTACAACTACAACACTTATTTTTACAAGTACAAAACTTTTTCTTCTCACGGCGGAATATTACTGCCAAAAGTCACGTGACTCACTCACGTGACTTTTGGCAGTAATATTCCGCCGTGGTTGTGCTCATACACACTCACACATGCTCACTCACACATGCTCCACGGCAGCAGGGGGCACTACTGAGTCCATTGGGAAGGCGGGAGGTTGAGCAGAGCATGGAACAGCCCTTGCCAGCCTGATGACAGCCGTGTTTCTAGCGATCCAGCATCTGAATTTAGCGATCACAACGAAAACAGCCAAGACACATATTGAGCCCAGAAAATGAATGTTCTTAGGGCTGTAAATATAATAAGCCTTTGTCTAAAATGGACAACATTGTAACTAAGGAGATTTAAACTATACAGCGATTCTGCACTCGGTCAATCAGCTGCTCTTCATTTTCTTTCCTGCTATATTCAATGAGTGATACAAATATTTTTTACCATACGTTCTGAATAAAACTGATACTGTTGGACTCGGTACTAGTTGACTGCTACCAGAAATAAAAGGAAGTACTTTACTGTGTACTTTGTGAGTAATCCTCTGTCAGAGTCCCCTCCATAGTACATAATGCATGTTTTTTGCTATCTTTGATGAATGATAAAAATAAAATGTTACCATTAGTTCTTAATGAAATTGATACGGTTTGACTTTGTATTAGTAAGCCTACTACTAACAATACATTGAAGTACTTTTACTGTGTATTTTTTGAGAAATACTCTGTCAAAGTCCCCCTTCCAGTCAGTACTCCAGCAGCAGCATTTTTACCCCTGGGAAAGTCTTTAGAGTCTGGCCTGGATAGCTGGTCACAAATATCCTTCAGCAAAGTGACACACCCTTGTGACTCTTGTTGGCCTCTTATGGGGCTGCTGTCTTTTAAATATGATTATTTCTCTGCTCCTAGTTCATTCCTCTCAGATTCTTCCATCAGTCCCAGTCATTGCATGTCTGTCAATAGAGCTTGGAAAAATGTGTCCAATTCAACAAAATGTTTTTGTGAAGGTCAGAGCTAAATTATAGATTGTTTGATTGTGTAATTACAAGGTGAGAGAAAATAAATCCACATCCTCCTATTAAACTTATTTGATTTACTTTTCCATGTTGTACATATACTTACTTGTATTACATGTTGAACCACATGCTGGATATTTTCCCCGGCCTCAAGGAAATACAATCAAATTAATGGATTCATAATTTAAAATGTTTATAAAAATGTATAAATATACTAATGTTGTGTGCAAACATTTCAAATTGAAATATAAAATGAAAAATAAGTTTACTTTTGAAATGATTTCTCACAAAAACCTTTCTAAATTATAGTAAATTATTAAAAAAGGTTTTGTCAATATACGTTTTTCTGCCTAAAATAGTTAAAATTGAACGTAAACTATATCAAACACCACATCCATGGCAATTATCCCATTTTTGTTAAGTTAATAACAATATATATATATATAGATATAGATATAGATATAGATATAGATATAGATATAGATATAGATATAGATATAGATATAGATATAGATATAGATATATATATATATATATATATAGATATATATATAGATATATAGCATATAATTGATGCAGTCTTTCTGAACATTTTTAAAATACTGCAAATGAAGAATATTTGTAATGTTTTACACAGATAGTGCCTTAACTTGAATTTGAAAACACGTGGCAACTTTATTAATACAGCAGTTGAAAAGATTTGTGGAAGGATAAATTCTTCATGGGCTTCAATGGCTCTCTAGATAAAGGGTGTTTTATGGTTGCTTGTATTACCCTCAGATAGTGGTTTGTTTAAATAACTAGTGACATTTTAATAAATATTGAAAAAAATGGCTCCAAAAAAGGCATATATATATATATATATATATATATATATAACCTGGCCGGCTTAACCCGTCTGTATTTATTCAAGCACCACAAGATTCATAGTTTATAAAGTACAATTCTGGGCCATTGATTGTGTTATTTCTCCAAACACATACAGTAAACATGCCTGTTATGAAGCCTTAAAATGGTGCAGGAAAAGGACTTTACATTGGGTTATACTTAAAGACAGGACTATTCAGTTAAGAGAAGAGAAAAAAGGAAAGAAAATTGTTATAATGGGTGATGTAACATTAATGACAGACATAATATGAGGTCCTTGGCACTCTAGAGGGGTCATTTTGTGATCATGGGGCATCACCCTTACAGCATCAGGACAATATCATATGGAGTCAGATACTGGAAGTGTGCTGGAGGCGTTAACTGGGACTGATGGAAGGATGAGGCTGATGAGACTGAAGAATCTGCGAGGAACGAACTAGCGGCAGAGGAATAATTATATATTAAAAAGACAGCAGCATCATAAGAGGGCAACCATGTGACAGAGTGTGTTACTTTGCTGAAGGATATTTGTGACCAGCTATCCATTCCAGGCCAGACTCTAAAGACTTTCCAAGGTGTGAAAATGCTGCTGCCGGAGTACTGACTGGAAGTATTGCTGATATCATGTCTACCATCCTCTTAAAATACGCTGTCCAACAATATCAGTCTCAGGAAGAAATGTTTTTTAACGCTTATTAAAAGAAAAACATGCATTCTTGTACTCAGGAGGGGACATTGACAGAGGATTACTGGAAAAGTACACAATAAGTACTTCATAGTACTTGTGGGGGTAGTTTCAGTAGTACTGAGTCCAACAGGATCAATATCACGAAGAACTAATGGCAACAAAAAAGAATTCCCTCATCAAACTTAGCAGAAGTGGCTTGATTTTGTTCTCAGCAGGGGACTTTGACAGAGTATTTCTCAAAAAATACACAGTAAAAGTACTTCAATGTATTGTTAGTAGTAGGCTTACTAATACAAAGTCAAACCGTATCAATTTCATTAAGAACTAATGGTAACATTTTATTTTTATCATTCATCAAAGATAGCAAAAAACATGCATTATGTACTATGGAGGGGACTCTGACAGAGGATTACTCACAAAGTACACAGTAAAGTACTTCCTTTTATTTCTGGTAGCAGTCAACTAGTACCGAGTCCAACAGTATCAGTTTTATTCAGAACGTATGGTAAAAAATATTTGTATCACTCATTGAATATAGCAGGAAAGAAAATGAAGAGCAGCTGATTGACCGAGTGCAGAATCGCTGTATAGTTTAAATCTCCTTAGTTACAATGTTGTCCATTTTAGACAAAGGCTTATTATATTTACAGCCCTAAGAACATTCATTTTCTGGGCTCAATATGTGTCTTGGCTGTTTTCGTTGTGATCGCTAAATTCAGATGCTGGATCGCTAGAAACACGGCTGTCATCAGGCTGGCAAGGGCTGTTCCATGCTCTGCTCAACCTCCCGCCTTCCCAATGGACTCAGTAGTGCCCCCTGCTGCCGTGGAGCATGTGTGAGTGAGCATGTGTGAGTGTGTATGAGCACAACCACGGCGGAATATTACTGCCAAAAGTCACGTGAGTGAGTCACGTGACTTTTGGCAGTAATATTCCGCCGTGAGAAGAAAAAGTTTTGTACTTGTAAAAATAAGTGTTGTAGTTGTAAAAAAAATGTGTGTACTTGTAAAACCTATGCTGAATTTGTCTCTGAAACATGATTTATTAGAATAATGGTATGTGTTTATTTGATAGATACGTTTTTTCTTTGCAAAACTAAATGCATTAGTTTGTAGATGGTGTTTTGTATTTGCAAACCACATTGTGTTTGTTAGTGAATCATGAGGCATTTGTAAAACCTGTTTAGTTTGTTTGTGGAGTTATGGCAGGAAATGAGCTCCATAGACAATCATCAACATAGAAATTGTGCAGGACAGTGTTGATTACTTTGGGGCTGAACTGCTCCCGATGGTCCTCTGCACACTTTCTAAGGGCAAAACTAGCACAACTTGGCGACGATGTAGCTCCAAACAGATGTGCAACCATTCTGTGCTCTTCTAAGTTCTGATGATGATCTCCATTTGGCCACCAGAGAAACCTCAACAGATCTGAATCCTCAGCTGGTACTCGAACCTGATGAAACATGGCTTCAATGTCTGCCATGAGTACAACAGGTTCCTTTCTGAATCTTGTCATGACTCCAACCAGTGTGCTGGTAAGATCTGGTCCCTGTAGGAGCTGCGCATTCAGCGATGTTCCCTGGAATGTAGCTGCACAGTCAAATACGACCCTGATCTTTTTCTTCTTTGGGTGGTATACACCATGGTGTGGTATATACCATACCCTGCCGTCACTGCGTTCCAGATCCACAACTTGCACTTTCTCTGCATAGCCCTTTGAAAGGATGTCATTCATGAAAGCGGTGTAATCAGCATGAAATGAAGCATCTTTATCAAACCTTCTCTTGAGGCTCAGTGTACGTTGTTCTGCTACTCTCCTGTTGTTTGGCATACTAACATCCCTTTTCCTTAAAAGGTAAGCCAATACAGTAATGGCCATCCATCAACTTGGCAGACTTTGTGACGTACTCCATAAAGTGACAGTCCTCTCTTGACGGTCCCATCTGCTCATCCTGACTGCATTCAGGGAAATCAGCCTTTAGCTGCTGCTTCCACAGATCTTCAAGGTTTGCAACAGATATCCTATTGACAGTGACATCTGGCTGTCCACAAGTAATTTCACTACTCCGGTCTCCTCTGAGAGGTCCATTGACAGTCCAACCCAGCATAGTTTTGACTGCATATGGGCCCCCGTCTACACTCCGAATAACTTCCCATGGCTCCAGTGCCTCAGGAACATTAGTCCCAATCAACAGGTCCACATCTGAATCAATCTCAGTAATCATTACATGTTTCAGGTGAGGCCATCTCTGAAGGTCTTTCTGCCGAGGAATGTTGCCTCGATGAACTGGCATAGTTTTCTGGGTGTAGGTGTCAGGCAGCTCACAATAATGACTGCTGTCTAATCCAGCCACATGCAGGTCAGAAACAATGTGACTTCCAACTATTTTCTCCTGACCCATTGTCCGAAGGAGAATGTCTGTTCTTCTTCCCCTGAGATTCAGTTTGTTCATCAGCCGCTCCGTGCAGAATGATGCTGAGCTCCCAGGATCCAGGAAGGCATACGTTAGGAATGTTTCATGTCCCTTCTTAGACTTTACTTGAATAGGCACTATGGAGAGAGTACAATCTGGCTCACCGGCCCCTGTAAGACGACTGGACTGAACGGAGATAAGAGCACTGCTTATAGCTTTTCCTTTAGCTTGCATTGTGTCAGTTTCTTTCTCTTTCTGATAGATATGAAGTATGCTTGGGTGCTTCAGACTGCATACTTTGCACGAGAGGCGTTTCCTACAGTCTTTACTCATGTGCCCAATACACAAGCATCCAAAACACACACCGTGTTCCCTTAAGAAAGCGATTTTCTCACTATGAGCCTTTCTTTCCAGTTGAAAACACAGATCCAGTATATGTCTACCTCCACAAAACAGGCAAACACTTGTACCTAGTGAGCCTCTCTCCTTCATTCTTATTTCAGGTTCCACTTTCTTTTCCGCTGTCGTAATAGTAGTAGCAAAGCTGCTTCCCCTCATCCTTGAACGAGGTTCAAACTTAGCTTTCCTCACATCTTTGTTGGCTGCTGGTGGAGTATCCTGTATATCTCCAAACAGTGGATCGCTCACAATATCCACCTGTCTTTCAATGAAATTAACAATATCCATGAATGTAGCTCTCCGGCCCTGCCTTTTCTGTAAGTCATAGGCCAGAGTTCTCCATTTGTCCCTATATTTGTAGGGCAACTTTTTTATGATGGCTAGCATATTGCTAGGCATGTTCAACTCACACATGTATTCAAACTCTTCCATGACGTTGCAGCATCCTCTCAGAAAGAGACCGTAAGCTTGCAGAGCTTGCACATCTTCTACTTTTATTGGCTGCCATGAAAGAGCCTTTTCCATGTAGGCCGAAACAATTTTCTGTGCATTACCAAAATGCTCCTGTAGCAAAGCCTTTGCTTTGGCATATCCTCTGTCATGGGCCATATGCTGACAGCTTCTGACAAGCTCCAAAGGCTGCCCCCTGGTGTACTGTTCGAGAAAATACAAGCAGTCTTTAGGGTTGTGAGTCTTCTCCTCAATGCTGTTCTCAAAAGCTCTTATGAATGCTTGATATTGAAACGGAGAGCCATCAAAAATCTGAATTTCTCTTTTAGGCAGAAAAGAAAGAGACTGTTGCTGAACCAACATGGATGTTATTTCATTTTGTCTTTCCAAGACATTAATTAAAGGATTCTGAGCACTGCTGCCTGGTGCCGGTGCTGCTGGGTGATTGCTTTGTTGCTGTAACTGTGGATGTGATTGTGATGAACTTTGATGTATATTGGCCTCTGAGCTTCTTGTGGCTTGATGTTGCAGATGTCCATATTCTGCTTCATGTTCTCTGTGCAAAAACTGTACGTCAGACTGACCACCTGTAGGCCTGTTTGTGTCAGGCACAAATGTTTTTGCTCCAGCACTGAGTATGGCTTCCTTTCGTCCCCTTTCCAAATAAGAATGCATGCCATTGGGACTCACAGATGTGTCACTTGCAGCACGAGACCTTCCAGAGCGTCTTAGCACATTCATTTTAGCCCTTGATGCAGCTATTTCCACTTCCATTTCCAGTTGCTCCCTCTTTTTCCTGAGCTGTTCCTTCTTTTTCCTGAGCTCTTCCTCTTGCTCTTCCTCTTGTTCATCCAATGCATGTTTGTCTTTTAATAACCTTTGTCGTGCCAAGAGAGCGGCCATGTCAGCCTCAGCTTTGGTGCATGATGATGTAGTTGAAACACTGGACCTGGTTCCAGCAGAGCTCCGCTTGCGAGACCCAATGCTTCCTATGTTTGAAACACTGTCGCTTGGTTTTATTTCATCTTGTGCTTCAGAAGTTTCAACATTTCTCCCAGAGTGTTTTGAAACATGAGACGTACTTTGTTGGTGTTCATCAGATATCTCAATTGAGGGAACATGTGCAATGGTGCTGCTCGGTTGTTTCCCAGTTTCAGAAAGCCATTGCTTGACATCGTCGATAAATCCATTATTGTATTTCAGTGTCTTGGCAAACCATACATTTTGTTTTTCCTGTTCGTCTGCAGGAAGAAGAGTTATTACAGACTTGTGTAACAGGGTGGTTTCTTTAACCAGTTGAATTAAATGCTCAAGTTGAGTTTGTATTTGTGAGGCGTTGTCATCCCTTTGCATGAGATCCTTCATTGTCTTAATCACACTTTTCATTTTGTGAACCTTTGATTGACGTTCCTTTTGGAGCTTTTCCATTTTATTTGCCAAAGCCTTGGCAGTGAGTATCGACTCTCTCTTCTGTTCATCCATTTTTGCCACATTGACATCTGAATTTGATCCACTTATTGACATATCTCTTTAATGTTTTAATGAATGAACAACAAATGCTCCAATCCACACAGCCAAACGCTCAGTAAATCACTGCTGCCGACAATAGACAACCTCTAGCGGCACAAACCACCACACGCAAGCAAAAGTCAGTCCCCAATGGACACGCAGCAGTAACTTATTCACACTGTGTTCAAACAAACATTTACACAGTATGAATGAAGAAGTTACATACCGCTCGCTCCTTGCTGTGTGGATTGTCCGTCAGTCTTTATCCTCCCGCGGCAGCACGCTGAAGTTAGTTTCCTTAAGCCGCTCTCCAATACAGCGGCGATAACGGCGTTTCAATGTTTCCTTTTAATTCCACAGCGTCCCAGATCGATCCAAGGAATCCCCGTATATCCTTGATTTCCGTAGATCCACGCTGTGGTACAAGTCTTTTTTTGTTGACTTAATGTTGCGGCAGTAATCTTTCAAACAAAGTGCCGCGAGGGACTAAACAAGAGAAAAACACTGTGGACGCGCAAAAACTCAGTCTTTCCAACAGTATGCGTTTGACCTTTTATTTTCAAAGCAAAAGTTCAATAGTCCATATCCATATGTATATTATTTTATGCGTGCATGCGTGCGTGCATGCGGTCAACAAAAATTGTCCTTCTCCAGCTCACTCCCCCTCCATCTATCACAAAATGTGCAGGTAAAAGCAACCGGATATAACCGCAAACGTCACCACACAAATCCTTTGACACGCCCACCACCTATAGTGACTCAAAAACATGTACCGTAATAAACACAGAAACTACTACTTCAAATGTGGCTCCAACACCACCCCTTTCATGTGAACGCGCACCTAACTAGATAGGACACGGCTGGCTTGAGCGATCCACTTGATAACCAGCGTCGTAGTAGAGCTTAGCGAGAGCGCGTATGTTTTGGATTGGGCCAACCGGCTAACTCAAACATATCCAGGTTATGTTGAACCAGCTTCGTAGTACAGGCCTCTGGTCCCCCGGCTTCCTTTATTTTGTTTGCTCCTCATTGTCTGTTTTGTTTTGTCTGTCCACCATGTACAGCGACCTTGGGTCCCTTGAAAGGCGCTTTATAAATTCCATTTATTATTATTATTATTATTATTAAAGTTATTCAGGAACAGGCTTTTGTTAAAAATGTGTACTCTTCTTTTATTTCTTCTTGTATCTTTTGCATATAGGATATGTACAAAATATGAGTGTATACTTTGAGCAAGGTGCATTATGGGAATGAAATAAGCAGCTAAATAAAAAGTCTTGGAAAAGGGGGGACAGGAAACAATGCTTTACCTCTGTGCTGTGTAGCTCTGAGTCTGAGGCATGCTCCTTGTGAGTTCTGGGTCTGCACGAGGCACTGAGGCTGCTCCCCACTGAGCTCTTCATGGAGTGGAGGACATTGATGAGGTGGCTTAGAGGTACAGTCACCTGTCATCACATGTAATCCAACAGTCAGAAAAGGTGGACTTTTATACATGTAAAAAACATCATCACACACACTTATGTTAGGTAGATCAATTACTTAAGACAGTAGGTAGCCACACAGGTACATCAGCTAGACGGTGTTATAAAACCAACATGATGTAACCAAAAGCTTACACGCTACTAGCTTAGGTTAGTTCTAAATAAGGTAACGTTAGCCGTATAAAGGTGATTATCACGAATCAGTAGATATGTTGATTGAACTGCTGATTTAATAGATTATAAAATCACCAGTAGTCAAACATGTCGCTCATTGACGCAGTTTCTCCATCTGGCAGCTAAGGACACACATCAGAACAGAAGTGTTAGCTAGCTAAAACTTCTCTCAACCGACCTCATAGTCTTTACTTCAGTTTATTTTAGGTAAATATACTGAAAACAATAGTGACACAATGTCCCCTGACGATAAAGTAACGCTACATCTCTTTAAAACAAAAACATGAGGTCGAGAGCAGTCTGGCTAATGAGAGAACAAGCTAAGGTTAATTTAGCTCGCTAGCATGCTCAACTCCACAACCAAAACAACAACAATGCTTACGTTAGCTTGGCCTAAAGCTTCCTGCTTTCTTACCTGTGGTTGGACTGTCATTGACAGAGAAAACATGTTTGAATTCTCGCTGGTACACAATGCCTGTTATGCGACACAAGGTATTCCTCTGTCCCCGAGTTAAATGGCCGTGTTTATTTTACTTCAGTTCACAGGCATAACAAATCAAACTGCGAACGGGACAGAGCCGAAAATAAACCGGATATGACGTCTCAGCGTTGTGACATGATTTGCATCCCTGTTGAAATCTTGCTCTTTTTTGACCAAGCTCACTTCAGTTCCGCTTATTCTCCTTTAGTTTATCTACAATTTGAATGATGCAATTCTTTTTTAATGTAAAAACAATATGCTATATATTCAATCTCAGTTTATACAGACAGTCAACTCCACCTTTTCATAAGTAGCAAAAACTTATGCTCCATATTGAACATATAATAACATCAAAGATCCACTCTGCTTTTTCATATAATGATTTTATTGCATTAAAATGTCCTATGTTTATATGTACAGTATATTTAAAAAGCACCACATCTTTGCTTTAACAGAGAATGTTTAATTTTCAGTTTACAGCTGACAAGAAACACAAATAAATATATGGATTGTCCTTACTCTGTTCCTCACTTTATGTGTATGACAGTATTGCACTGAAGCGATAAAATAAATATAGAATTTTACAAATGAATATGTCAATTTGGTCCAAAAAGAAATGCACCTTAAATATGTCTATATTTGAACAATACATTATAAAAGTCCTTAGAAATTAGAAAAAAACAGTTTGACAAAAACATGAAATAAACAATAAATAAATAAAATAACTGGCATGACAATGAGTCATAGATTACTGTCCACAGCTACTGTATGATCATGTTGATGCAAGTTATTTATATGTTGAGTTATTGGTGATCTGGGCTACATTTCATAAATAAGATCACTGCCTAATGCTACGCTCACTGTTAATGTGCCAGTTTTATAATGCACACATTTTAAACACCTAAAAAGTATCCAGGAAGTCAAAATGCTACACTAAATTGCAGAGTCTCCTTTTACATCCATATCTGACCATTCATTTATCCAAGGTGGCTTTCCATTTCTAATGCTGCCCTCATTATACCCTGTCTATTGTGGTGGCTTACAAAGCCACAACACATCAAAAGTGCAACGATTTCATCCCAGCGTCATGTTGTTTGATTGAGGTCAGAGAATTCAGGCGATTTTCCTGTGAGGAGAAAAGATCAAACATTTAAAATGCCTATAAAGCAAAAGTAATTTGCGATGATTTTGATCAGCATTTTCCTCACCTTCTCCTCCGTTGTAAGTAAACCTGGACGAGCCAATGGGCAACCACAGGCCAGAGTGTAGTAAACACCACAGTGAGTGGAGAGAAGTCAAAAGGCCACCAAGCTGGTCTTAAGAACTGTAAATAGAAAAAATCCATTGTTTTCTGATTGGATACAACTTTGTCATAAAAAGGGCCCTATTGTGCTCATTTTCGGGTTAATATTTGCATTGTGTGTCTCTACTGTGAATATGTTTACATGCTTTAATGTTCAAAAAGCTCTTTATTTTTCTCATACTGCCTGTGCTGCTGCGTTTTTTGATTGGTCAACTGCTTAGAGATGTCCCGCTAGCCAATAGAAGTGTGAGTGTTACAAAGTGATGGCATTATGTTACGTAAACAAAGGAGTCCAGTGGAGTGTGTGGGAGGGAAACTCCCTCTGGAAGGAACTTTGTGATTTTAGCCTTTGCAGACAAGCACAACAACCTATAATACACACTACAGGATAGGGAAACCCCCAAAAGCATAATAGGGCCCCCATTAAAATACGATGTTAAAAAAAAAAAATCGACCTTTTGTGCTACAGCCAGGGCGTCCTCCTGCTTTGGCGAAGATGATCTTGACTTTAAAATGCAAGAACAAGAAAACTTTTACATCTATGAATAAATCTATGATACATTGTCATGGAGACAGTCATAAACAATGATACATTTCAGTACACACTGTGGGTAACACGTCTGGTTTCTCACCTGTGACACCGTCAGCGCCTCCAGAGCGTGCAGCCTGTGCAACACCCTGGACATGTCATGCTGCAGCCTCAGCAGAGCGGTAGCTATTTGCTCGTTGATGTTTTCCCTGGCAACGCTGACAGGATATCTGCTATGTGACACACAACAACAAACAGCATCTACACTGGCAGAACGTTGAGAATCGCAGGGAGTCCCTGGCAACGGTGAACCTGGAACTGGAGTAAAAAAATGATATCTTAATGCTTGTGAATGAGCGCTTAATTTGATGGTGTCTTATGCCTTGACATTTTAGGAGGAAGGTATGTTACAGTGTAAGTATGAATCACAGTCGACAGTCTCACCTCTCCCTCTTCTTGACAAGGAGCTGTTGTTGCTTGCACTAATCCCTTCTTTAAAGTAAGAATCTCCCATGAGTACTTGATCCTCTCCTGCATTCAGGGTAGTGTTGCTCTCAAACCAATGATCCCTTTGCCTCACTGAGACAGCTGCTGATCCAGGGGAGCGTATTCTTGACGTTGACAGGCCCTTATTTGGAAAAAATAAAGGTCAGGCACGGTTTGAGTAGTCTTAATAATAATAATAGTAAAAGTTCAGAACCAAGCGGCACACTCTTGGTCTGAAAAGTGAAGCCAATGTTCCCTAACCATGTGTTTTTCTAATAGCCAGCAGGGGGCAGCTCCTCTGATTTTTGTATAGAAGTCTATGGGTGCGTCTCACTTCGGTTATTTTTCATTTCCTCGCTCCTCGGGCTCGGTATCACCGGAAGTTGATTTGTCTGCGCCATCTTGAGTACCGTCCCAGTGGCCTTATTTTTGCCGGAGGACCGAGGATCGAGGAGTGATAACGGAGGAGCGATATTCGACCAGACCATCTACCAGACCATCCTCCGGTGAAATCCTCAGACACTCGCCCCGCCCCCTTACTGTGTATCGCTCACTGATTGGACGATGCAGCGCATGCACTGATCTGGCTGCTGTCAGACGATCAGCTGTGCGGCGTCATCACAAACGGACGCCGCTTCACGTGACGCTCCGGAGGAAAGGACGTCCCATTGCTCTTAAAACTCATTTCCCTGCTTCTCGTGGTTTCCTTGCGTCTCTCCATGCTTCCCTGGTGGGAGGGACTAGTCGCAGGGAAACAACACAAGTGAGGGACGCAAGGATTCCATTTAACCGAAGTGAGATGCACCCTATGAGAAAATGGCCCTACTTCTTACTTGATTTATTACCTCAGTCAATGTTTTCCTAATGAGTTAATAGTCTCAATTGATCGTTTTAAGACTTAGTTAATACAGCAGGATGTTTATTTTATAAATAATGGTCTCATTTAGAGTAGAAGAGAAGATAAAGTAGCATATGCTTTAGGGTGGGGCAGGCATCTACAACACTGTTGTCCGGTCTGGGTTCTCTCCTTGTTTCCGTCTAACCACTTTAACATTTTCCTACTGTGTTTTTATTTATAAGGGTTAATTTTAACATTATGGTTGCCTTAAAAACATCAGCGTTTAGTTGTTTTCAGCTCCAACAGCTAAAAAACCATATGGCATTGGCAAACTAGAGGGCCAAATCTCAATGATCACCCCTAAAGCATTAAGCCCTGAACCCTAAGGAACTTAACTTACTCCACCTGGTAAATGCCTCAGTGTTGACATCTTTCAGGGTCTTGCCTTACTAAGGGAACACAATGTAATTGTCAAATGATCAAGTATCCTTAAGCATCCTTATAGATACATTTCTCTGTTGTATACTTTTTTTTTTGTACTGGACTATTACTTCAGATTGTTTCCATTTCGCAATGATTTCCTGTAGTCATGTGTTGAGCTGAGTTACTGATAGATGAGCTCATTGGTTTTGATCATCTAGATTTTGTAAAGAAAGAGAATAGGCACATTTTCTAAAATAGTAAAAGTATTTATTTAATGTGGTGCATACTATTGAGAAGGGACACCTCACCTCTTCCATGGCCAGATGCTCCATCGAGTCACAGAATTCCTCGTCCGAGTCTGTTGATCGGCGGTTCTTCTCAGGAACTACTTCACTATGACCTGAACATGGAAAATATATCAAATCATATAATTTTTCATTGTACATCTACATCAAAAACATAACGTTTATAATAATAATATTTGTTGTAATTGTTGTAATACTTTTGCTGCTGCCACAGGTTGAAATGTATAGTATTATTAAAAAAATATGTACACCTTTTGCATTAGAGTTTCATCTTACCACTCGGGTGTCCATTAAAGTGCATGTAGGAGTTATACTGTTCAATGGAGGGCTCTATGGAGCAGGCCAGCTCCTCCTCCTCCACCTCGCTGTTGAGGGAGCTGTGCGTCCCGTTGGTGAAGGAGCACACGCTGGGCTCCATGCTGCTGCTGGACCCCCTGGTGTCAGACCTCCACCTCTTGTTCACCATCAGCAGCGTCGGGTCAGGCCTCCAACCTTAGACAGTACAAAAAGAGAGAAAGAGTATGACGCATGCAGTGAGAAAAAGGTGCAGTTCTTTTTTAATGAGCCCTGTGTCTTGCCATAACTTGCCGTGGATGTATTTAGTGAAAAATACTTTGTTGAATCTTATGGAAAGGCTGTTCTTGTTTATATGAATGTATACACAGGGATAATACATCACATGAATTTGGACACTATGTACATCTTACACCCTTGAAATGCATTCAAATGTGTCACTGTCATTGTAGACAAAATGTTATAAAAAAAGGTTCAAAAGAGTTTTTGATAAACTGCTGAACACAGCACAAAAGCACAATAAAAAAGTTATTTTGCTACTACTACTTAAACTAAGAATAAAGAGGACAATTAAAAGAAAGTAGTGCATACGTTAATAATTAAAATGTGCTACATAAAAACTTAGCATTCTTCAGAGATTGTTTAAGGTTTCAAATAGGTCACACATATTCAAATCACTTTCACAACAAGGCGAAGTAGATTGCTAAAACAATCGGGGTCAGACATTTTTAACATATGTTAAAAAGTAACATTCGTTACTCATACAAGAGTAAACTGTATAATTGTAAGGGACTATTTTCCGCTGCGGCGTGAGAAAACATTTGGGTACACTTGTGAGTATTTCTGGTAGTAACGATGAATGTGGGATACACTTGCATATTTCTGCACAAAATAAGTTTGTCTGAAATGGCACAACCCTTTGATCTTAATTCAGATATATTAAACTTATTTGATAAAGTATGTCTTCGTAATTTGTTTGAGAACGTGTGAAAGACAAACTTTGGGATTCTGGCCTTTGCAGATCATTTACATACACAAACAACTTTACAACACACTACAGGAAAGGGACAATTCAAAAAGCATAATAGGGCCCCTTTAATTTATCTTTCTTTGTTTAAGTGCTGTAAAAAAAAAAACAAGGACATTTCTTGTTTGTGAAAATCTAATCAACAATAAAACGGATTTTGATTTATCTGATTCTATATCTGTACGAGTTAATGAAGAAACATGTTACCCAGTCCAACATTGATGTGCTTTTGGTAGACTCATTGGAGCTCTAAAGAACAGATGAATAATATTTATCAGGCATTGCTTTCGTTTTTCCAAGGGAAATATTAAAAAACAGAGAATACCTCCACCCATAACGTAAAAACTACTCACTACGAACACAGCACATTTCACATCACAACAACGCTACAGCTAGAGACAGTACCTTTTTCCTCCTGCCCCTCCTCGTCTTCGTCCTCTGTATTGTCTTCTTCATCTCCATTATCCTCTTCCTCACTTTTCCTCCAATCACTACTTTCCTCATTTCTCTCCACTTCACTATTTTCCTTGCTCCCCCATGCCTCCTCGCTACTGACACTTAAGCCATGAACAGTGCTGTCATTTTCATGGACGTTCTGTATATCATCCCACAGATCCCCATAGCCTGAACGATGAGGGAAACACTATTGATTAACTCTTTATCAAAGTATTACATCACACAATGTTACTCTACACCAAACAGAGACAGTACACACAGTTGATGGACCACGGCTCCGACACACAACATCAACACCAAGCAAAAAGCCAACACACTGACCAACTACAGCACATACGTCACAAATTACACACTCCTTTCATTTAAAAAAACGTATTTCTTACACTTCCTCAGGTTAAATCCAAGGACAATGTACACTTATCACTTTTGAGCTATTATATTAAACAATGAAAGCAACTTAATTAGGTTAAAATACCCTTACTATGGGATCTATCAACTCTAGAACTACTGCGAACACCAAAGACTTGCCTTCCATTGTCGGTTTCTTAAGCTGCCTGTTCAGCTCATCTAGTGATAAAACACAAGTAAGACAGGCTCAGAATTTAAAAAGTCATCTGTGTGTCTAACAAAGAGGATTAACGTATCACTCGAGCAGCAGTGCTCTCCATGGATGGTATTCTGCTTTCATCACGGCATGGCTGATTTTGTACACTACCTGCATGATTTGCAAAAGGCCTGGTGAAGGGTCTGCTGTCCACCTCATGATCTTCAGCTTCTCCTTCTTCTCTTTCTCCATCTGTGTAGAAGTTGCCCAGCTTCTGCACCAGGTCGGACACTTCATCTGAGATTGGGATGGTCTCCAAAATCTGAAAACACACAAAAGTAATAACGGTAAAGCTCAAATATGCAGAGTTTCAAGTTGTCACAAAAACACAAGCAAGATTTTCAATAAGGCACCAGAAAAAAGTAAGGAAGAGAAGGAAAAGTAGCCTTATAGACCCAGAAAAATGGTCCGCCTATATAATTACACATTATAAATAGACATACAGGGTGATAGGGCCGCACACTTTTCCCACTACAATATGTCATGAAATCAACATAAAGAGAGGTGTGTACAGTAATGAATGTTGCCTTTTTTCAATTTTTGTTTTTTCTTGAATGGACTTACCATCTGGATATCCTCAATATAATTCTTCATGGCTTCCTCCTTTGTGATATTTCCTAAAGAGCTCCATGCATCCCTGGTAACACAAAGTGAACACTGAAAGACTAACAATATGCAGTTGCAGCGATGTTCAATTTTGGAAAAAACTCACTAAACTATTAAAAGCTGTATTTTACTGCAGGATTATCCATGAGATATACCCACACAATTTTGCAGTAGCAAATGGTTTTTTAAATGAGCTATGAAGTTGGAAAATGTCAGGCTTGTTAAGCCCCTTTGCAAATAAACAGGAAGTGAGACTCTGATAGTATAAAATGATAGTGTATAACATGCACTCTACTGTCATTCTACTGTGTGGCATGAGCAGTACCTCTTAATTAAATCAATATAAGTACCATTTTTCTTTTCCATGAGAGTCCCAGAATCCATTAGGTCTGGGGATGTCGCATGGCCCTAAGGTGGCCTGCTTATAGTAACTGCAGAACATCAGCAACATGTCATCAGAGGGCTGGAACGGACCTGAGAAATGAAGAGAATTATAAAAGATGTTAATTCATGTTTTTAGCTTATTCCTATATATTAGAATATACATACATTAATATATTCAAACATTAGACTTTAGGCATTTTTTTACAAGTGTGTTAAATAGGTTTTTGTGCATGTAAATGGTCTGCAAAGGCTAAAATCCCCAAAGTTCCCTCCAGAGGGAGTTTCACTCCCACATACTCCCCCCCCTGCATGAAACATCTCCATTTGACTCATTTGTTTTCTTCTGTAACATAGTGACATCACTACGCAACACTCACACTTCTATTGGCTAGCGCTCCAACACATTGTACTTGATAGCCTATAGGGGCGGGACATCTCTAAGTGTTTGACCAATCACAACAGACTGGTCTAACCAATCAGAGTCGACTGGGCTCTGGTTTCACACAGAGGGTGAAAAAAGGTGCTGCAGTACAGGCAGTTTGAGAAAAATAAAGACCTTTTAGAAAATGTAAGCATGTAAACATGTCATAGTAGTGGCACAACATACAAATTAGCATAATATGGCCCCTTTAATATGGTAGAGTAAATGTACTAGAGTCAGGTAAATATGCAGATCCAGGTAAAGTTTGGCAGAACTCATGGCATACAGCCTATACACTTGTTCCCTTGGACAACCTTTTAATTGAAACCAACCAGCGTCGTAAGACATTAGTTCCGGCTTCCAGCATCCCTTTTTTCTTCTGTTTTCCAGTATTATTGCTCAAAAATAATTTCCAACACAAAAGGAAAAATAGATTTGCAAGGCAGCTTGACATTTTTATCTTCTCCGAGACCCAACATGAGCTACAAGAGTTGTTATTAGACTTGAGAAACTACATGTACAGTTAATCAGCTCTTATCCTTATAGCAGCTTTGTCAATAGAGGGCCAGACAGGAGCTCTGCATGTAGGTCAATCACCTGTAGTGTTTACACACACACAAGCACCGACACAACATACAGCACATAACTTCATTCATAGAATTGTATACAGTAACAAAATAAGTCCTCACCATCTTCGGGCAAACTCCGGATCACTTTAACTGCTGCAACAAATTTCGCCTCCAGGCTGTGTCTGTCCTCCTCCTCCGCCATGCTGAGTCCCAATAAGGAGGAAATGAAGGAGTCCTCACATCTTGAACATAAATATAAAGCAATTAATGAGGAAATAGTGCAAAAAGTCTACAGGGAGGGACACTTGCACACAATTTGACATCACTGCAGCTGGTTGCCACTTGTGTTATCTAAGGAGGAAGACTGTTTCCTCTGTAACCTGGGAGATGTTCGGATAAATCTGGTCTATATAATTAGCCCTTGTCGGTTCAGCGAGAATACACTATATTATGCTTTAACATGAAGGATTCCTGATGTGTTTGATTTGATAGACACTCACCACAAAGTTCATATTCGCCGGTGCTCTAATTATTCCATTAGCCCGGTGTTTGTCTGCAATATGTAGCAGAAAGCCAATTCCGACTCGGGTCAAGGATGAGCCAAGCAACGTCTTGAATACTGAAAATATCTGGGAAATGTAGTTTTTATGAAACAAAGCTTCGGTGAATTGTGTTTAAAACGTGACGTTGAATCCTTCATATCCCACAAACCCCTCTGTGCCGGGATTTAAACCGCGGTGGTTTATGGGAAATGTAGTGTCGTGAGGTTTTTTCTTGTAGAGTAAGCATAACAGTAACATATGTTAACACAACATATGTTGAAATACTCTACACGGACTTAAGTACATATTTCAATTTTAATTGTGCACTTTAAATGTTATAATTATCGAAATAAATCACATGAGTCTTCTGTGGGTATTATGTAGGTTGATATATAAACGGTAGTGTAGAAGTTTTATTGTAAAATGTTATCTTTTTATTTGATCAAATAAGTCATTAATAATTTAATAGGCTAGTACTGTTCTGTTTATACCATGTTCAAGGCTTCCAAAATGTTATTAGGATATATATATATTCAACCTAAGTTTATTAATTGTGATGACTATTTAATGGACATATGTGATGATAACGTTGTGTTACTATGAAATTATCTTCAATTTATCAGATATACACTCTTCCTCAGTGCCACAATGCAACATACAATATAATTAAGCCATGAAAAGAAAAATACATAAAGTTCTGCAAGAAATTATTTTACACAATTTATTTTAAAAATAATTATATGAAAAATGTCATGCCAATAATAGAAAAACACATCATAATTAATGCTATTATTATAACATTATTTTATGGACTCATACGTCATCACGGTGAAATGTCATTGGTTTGTTGCTCTTCTCCTCGGCCTCTCGGCCAATCACCGGCCGACGTTTGTGACGTAGCTGCCATTTGTCACAGGCTGTTGTGAATCGGAGGCCAGCGGCCCCACAATGCCAGGCGGGGGAGCCCCTCTCTCAGCGACACACCAGAGCATCACCGCCTCGCCTCAATGAAAAGGACAGAGAGAGGAGAGAAATGCAAAGGGATGTAAGATGGCAGAGCTACAAATGCTATTAGAGGAGGAAATCCCTGCCGGTAAAAGAGCGCTTGTGGAAAGCTACCAGAACCTGTCCAAGGTTGCGGAATACTGTGAAAACAATTATGTTCAGGTAAGAGATGCCCAACCACCGTTAAATGTGGTAATTTTATCCGCTCTCTCCGTCGTGTCTGCGGTGCTTTAGTAGAAGTGAGTGAAACCACAGGGACAGGAAATGCTGGTCGCAACGAAAGGGATCCTTAAAACCGCTAACTACACGTAGTGGCCTTTTCTCCCGGTATAATAATTCAGTCGTGGCTTAGTGCAGTGTTATCAGGCATGGCTGCATTTCGGTATTTTCTCTTTTTTAGCTAGTCCTTGCGGTTTACCGGAGACGTGCTCACATTTAAAGGCTGTGTGTTGAAGGCTGCTGGGGGCTTACAGAGGGTGTGTCGTTGTTATGACCAAGTGGTTTTGTCACATTCTCTGATAGGTACCTCTGACAAAATAATATTCCCCCCTGCATTTTTATACATTTCGACATTAGCGTTCATTTTCCATTTTTGCATGACAGGCGTTTGGTCCACATAACAGCGTTATAAAGCAAACACTGCCAATGAAACCTTTAAAGAGACATTGTTACTCGTGAAAAATGTAAAAACTAACAGTTCCAACACTGTAAGTAACATTTTGTGTGTGTTATTACCCTCGAAAAGCATTTAGAAACATACCATTAGTCCCTATGAACTGGTTTTAACTGTAGCATGTTTAGTACAGACCATACTACTACTACCCTACTCACTAGTCATGCTATAACGATTTCCCATTAGCCATTAACATTAGGATCTGTAAGTTGTTTATTATTAGTGCATATCATTATGTGGGCCAAGTCCTCATAGACTTCTAGGGGGAAAAAACGACCTAGATGTGTAGTAAAGCTGCTCATGATGCAGACATATCATGTGTTTGCTGCTACAGTGCTGAAAACATGGCTCCAGATCATGTTAATGGATCATTTGCTTGTAATCAAATGCATTGAGGTGCAGGTGTCTGCTGCTTTTTGCATATTAGGATTGAATGCTAAATCAGTGTTAGGGAAAGTATGAATCAGAAGCACAGTGTGAACACGTTTGATTAATGATCTATTTATTTAATGCAAGTAACTGTTTTAAAGAGGGTAATACACCTTCAAAATAATGTTATATGTGTAGCAGCAAACACCAACATTTTCCAGATTGGGGGTCTTCTTGGGGGTCTCCATCAGACAAAATCTCAATGATCCATGGCCTAGCGCGTATAAAATATTGAAACAATTTGGAAGATTTCTAGCCAGAAGAGTCCCTCACAATAAATCTCATCGCTCTGTTACATTGCCACAGTGAGAATTGTTTCAGTTAAAGTGGAGTGTGAGCTAACATATATCATCACTAGGTTAAATGATGTGGTGTGAACAGCAGCGTCTGTTGACAGAAACGCTACTGTGCTCCAGCATGGTCTTTTTTATTGACTCTGGTGGTGAGAAAGCAATGTAGGTTACACTGCTTATATACTGTATTATTGTGCAGAAAGTTACCCGAGAACTTTAATATTAAGCTCAAAGGTATTGCTGTTATGACATTTTATTTAGGTCTCTCACAGTTACTTCCTTTGTGGTTAGTTCGGTGGAAATGTCATATCTTCTGTTGCTAAACGTGTCTATTATTAGAAGCAGTGGGTTAGAGGTTAAACCGTATGGCTGATTTATTGATTTTTTTTTACATGTTCCCTAGGGGATGTTTAACATTTCAGTAATTTTGATGATTGGATGGAAATTAAATTATAATTTTGGTTGACTACATCTTGTGAAAACACCTAGCTTGACCCTAGGGAGAAATGTACTGGTGTTCATTCAGAAACTATTGGATAAAAACCTAACAATCTGAGGAAATATGCATCCTTTACCCCCAAAAATTCTGATTCATAATGCCCTCAAATGCAGTATTAAACTGCAAGAAGCAGGGCAGGAAATTAGCACAACTGTCCAAAAAAAAATAATGTCCCTTCTCATGACATCTGATTACCCATGTCTGTAAACCCAACATGTAATACAGCCATACATGATACTGTGTATATTGTATGAGTGCCATGATATTATTAAAGGTCCAGAATATACAGTTTTTTTTAAAAAGAGCTGCACTTATGCAAATAAGTCCAAATAAGTTTAATTAACCCCATTTAAATCTTGTAAGATTTGTCAGGAAGATATACATTTGTAGGCAACACACAGGGGTTTATTTTCTTTGAGAAAATTAAGTTATTCCATTGACCACATCCTATACTATTTAATATGCTTAGGTTGTTTCTTAATATATTTATGAGAAGTGGATGCATGGTGCTTATCATACGCTTACAGGGGGGCGTGTGGCGTAGTGGGTTAGTGCGTTGATGTTCGGATCAGGGGAGCACAGGTTCAAACCCCACTGCAGTCAGCATGTTGTTGTGTCCCTGAGACACTTCACCCCAAATTGCTCCTGTGGGGATTGTCCACAGTATTGAGTATGTAAGTCGCTTTGGATAAAAGCGTCGAACAAGTAACATGTAATGTAATGCATCTCTGGTGATTTCCAATACCATGTAATGTAGTCTCATTCACGTTCTGCAATATTTACAATATTGCCTGGAATATTGAAGATGCTTGTATGTTAGTGCTGCAGCATGACAATTTCTTCAGGGACAGTAAAAACATTAACTCGGATTGTGCATGCATAAGAACACACTGGACCATCACAACAGGGAGTTAAGAGTGAGGAAGCGGTACATTAGTGCACTATTGGATGTATGTAACTATGTTCTAAACACTATTCTTAGTTTAACATTTAAAAAACGCAGTTTATGCATTCACCATTGACCTGCATACCAAAAATTGCTCAAAATAACACCCAGGCAGTGCATGCCTTGATATGTAAATCTACTCCTATGCTGGAAAAAATACGAGTTTTATTCTTAGATTAGATATATATATAAGTAATCCATTTGAAAAGCTGTCGCCGACAAAATGATTGGTGGCATGAAAGAAGAACTCTGCTTTGTTAGTACCCTTCGAAATGCCTTTGTATACCAAAATAGCACCTCTATGATATCTGGTGTAACATTGAACAGTGCTGTTTTTGGATTGACCCGTTCAAAAATGCTGGATCTTAAAATGAACACCACTTTAATATTATTCAAGTGTGAGCTTTGCATATCAAAACCTAAAACGTGCAAATCAATATGTAAGAGTGGCACTTTTTAGATCGACCAGCCAGTATCAGTTTTGGTTTCCAAGTTAAAGAGAAACAGTTGTTCCTCTCAATTTAGTGCTTCAGGGATGATGTATTTCTGTTAGCAGTTCAAGGCCTCCCTCTACTTCAATCTTCCATTGGCTTTTGAATTTTATCAGAAAAATAGCTCAATAGCAAACAAGTATTCATACTTACACTTTTTGATCGGCATGATAATCTCAACATATTAACAATACCTTATTATTATTTTTAAACGAAAATGCAATTTTCAGAAGTAAAAAGCCAACGTTCAAGACAGTCACATGACTTCACGTCACCGCTAAGCTAAATGCTGCTAAGGTTAATCTTTTTGACCTTTAGTGGTCTCACTTGGCCACATGTTAGCAACCATAGTTTTTTATGACACATATGGCACGTTCACACCGGAGTACTTTTCCCCGTACTTTTCCCGTTTAGTTCCGTTAGTACCCCTTATGTTGCGTTCACACCAAAAAGAGTACTTAGTGCCGGGAACTTTTACCCCCATTTTTAGTGCCTGCTAGAGAGGTGGTACCAAAAAAGTACCAAAAAAGTACCAATTTCTATTGGCTGGGCGAATTGAAAACTACGCCCCGTAAAACTCTGAAAAGTTGTGTGAAGCCGCCATTGTATTTGTCTCATTAGCATTATTAGCATTAGCATTAGCCCCGCGCACCAACGGAGAGAGAATAACTTATGGAAACACAAAATAAAACATGGGAGCGGTGGAGTGATGAGGAGGTGTCGGCGTTCTGGCGATTTACTCGGAAGGCTTCAGTGGAAGCTGCTGGGAGTCCCAGCAGCTTCTACTGAAGCCAGTCCCCAACTCCGGGGACTTCCGGCCGGGGATTTTGGGCGGCAGTATACGCCGTGAAGTTGTTTGCGGCCTGCCAGTAAACCCAAAGCAGAAGAAGACGAAGTGACGTCAGCGGCTCATTTGCGTAATCTTCCCTCAGGGAACATATTCCGGTGTGAACGCGATCTGTACTTAGTGCCCTGGGGTACTAAGTGCCGGGGCACTAAGTGCTGGCACTAAGTACGGCAAAGTACTTGGTGTGAAAGCGGCTATTGGCTTTGGATATTGTCGTAAAACAAAGACATGAAAATCTTGTAAGCTTGCAAAACATTATTTTAGGAATCTAACCAAAATCTTTTAAAAAAACAGTTGACAGTTCGGGACCAGTGAACCTGAAGTGCCAAAATTCCAACAGATTTCCGCATTATATTCTTACACCACTCTATAAAAAGATGTATGAGTAAAGGGGTGTTAGATGGAAACCCATGGATGTACTTAATATTTCCCTGATGTTGACCCCCTCAGAATTCCTCACCCCCGGCTGCTCACATGATACCCCTCTAACTCACAGCCATTCATCATGACTCATGAGGTTCAGGAAGGTGTCAAACCTGGAGCTCAGTATGACCTGGCACCCAGAAATTGCATTACTTCAGTGCACTGTTAAAGTTGAGTCTCACAAAAAAGAAGTTCCAAGTGAAACTCTTAGAAGAAGCCTTTTGTAAGCTTAATATGAAACATAATATCTGAAAGCAGGAGAAAGAAAGGAGAGAGAATCAGTATACAGAATCGAGTATTCACCTAAGCCGTGTAATAAGCATGTTTATATATATATATCCTTCAGTCAAGTGGCTCCTTGCAATCAGTTTCAGTAGTCTGTGTACATGGCTTTGGAAACATTAGTCAGCATACCTGGGGATTTCTGCAAACCACACTAAAGCTGGTACATTTATGTTTTTTTTCCCTAATTTTAGTATGCAATGGCAAATAAGTCAGGATAAGGTGGCACAGTCTGTCATTGAGCATATTTACTACATTATACAATAAACAGGCATTGTGAAAGACATCACATTCAGTAAGATTTACGATACTAAAGACTTCGGGGCTGCAGGTGGTTTCCAGGTGGGCAGATGGCCCTTTTTGGTGACATGATGCAGGCTGTTAACCTCCTGTTACCACACACGGACCAAATTGTTGCCAGGTAACAGCTGGCAGATCATGGTTGATGTCTTTGTGGCATTCATATGATTTTGGATTAGAGCCTATGGATAGGAAAATATTCAAAGTGACTGATAAGCTTAAGATACAGTTATAGATCAAACTGGGTCAGGCTTTTAAAGGAATAGCTTGACATTTTAAAAACATTTTTTGGGGAGTGTTAGATGGGGGTATTGACACGGCATCGGTCCATTAAGTATTAAACTACAGCCAAAAGATAATTAGATAAGCTTAGCATAAGAACAGGAAATAGTAACAATTATTCAATTATTATTAGAAATTAGTAGCTGCCATGTGTCAAATACAGAGTACATTTAGGCTATATGGCATATATATGTTTTCCTTATGTTGAAAATATCAATTAAAAAAGTATATAAGGTTGGGGATTACATACATGACATACTATACACATTCCATACATCTTGATTAAAATGAATACAACGTACTTTGTTAACTTTTGGTTGGCATTTTTTTATTAAAAACGCGTAATGAGGAATTTATCAATGAAAAAAATACATTTATGGAATTATTCATATTGAAAATAATAAGAGGGTGCTAGTGGAGCCTCGCAGATGGGGGTGCTGCAGCCCCCTCAGCATCCACCCCTTCCCGCGTCCATTTGCGATGTCTCGCTGTCTCGCAGACCCCACCCAGCTCACCCTGTCCGCTCCTCACAGCAGCGAGCCGCGCAACGTCCCGCCAACACGGCACCCAGACCCCACGCAACATTCTCATCTGTTTGTCATTACTGGTGTCATTTTCCACGCCATTGTAAAACATAATCACTGATGTTCCGCTGTAACGGTGGTAGACTCATCAGAACAGAGTGGGCGAGCTGACCAATCAGAGCACAGTGGGCTCACAGGGAGTGGGGGGGGCAGGAGCTCCAACCAGTCGTTTAGGACAGAGAGTGAATACACATACTATACAGAGATGCTGTATGAGAAACCAATGTGAGTTTGGAAAATTGAACAATGTAAATCTATTCTAGTAGACCTCAACAATGGAATTATGATCAGTGGAAATGGCCATGACATGGGACCTTTAAAACAAATACAAATAATAATTTGAACAGTATCTTTTTAACTGTTGATTACCCTGAACGTATAATTCAACTGAAAAACCAATAAAATAAAAATAAAAATAAATGATACATTTATATTACATTTAAATAAATAATATCAAAATAATAAATACCAATAAACAAGATCAACAAATATTTTGGAGCGCACTTCCACAAGCTACTAAACATATATAAATATGATAAATAAAAATAAATTAGACCAAAAATAAATTAGATCAAATATGTTGCAGTGCACTGTCACAACCTAGCAAAGCAAAATAATTGTTTGGTTTTTTCAATTATGTTGTTTTCGTAATTGTGGCAGGCCAAAATCGTAATTGCGATTAAAATACGATTAATTGCACAGCCCTAGTTGTAATACTGCTTCATGTTTTTTGCAAAAGACCAACTGTACCCTGTTGGTGTGGCTCCATTTGCTCCATTATCACTGTTTTGTTTCCAAACTATAACTATGTCCATTCGGTCCCTTCGCTATTTAAAGGCCTCCAGAAACAGATGGTTCACGCAGCCGGGTGGAGATTTGGGATCCTAGGAAATGTCTTGGCATTCCTGCTCACTGGGCACAGCTCCCACCGTGCACCTGTCCCATGTTGCCCATCTGGGTTATTCGAAAGTTATTGTTGTCCAATTCAAGGCTGCTTTGCTTCCACAAAGTCATTTCCTTTGAGAATCGTGAACTCTTGTTCATTTTCCCTTCAGATCTTCGCAGTACAGCTGAGAATAAACATGTCAAATATAGTTCTCTGTGGAAATCTGCCCTCTTATTCACTGATCACACAACTGATTGGGATGATATTGTAGCATTTCCTTTTGAGCTTGATAGAATGGTGCAGTTTTGTAGGCAAACACGTTCATGATACTTACATGTTTTGTTTAGCAGGCTTATCTCAATATATAACACTACTTTAATGATATTTTTGAAGTGTAAATGCAATAGCTAGCCGTAAAAAGCTAACGTTGGCTATAAGCAAACTACATCCCGGTTACATGACTTTACTTCAACACCGCTAAGCTTAAGGTGGACTTGTGTTCAACGTGATGACGTTATCTCATTTAGTCATGCATTTTTATACGACACGTAGTAGCTTTGGACATTAACGAGTGGGGTATTTAACAAAACGTAAAAGTCTATGAAGCTTGTGTCAACAACATCTGAAAAACACGTTCAATAAAACGTTGACTTCAAGACGAGGTAACTGAATGTGGTAAAAAGCTAGCTCCCATGCTAAATCATTTCTTGGTTTTAGGGCTCATTCCTGCACTACTCTATTGGAGCTTATACCTTACTTCCCTCTGCCAACTACTCCCTTTCGTCTACCAACACTTCCCTCTACATATTTGTCTGACTTTCGGTGTTTTTGTTTCCTCTCTCCGCTAGGCTCAAGACAAGAAGAAGGCCCTGGAGGAGACCAAGGCCTACACCACCCAGTCTCTGGCCAGTGTGGCCTACCAGATCAATGCCTTAGCTAACAATGTGCTGCAGCTGCTGGACATCCAGGCCTCGCAACTGCGACGCATGGAGTCCTCCATCAACCACATCTCCCAGGTAGGGGTGTCACAGTAAAGGATTTCCCCCCTGAGATTAAAGATATTGATTGATTTGAACAGTTTTGTTTTTGGATATACTTTTCAGATTTTTGTTTAATATAATAAGGTTTGTTGTTAGGCTATTGGTATGTATATTGTTGACATTTAAATGACAAGTAGACACAGTTTTAAGATCGATTGAAGAGTTGTGTATTGTTAAATGCAGAAAACAGAAGATAATTAAAGGTGCAGTGTTTGTTTTTTTACAGCTTAGATGCTTTGTATCCGCACAAGCAAATGTTCCATACTTGCTTTGGCCCTTGTTTGGATATAAAAGTCTTAAGTTCATAGGTTTAGAGGAAGTAACTGCCAATCTGTGTGTTCGTTCCGCCACCAACACTTGTACATGTAGAATGTGATCCTCCACTGTGATAAGAAGGCTGGGTAAACGGGACAGTAGCAAATACAGTGTTTTAAGTTGAACAATTTCTAACTCTTGGCAACCAGAAAAAAAAATGTTCAACCTCGTCTGCTAGTTGAAAAAAAAAAAAAAAAACTTTAATTTAGTAGTTGTGGTGAGTGCTTGTCATTCCTTCCTGTTGGCTTGTCAATCAATAACGTGGTATTGCAATATTGAGGTTATTGCGTCCTCATCTGCATATAGAACAAGGCCTTTATTCCAAACAAGCCTACGATAGAGGCAGGCCATTATAGTTTATAGAGCATATTTAGTCATATCCGTATGACATCTCCCTGTGTTTTCGACTTTTAATTGGCTTCTTGATGCTGTTGGATGTTACCGCAAACACAAAACCTCCTCTATTTTTACCTGTTACCCATAAATCATAAAGTACATTTCCATACCAGTCATCATGTCACACTGACCACCAGTTCCTCATCTCTGACAGAAATACTTTTTTTATTCACACACGATTTCCATTCCTTCCATGGGGGATATTGCTGGATCAAGGTGTGGGCTTTGGGGATTGTCATCTCAAAACGAAACCTATTAGAGTACAATAAAATACAAACCTGCTGGCATTAATCTGTGTCATAACACCAAAGAGCACAATGGCCCATTCACGCTTTATAAAGACAGACAGACATGGCAGCGGCATGGATCATGCTGGAGCTCCACAGCCGCTCTTCAGTCGCTCTTGCTTCATCAGCAGTCCTCTCTCTTTCTCTCTGTGTGCGGCCACCCTGCCTGTCAGCCAGTGAATGTCCCGGTCCCCCCCGTGTGCTTCATTAAGCCGGTCAGGGATGAAGTAAAATCCTGACGCCAGCTCTCTTTTGCCTGGTTAGCATTTCTAGCTCCTGCTTTACTCCACAGGCTGCAGGATGGAGTACAATTAGGTGCAGGATACAGAAGATAAAGTATTGTATTGATCCTTTAGATGGCCTTTTGATATTTCTGCTTCAGATCCTATAGCTCTATAGGGCTATGTATAATATTGCAGAACAGAAACGGTTAAGTCAGTATTGGCACTTGACTGTAGTCGCTACTGAAAGCTTTTTTTTTTTTTACCTCTTGTCAATTAGAGGCAAGGCAAGTTTATTTATATAGCACCTTTCAACACAAGGCAATTCAAAGTGCTTTACAAAAATGAAATACATTAAAGGTGGGGTGTGTAATTTTGGAGGAACCAGCTCGAATTTGAAAGTACACAACCGGAAAAAATCTGCCCCTTCCTTCAGACTTCCTTATAGAGCCCCTCCTCCAACACACACAAACGCGCACATGACCAATGAGGGCACGAGATAAGTTTGTGCACGAGATGGAAGGCTGACAGGCAGGTAGGCCATCCAGTTATTTTAGCCGGGCCGGCACAGATGATTGGTCGTGCTTTTTACAGCGCCACGGCTTCCACAGATGACATTTTTTGTATGTATTTATTGTCAAAGCATTTCATATATTCATTGCTATCGGGATGTTAAGAGCATTCCATGGAATATAACAAAAAGTGTTTCTGAAATAAATTACATACCCCACCTTTAAGAGCATTAAGAAACATATTATAAAATGGCATTTAAAAACACTCATTTAAAAGCAAAGATAATAAAACATGAATAACAAAGGTACATGAATACAAGTTACAGTGCAGTCTGAGATACACACATCTGAAATGTTTAGGTCTGACTCTCAATCATTGCTAACTTTTAGCAGAAATAGTTTTCTATGACCTCACTTTCTTTCTACTTTCTTTTTTAACTTATCCTTTAGAGAAACTTACAGTACATCAAACCTTTTTTCTCAAAGCAGCCATTTTAACTTGCCATAGCAGTAAAAGTAGAACTATACATTTACAATGTCTCCTTTCCATATGACTGTTCCAGTGAAGCTAAATTGCACAATACTAGAGCAGTATGAAAGCTAACAGGATGCATCATCAAAGTTTTTTATTTTTTTTATTACACCTGTTTATTGGAAGAAGCTTCCTTTCCGGATTTCCATCAACGCTTTACACAAGGCAATCCAATAGATATGGTTGAATGAGCTTCGATAAACGCTGGCTGCTTTATTATATTCGTTTTTGATTCTAATAAAATAGTTCTGATTAAACAGACATGGTTTGAAGCTAATGTTATCATCTTCAGTGTTTAACAAAATAATTGACGTCAAAACCCATTCAGAATTGCATTGATTGCAAAGATAGGGGACATCTTCAGTGAAAATGTCATTAAAAAATAATTACAGTAATAATAATTTAAATACGTTTTACAGACTATATAGGCTTAAACACACAAGAAACAATCATTTTGGCTGTCTCAAATTTGATCCTTCACACAGATGCGTTGGAATCAAGTTTTTAAATCAAGGGAAAAGTGAATTGACTTTAACATGCATTTCATAAAGGGCTTGAATGTATTATTCTAGTAGGGATATGTCCAAGGGAATGCATTCTAACTTGTGCCAGGTGTTTTCTTTAGCCTGGGTTGGTTACTCTAAAGAGTTCAAATGGGATTAGAGAGCGAAGGTAGCAGCCAAACCTTGCTGCCACATCCAAGCCCCATCTCTGTAGGATTTAAAAGCCTAAAGCGAAGGAGGCTGTCACAAACTCCTCCAAGAAATGTGACTAAATGCAAAACAACGTGTTTAATCAAAGCAGAGAAATTATTCTCCTCTCCGTGTGACCGACAAAAGTGCTTGGGATTCAGTTGCGATACCTTCCCCTGAGTCTCTTTTGGTCTTTTCCATTTCCTCCTTGCTGTTTGCCAGTTTGTTTTCTGATTCATCTGTTCACGTATTTCTCAGAAGTTGTCATCCATCAGCTCAATGACCCACTTGTGCCTCTTTCTGCTTCATTTCAACCCGCTAAATCCTCTCAAGTGCAGAATGTACCTAGAATAACATCCGAATGTTCACAAAACGATAATAGCACAGATGCGGACACTTGCGATTCATAATTAGGGAACATGATGTCTGCTGGCTGACTCGGTAGACTTGTTACCGAGCCATATATGAGATCATTGATGTATGAAATCACACACATCTGCTGACACGCCTTGATACAGACTGCATCATAATTTCCTGTTGCCAAAAAACAATCCAACAAGAGTAAAAAAACTTGTTCCGACTCTACTGCAGAGACTTACTATTTGCTGAAACACAGATTTATTTGGATAAAACTTCGATGTAGATCCAGCAGTGAAAATAACAGATGTACCATCTGCTCTCACAAACACAGTTCAGAGGTTGAGCAGATGTTTATTAGAGTAAAGATATTGCAAACAAATTAGATTGAGAGCAGAGGAAGGGCATAGAGAGGTCTGTCATCCATGATTAGGTAACAGTTATTGCGTCCAATTAATTCATAAAGATTACCTCATTTTGATAACTTCCTTTTTCATAATGTACGTTAAAAGGAAATTCTGAAATAAAGCTGCCAGGCTGCAGTCAACCCCTAAAGAAATGTTCCACGCCCCCTGAAACGCTGCTTCAATTTCTCCTCAAGAGTCATTTTAGATGGTACTTTAATGGTATTACAGTATTGACATAATATGGGCAATGACACATTTTTGCATTAAAATGTCAAAAAACAACTAGACCTATGTTATATATTTGTTGAGTTTTGTACTTCCATTATCCCAAACTTTATAATCATGGCGTCATATGTCATTGGTCTGCCCGAAGTGGTAATAAACGGACTCTTTATACTTTTTTAAAGCCAGATTTTTGACAATACACATAGATTATTTTGTGTTTTTTGACTTCATGTTCAGGATACACGTCATCTGACTTCTGGATCTTATCTTAATTTCTCAAAGAAACGATTCAAGCAAACATTGACATCTGCCAAAGTAGGTTTGATAAACATTGATTTTAAACATAACATGTTTTTAATCAGTGTATTTAATTGGTATAATCACCCATTGTGTTTGTTTTTAAGAGAAAAAGACTTCTGTGGATAATTCAGCTCGTAGAAAAAATATCCTCGAGGATAAACAATAAAATAATTCACAAGGGAAACTGACTACTGTGACAAACTTCCATTATTCAACGCTACTGCACAAAGTCACCAAACTCAATTTCTTCAATTGAAAATTAGATGTGTGCATAGAAAGATGTCGTCTTAAAATTAAGCCCTAAAATGTTCAACTTTTTTTCCTTTTTGATCATGACAGCCCACACAAATCAGATTCTAGTTTTACATTACTGCATTTTCTCTTTATATTTTCTCGTCCATTTCAAACAGTCAGTGCCTTTCTATCCTTTCCGGGTTTTGTTCTTCTCGCTTTCTCTAATCTGCACTCCACCTCTTCTCGCCTCTCAATGGCAGGAAATAGGCGGGTCTTTTTTTATCTTCTTTACTTCCCAGCTGAAGTTGGGCGTGTCGCTTCAGTTTCCTCTCCTTAAAAAAAGAGCCTAGCATGTTCTCTATATATATCTCTCACATGCGGCACACAGACCTCACGTCACACCCACAGAGAGAGTTAACTAAGAGCAGGTCAACTTCACAACACCTGATTTGATCAGACTTTCAATTTCTCCGTTGGACTCTTCATCTCCAGCAGTGAAGCTGTTTATGTTTATGTTTATTAAGGATCCCCATTAGCTTTTGCTCTTGACAAAAGCTACTCTTCCTGGGGTCCGACACTTAAAACAATACAACAATAATACAACAATAATACAAAAACATTCAAGACATAACTCCTGACATCATTAACAATATTAACAACATTAACAACATCACCAATATCATCAACAATTTCCCACATCATCAACAATCTCATCCACTTACAACTTCAATCTCAGCCAAGGATGAGTGCACAAGACACCCACCAGTACAAAGCATGAGATCAGATTAAATTAGGGATCACAGCTCACAAGGGTACATGGTTATTAGTAGATGGCCCTTCAATCTCTTCTTGAAAGAGACTCTGGACTCTATTTCAGCGAGGTAGTTTGGCAATGAGTTCCATTCCTTTATAGCTCTATAAGTCACAGAAGATTTCAGAAGATTGGTCCTGGGTTTAGGTGCCAGTAGATGGCCTGATGTAGCTTGTCTAGTCCTATGGTCATGCTCGTCTCTTGTATAAACTATTTGATCATAAAAATACAGTGGTTTTTTGCTAAATTGGACATTTTTTAGAAAAGTGATAACACGAGATTGCAGACGTTTCTCAACCGGAAGCCATGATAGGTTTCTATGCATAACTCCAATATGAGTGCTGTCGGGTCGGCTGAATAAGATGTCTGAGTGGTGATTGATTCGTGACCTTGTTGCTGTGTGTGGGTCTCGCACTCACACTTTTAACTTAAAAAATACCCTCAGATACATTCACACACAGACTCATATGTTTCATTTCATTTCAATTAGTCTCTTACAATCATACAACCCAGTGTACACCAATTGTACTGCATGATCATAATCACGTAAATGGTGTACATTTATATAGCGATATTCCAGTTTTGGTGACCCCTTAAATCACTTTGAAATACGAATTACCATTCTATAGTGGCAGAACCTGCCCTAAGGTGCCATCTCAGTAATACTAACATTTACACACTCACACACATTTACTCATCATTGGCCATGTCATCAGGAGAAATGTAGGCTTAATTATCTTGTCCAATGACACTGCAACATTTTGACTTGACGGGGACCAAACTACCTACCTCCTGAGCCAAACCCGCCCCTTCACTATAATGGATTTATATTAGGACTGGGCAATATATTAGTATTATATTTATCTCTTTATAAAATATGTTATATCATTTTTGATTTTGGGTATCCTAAGTGTTGTCTTTCCTTCAGTTAAGGGGTGTCGTTTTCTCTATTTACCAGCAATTTCTGTTACATTCCCCAAATTCTAGGGGATAAAGGAAGTAACAAATAGTATATTAAATCAGGGGGAAAAAGAAAGAGAGGAGACTGAATTGTGAAAACCAGAGGATGTTGTCTAATAACTCTGAATATTCCATTATCTGTAGATTTCATCAAAAATACCACCATATATGATTTTCTTCATATTCACCCAGCCCTAATTCTTATATGTCTCACATGAGCCTTAGAAACACTTGCACTCGTCAGCACTCTTCTCCCAAGGGTGACCTCGTAGTCCAGATATGAAGCCGCCCGTAGTCCTTAATTTTAGCCCACCCTTTTCGCTCAGGTTCCCCTCCCTCCATTCCGTCATCCCTCACTCCTTCCTGTCTCATCTATCATTCATAAATTGAAGGCCGGTCCGCAGTGCGCCTGCTGTGAATGGGTGCTGTGAGCAATAATGACAGTAATCCTAGAAGAAATGGAGGTCACTGGTATTTCCAAGTGCGCCCAGTGCGAGGGGTTAAAGGGGAGCCTCGTCAAATGGGCCCCAGGGTGTAGGCCAATAGAGCAGAGTAGTGGGTCAGTACAAGTTCAAAGGATGAACCCAGAGTGTGTGTTCAGACAGTGAGTGGCCAGGAATTGAAAGGCCATAGAGGAATAAACTGTGTGACATTCATAAAGCATAATTATCTTTTTTTAATACACAGTAAATACATGTTCTGATGCCAATTGTTTTATCACACAACAAAGACTAAAAGGGTCAAATAATGAAATGCTTAACTGTAATTGCAGAGTGCAGCAGATATTAAATATAGATTAGTTGTGCACAGGCCAACATCATTTTGCCCATGAACAGTAATTCAAGCAAATATGCTTGAAAAGATAGGGAATATTGTAATAATAAATATGCTTGAATATATTAGAAAGGTAGCAATAAATATACAGCGAAAATAGTAAATATATCAGTAATAATAATATAACGATGATGGGCCTGAAACAGAGCCCTGAGGGACCCCAAAGCTGTTTTAATTTCAAATGTGACCATATTGTTGCTCCTAGCAAGCATTTTAAATTGGGTTTTCAAAAAAAGGTTAAACATAAAAACATGCTGTTCTTCTAATTTGTGAGTTTTTTTTTTCACCAGTGTTGAAGTAAGGGGAGGGAGATGATTATGACCCTGGGAGGCTTTTCATGCAAAACAGATGGCGGAAGTATTCACCAAAAGCAAATTAGTTTAATACTCACTGGGGATGACATTTCAAGAAATGACATTTAATATAATTAATCCAATCTCTACAAAACAGGGAAAGGTTCTAAATCATGCATGTCCCTTATCAAAACCTTTTGCAATACATTGAGAGAATGTTGTGCAATATGAGGAATACACCCAAAAAGGTCTGTTTACTCAACCACTCATGTTTCCCTTTGTTTCTCTTTCTCCTGCAGACGGTGGATATCCACAAGGAGAAGGTGGCACGTCGAGAGATCGGCATCCTGACCACAAATAAGAACACAGCCCGCACCCACAAGATCATTGCCCCGGGTAACATGGAGCGGCCGGTGCGCTATATTCGAAAGCCCATAGACTACACGCTGCTGGACGATGTGGGACATGGCGTCAAAGTAGGACATTTATTGGTCATTATGTCGTAAAAAATCTATTGTTCCTGTATAAAAAACAGATTTCCGTGCAAGCAAACTTAATCTCAATGCATGAATTGACTTATATTTAAAGCAACCCTAACCCTAGTTTCTTTTTACTATTAAGCTACTGGTTTTCTAAAATGCACCTCCACATTATTCCAGCAAGCAGAGTGTTGCAGCTAAATACCAAAGTCATTACTTTGATGTATCGTCCTGATTTCCACTGTAAATCTATTTTGCTGGACGGGAAAACACACACTTAGTCAAGTCCACACTCGCCACTTCCATGTGAACAAGCCGACCGTCTCCTTTCATAATTCACTCACCCTGCAGGCCGATCAATACGCTGGCCTTTTAGTTAATTAAGTACAGAAACACCTAGAAATGTTTCAAGCCCTCGCCCGAGTATTAGACCCGAAGTCTGAACCTGACTGGGGCTGAGCTTTTGTTTATGCCTCGTTACAACTCACCAAGCTGGAATTGAATGACATTTGGGTATAGAAGCAAGAGGGTGAGAGATCTTGGCCTCTTTGTACCCCAACTTTCTCTATTGAATTGTGGGAACATTTTCTTTCAACCTTTTTCCGGCTCCTTCTTAAATGTTTTATTCTCTCTCCCCATGATCCATCTCGCCACCTCCCCTCTTCTTCTTCTCCTCTTTTATACTACAGTCTGTGTGTTGTTGCATGTGCAGACACACCATAATGCGCATTGAGTGCTGGTGTCACACATTTCCGCAGTTTGTTTGAGTCGCACTCCTCATCCCACTGTCTGTCTCTATTGAGATAGTGGCTGTCTGCCGATTTTCAGACATCCGCTGATTTAATTCAAAAAGCCAGTGTTCCCTCCTCAGAGAGCTGGCTCACACTGAGGCGGATTTGGCATGGCCCACTATGCAAATGAAGCATCATTCATGGATGCTGCAGATGATGGATCTGTGCAGAAATCAGAGCAGATCAGACCAGAAGCTGGAAAATATACACATGCATAGAAAACAGCCGATCATGCTGCCAATCCTTAAGAAAAACATGACTCAGACATCTGTGAAGTGACTTATTTTGAGTCTGGGATAGAGTGGTGCAGAAATTAGTTCTTAACTTGAAAATAAGTTAGCATTTTTGCACTTCCAAGCTTCCTTATCTGTAAGTGAATGGTTTTTTGAATGGGTTTTTAGTTAGAGGCCGGAAATAAGGTATGTGGTTAACGCAAGCCAACAAGATTTTCATGTTTTTCTCTACTCTCCGGTTATGAAATGAAGTCATGCGACCGTTAACTATTTACTACCGACAAGTATCATAAACGTGTTTGTGAAAAATATTGTAATCTGCTAAATCCCATGGAAAAATCCCATTTCTTTTTGTCAAGATAACCCTTGCGATTCTAACTATTCGGTCAGCCCACATAAGGAAGTCATCACTGCACCACTCTATAGGACAGCACCTTACATTTGATCGAGTTGGGTTGTTTTTCGATGAAGATCATCATTTTAGCCAGGAAGAAAACATCTGAGGACTTGTGGTTGGTTCATTTGAAATTCTCTGTGATTTTTATGTGTTTTATGTGTCTGTGGCTGAATTTCTGTTCATTGATGTGCATTTGTCTGGCTGGGTACAGACGGAAATGCATATCCATATTTCCCTCCCAGAACACTTTCTCTCTCACACACGTTAGTGAATAATTCATAAGGACTGATATTATTTCATACTCACGATTGCATAAGACCCTAGTGAGAAGAGTGCAATATTCTGAGAAGTATATTAAAGCGTTGTGCGTGGGAATGTTTGTCTGTGTTTTTGCTTTAGTGTGCAAGTTCAATACCATCTTATTAGCAGTCTATTTCCTCCTGGCATTTGTGGATTTCCCTCGAGGCGTGATTCCCTCCCCTTTTGCCTTTCGTCAACATTACCAGGGGAACTCGCCCATGGATAGATGGGAAGTCAGACTCGAGCAGGGGAAAGACCCATTCACACATTTACGGATGACTGTGCTCACCCCCTCCACCTTAACAGCCTTTATTGGCATTACTGGCAGTTACCGGGGCGACATGGTTTCAGCCCCATTACAGCCTGAACACCTCACTGCTGTTATTTATGACCTCGCCTTCCTGCCTTTTTTTTTTCCAACACTTTAAGCCTCAGCACAACCACTTGCAGGTCAGGTACTGCTCATTATATCTAGTGTGTGTTGCTATTTAAGTGATTCTTATTCTGATTACAGTCTATAACGCAAGTCTAGACACTGACACAGAGTAAAGTCACACACACACAACATGCAGGTGTCAGAGTTTCAATAGGAAACATAGACAAATAATTATGAGCCCAGACCGAGTTTGTTTTTACAGATAATATGACAAATATTGAGTTTGGTAAACAAACAAGACTTTTTTTACAGACTGTTTTTCACTCCTTTTCTGTACTCACCTACTTTGTTGTTTATTAAGCTTTTTTAACTTTTTTTGTAACTGTATATAAAAATGTAATAATGAAAAATAGGTTCATGCATACTGCTTAAAATTCCCACTTCCTTTATATTAACTAAACCATTAACCAATGAGCATGTCTTGTTTTCTGTCTTCCCTTTTACCCGCTTGCACTCAGTGGCTTAAGGCCAAGGTAAGATATAGTTATGTTTATCTTCTTGTGTGAGTCATGATAAAACTCTTGCTAGTCTTTCATTTATAAAAAATAAACAATTATATCAAATGTTAAAAACACGAGTTAAGGTTTCATGGAACAAATATGATTCCAGAAAAGGCTAATTTATTACAAGGAAACAAAGCATATGATTATACAGAATCTCTATTTTTCCCATTTCACTTTAACAAGGTCACAAACTTGATGTGAACATTACCATAAGTGTACTATAGGTTCAACTTCAACATTTGAAGTTATTAATCTTTACAGATTTCTATGTCCTTTTTATATTTTCATCTATATACCAATTTACATCCTATTTTCCATGTACAATTTCTCCATGATACTCTTGTAACACAAATTCAAGTTTGGCCATTAAAGGTTTAAGTGACTCCTCTTACAGTGATTTAATCATTGGCATGGTAAACAAGGATGACAGGATGATTATACAATATCAATGTTTTAACTTGTCTTTGCTCCTCTAGCAACATGGGAACAATGCAGCAGGACGAGGAGGGACACTTTCCAGGACCACCCCACCCACACAGAAACCCCCGAGCCCCCCCATGGCTGGTCGTGGTACACTAGGGTAAGAACATACAGCTAGCTAGGGGCAGGCAGTACCTCAGTCTTGAGGGACTTGGTTTGGGAACTGGATGGTCATAGGATGATCACCAGATGGTCACAGGTTGTGTTTTGGGTTCATGTCCCTGTTCTGATGGGAAAAAATGTTTTCACCTGCCTAGGTGTCCTTGAGCAAGGCACCAAATCCCAAGTACTCCAGGGTGTCAACTATGGCAGCCACTTAACTCTAACACCTCTCTAATAAAGTATTTTGGGCCTTATGTGTATTTGTGGCCTAATGTTTGTACTTTTGTGTTTAGTAGATATGTGCAAGAATACTAAATATATTCTTTCACATAACGAAACATTTGTTATTTAGTTCTTCTTCATTCTAATACTGTCAGTTTAAGACAATTCTTACATTTCACAATGGTTGTTTATAACACCAGGACCACCTGACCATGGTTCCGTAAACAGTGTCTGTAAAAGCCAGAAGTGGACCCTCTCAACTCATAGAAACATTGAGAATAAACGGTGTCCTCTTTGGCTCTGTTTATATCTGTTTCCAGGCGTAACACTCCCTACAAGACCCTGGAGCCAGTAAAGCCTCCAGTGGTGCCCAACGACTACATGACGAGCCCCGCCAGACTGGGCAACCAGAACAGTCCTGCACGCACAGCCTCGCTCAACCAGAGGCCCAGGACCCACAGGTAGCACACACACTCTGTCCGTATACCTGCATTTAACACAGAGTTAATGTACCTGGGAAAAACATTTCATCTTATTATCACTAGGTATTTGGACAACTTTCTACTCTGATGAAAGCAACGCAATACACGCCAATAAGTGAATATCAGGGATGTAATGCAACTTATTACATTGGTTTAACTACTGCACTTAGGTAACATGGTTATTTTCAATTATTGACTTGATTATTGTCTTTTCATGTCATTGTATACCTCTTAGAAGACGCTTTTATCCAAAGCAACTTACATACACTTCAATACAGTAGTCATGCCTACGGAAGCAATTTAGAGTTACATGTAAGTAACTTGCCCAAGAACACTTTGAATAAACTACCAGGCCATTCTATACCCTGCATTTGCAAACTATCCCACAGCTGTTTTCAATAATGCCTTACTATTAATTAGGGATAAACGTCCCTAAAAATGCAAATTACTCCATGGCACACATTATATCTTAAAAGATTTTATTGTGAAAGCATAGTTTATTTCTTGTATCTGTATTGCTTGTATGATAAATACACTAATATGTAACTCAAAAGCATCATTAAAAATTGCATTTAAAGGCAAAGTGTAATTACTCCCGCAGTTTTAGTTTTTGGGTTTCGAATTTGATTCCTCCAAACAAGCCTTGGCTCTCGTGGTGTTTTTGTTACACTGTGTAACTGCAAATGTGACTCCCAGATCTGTGCCCAGTACTCATGTGTGAATGTGCCAGACGGTGCATTCACAGGAACTGCAAATCTGTTGCCACAGTGACAAGAGTACGAGACAGAATGACATATGAGGGAGTAATGGTATTATGTATAACGCTGTCATGTAATTAGGTTTGTCTCGCACATAATGATCACCGCATTGACTCTTCTTAAATGTGTCTTTCTCCCTGCAGTGGCAGCAGTGGTGGCAGTGGGGGCAGGGAGAACAGTGGAAGCAGTTTAGTCGGTATCCCTATAGCAGTTCCCACCCCCTCCCCTCCCAGTATGGGGCAAGGTGAGTCCCAGCAGCCAGACACATTCATTTGTCCTCTAATGGCCTCAGTTGTCCACTCTGGTCTATTCTTGTCCTGAGCATTTTTTCTCACTCAAACATGATCTCATTTATCAGGTCAAACAGAAGGGAATCAATTCTGGACTGACAACGCTATTAATAATACAATAAAATGTCATACAAATGTACCTTTATCAAATATTTAATTAGTAAAGACATTCATTTAGGGAATTCAGGTCGATAGATTATAGGCAGATAATAGCACATTTATGCTTTTGTTGTTGTTGTTGTTGTTATTATAAGTAGTATTATTATAGCCGATAAATGTTAGCTATTAGCTGTCATGGGCCAACAAGTATATTATCTCAACACAATAACAGTTTGCAAATCAAGGTTTTTTATGTATTTAAAGAAAAAGAACAAACATTTGAAGAGTCAAAACTGTTCCTTATGTTTGTTCTTAAAAGTTAGATTTGGTTAGTAGCATTAAATCATCCATCTTTGTTAACTACATCTTACTATCAGTAGTGCATTAACTTAACTTAAGTTATTAGATGGTTTCAAATACAAACATAAAAAGAACCGTGTTATCTTAGCTGGAAAACATTTCTTAATCTTTATATTTATGTAACTCCTTGAAATATGGACTGAATTTACTTTAACTTAATGTGTGCCCTTTGCAGGAAGATAAGGAAGAAAACTAGAGCAGTGCATAAATGTTTTTTATTAAATTGTTTTTTGTTCATTTCTTTTTTCTTTTTTTTTATCTCTTAAGCCCTGTAGTGTTTGCAACCTGAATTTAAATGCTCTTATCATTCCAGCAGCAGCTTATTATTTTACTCACAGTCTGCATGGAAATAAACTGAAAATGTATGTGCAAACTACTGATAACCTTCTAAGTAAGTCGGCACTTAAAACAACGTTTTTTTAACGTCCTCTCCTGCAGTGGGGACATCCTCGGCCTCAGTGCCTCAGGGACCCGGCCTGGGCCCCATTCCAATGTCCCAGTTCGGCACCATCTCCCGCCAAATTTCCCGCCACAACTCTTCCACCACCTCCTCGGCCTCCATGGTGTCGGCCACCGGCACTTATCGCCGTGCACCATCCGTCTCCTCCCAGCAGCCCCACATCAACGGGGGCCCCGCCTACCCTCAGAATCCAGGTAACTAGGATTAAATACCTTCTTTCTTCATGTATGTAATAAATGGTCTGCTTTACTAGATGGTTTGTATTTTGGAATAGTTCTATCTATCTAATTTGATAAAACTATGGATGGTCAATGTGTCGTTATTATATAGATATAGTGATATGAGTCTTATTATCATCTTAAAATGTTGATATCCAAATTTCGCATTAAGCATAATTATTTTTACTTATTTTAACTCATTGTTTTGTTTTTTGTATCTCTTGTTTTGTCAAGCACTTTGGGCTGCACAAAATGTGCTTTACAAATAAAGTTATTATTATCATTATTATTACAAATACTAATGTTATACAGTCCATTCTTGGCATCTTTCAGTTTCACTCCACTGCTTAAATCTCAATCTCTGGGTCTAAAAGATATTGCATGGGGCTAGCTCTTCCAGAAGCTAATGAAAAAGAATTATGAACCATAATGAATGAAGTCGGGGTTGCTGAACCCTCCTCACCTCAGCACTGCCTGCAGTGTCTTACATTAGCATCTGTAATTGAGTTATGACATTATCACTTTTGGCAGCTGCAGAAGGCTTCTTGTCCGGGAGAGACAGGCAGGCAGGAGACACATAAATAGCTGCTAGACAAGGGGAAACCCAGGACACGGGCATATTGTCTGTCAGAATGTATTTTGGCAGGCATCACTCTGAGACATTCTCCTCTAATGGCTTCTCCCTCTCAAAGGACAAGCGTCTTGCCTGGCACAGAAAGAAGGGGCTGTTTGTCTGAGAGTAGACAATACTGCAGAGGACTTTAACTAGGACAGCAAGTTATCTCTGTGATGTCTACTCATTGAAAATGTATCCAAAGAGCGAAGATATGTTTTGGGTTAGGAGTTGTTACAACACAAACGGGTAGTTCTGGTACACGAGGGAGCTCATTGATGGATGGATGTGGCTCTGCGTTGAGAGCAGGGTGGAATAACAAGACATTACTGCCCAGCCAGATCAGAGACGCCCTTCCATTACGTGTGATTTATGAGTCAGACCTGCCGTGTGTGTGTGACGTCATGTCTTTGAGTGAGGACAGCTGTGTTTCTCTTTGTTTGTCTGTTCTAAGGCTGGGCGATAGAGTGGTGCAGTGATGAAACATTTTTGTAGGCCAAATTAGAAGCTAGCATTGCAAGGACTCCCGCAAAAAAGCAATGAGATTTTTCCATTTCCGAATAAGATCAGTGGCAAACACAGGTTTATGTTACCTCAAGGTTTTTTTCAGCATGACAATCTCATGATCTTTGAAGCTTAAATGTAATCCCCAGAAGTCAAAAGCTAACGTTAGGCTATAAACAAAATACATCACTGCTGCACATGAAAACCGCTAAGCTAAAGGCAGCTAATATTTAGCATGACAACGCTAATTATTCAAATTGAGTCACTGGTCGGCCACCGCCATTTTTACATAAACCTGAAAACACCTTAAAAAAAACGTTGACTTTCACAACCAAAAAACCAGAAACTGTAAAAAGCGAACTCATTTCATGGTTTTAGAACTCATTCCTGAACAACGATTATATATCAAATATCGATATGGTGATAGGAGGCTAGATATCGTCTTAGATATTGGGTTTGTGTGGTTCAACTTTACAACTTGTTCTACATTACCTGTTTTATAATCTGCTTTTCCCACTAAGTCATTAAATCCACATTGCCGGTAATTATTAATAAACAGTGTTATTATGTTATTATTTTGGGGAAAAAACGAATATTCATTCCTGGAATATAGAGGTATTTGGTTAAAAATTGAAAATAGTGATACTTCATTTTTCATATAGCATTAAATCAGATTACCAGAGCTCTACCTGCTTTTCCCCCCCTTAAAAGATCACATGTTTCTGCTTTGTTATTCCTACCACACACCTACTAAGCTGTCACCTTGCTTTGCAGTCTTTTCACTGCAGCAGACACCTATTACTAGCTAAAGCTTTTTGCTTTTGACATAAAAAACGGATGCTGATGAGGTGGATCCTCAGACGGAGATGAGATGAATACCTCTTTAGCCCAGCTTGAAGAAGGCATCACAAAAGAACACTGATTGGAAATGTGTAAATGAGTTGCTCAGCAAAGCTTCCTGCACTGTTTCGCTCACTCACAAGCTTTTTTTGTCTTTTTTCATCCTCATCTATTTGCTCTATCCCTCCATCGCTCTCTGTCTCTCTGCTGCTTTGTTGCTGCTCCAGTGTCTGTGGCTCCTCCACCTCCTCCTCCCATGGTGCAGCTGACCCCACAGATCCCTCTGACCGGCTTTGTGGCCAGAATGCAGGAGAGCAGTAAGTAGAAATAAATCCATACGGAGAACATGTGCATGCACTTAGAGATATGCATGCAGATATATGCACACTCACTGGTGGGAAATAACTGCTGTGCATTTCCGGAAATCTCATAATGCTTCCATAAAGAAAATCACATAGTTTACATTTCACACAATTTCAGGATAAAATAATAATAGGCAAATTTACAAGAAATGTATTGTGGATGCTTATAGCACTATGAATTGAATAAGTCGTATAAATGATATTATATATAGGCATGTTTGAGCTCTCTTACTACTGAGAGCTCAAACATGCCTATACAGTTTTGCAGCCAAGTGCCATTTTTACCCTTTTTTTATTCTAATGGGATTATCCAAGTGGAACACAGAAGTAGGCAAAACACCTGCAAAGAGAACACAAAAAATGTTTTCAGACTCAGAGCACAGGATTTGACTAAGAGGTGCAGAGGCATTCTTCAAAAGTTCAGTAAATGAGTTTGAAATGGAAGGGATACACATTCTTTTTTTTTATTAAATAAATTAAAAAATCCCCCTCTGTCCGTGCTGTTGATATTTTTATTTAAAGAGCCCTTTTCAAGCCAAATTCAAGTGCTTTCCAAGGTTAATAAATCCAAAACACATATGATAAGCAATACTTTTGTGACAATTGCAAGTGTAAAATAACTTCATCACAGTAGATTGCATAATTCAAAGTGTGACTTCCCTTACAAAGGTGCCAAAGTTACCTCAAACTCTCCGGAGACGCTTATAATGTCTGCGTGTTGCAATTAGGCCCCGGCTCCACGAGGACAAATACGGCAAAACGCATCGGAGTAACGCAAATGCAACCGCAAAAAACCTTCCGTCCCCACGCAATATACACCGGATTGTGTCAAGCTCCACGAGACGGCTCCGTTTACATCCAAACCGCTGGAAAAGCTGCAGTACATATGCCGAACCTGTACGTGGCGCTGTAACTTCCTCCACAAAAGCAGCAACTTCCTCCACAAAAGCAGCGAAGAAGAATGGTTGTCATGGCTGCACTTCTGTGTATTCTCCGCGGTGGGGGCCGACGGAACCGGGCAGAGTTTTTCGCCGGTCAGCGTGTGTTAAAGTTTAAATCTTCCGGACAAAATTATAAAAGTGCCGGTCAAAGGTCTTCATTGTTATTTATTGAGCTTTAAAACAAATGAATAACGACGATATACTGATATATAATCATCAAATACACGGAGCCTGTCTCTTTTTCCTCTCTTCTGACAGCGTCAGTGTCTGTCTCATGCAGCAGCTGATCCAGTAATGAGTGACCCGACAGTAAAAATGAACATATTTATAACTAGTTTAGTTTGAGAGGTAATTAAAATAGCTAAGGGTGATGATCTGACTTGAAGTGTGTGTTTTTCTCCCGCTGCATCACAGCGGCAGGAGCTGCGTGTCTCCGTCCTGTCAGATTAGACTTCACTCGCGTTTATGTCCATATCGAGATAAAGATAAATAATCTGAATTCAAGGAGGAGCTCCTGTAGATGTTGCACAAAGAACTGTAGCATGGTCAGTAGCGACTGGAGCACGATAGCAACCCTGCGGGGGAGAGGCGGGGCTATGAAAACGAATGACCGTATAGGCGACTCCACGGCCCCGTTGGACCCCCCAGAGCGCTCCGTTCCCAGATCTATCCACCTTTGGACCCGTTGTCGTTTGCGGGGTCTGTTTCTACGTTTCCCTTACGGCGTCGTCGAGCTTAGAGGGCTATACGCATGAGAAATATGCGGATTCAACCCGTTTTCGTCCTCGTGGAGCCAGGGCCTTAGTGAGAATTGTGCTGTTTCTGAAATGAGGCTCATTTCCATAGAAAGGGGTGAGTTTTGTATTCAATATTTGCACATGACCTGTTTTTAGTAAACGCAAAAACCACAGGAGCTCCAACATGCTTTTCACTTGGCGGCAGTCAGGGTTGCATTTCCCCCTTTGCAGGTGCTTTGAAAATAATCAATTTTTTTGTCTCATTAGTAAAGGTTAACGGCCACACATGTGTAATGCTTTCTTGAATTCACCCTTTAATGTATTATATTTCCGCAAAATCAAGTTTTTTTACTGACCATAAAGTGAAAATAATAAATACATCCACATACGTAAAAAAAAGTGATTGAGACATTTATCATCATCAAAGAGTTTCCTTTCAACCCCTCTTATCAGAGCTCTGAACACACTGCCTCACTTTCACATCTTCTCTGTGGCTCGCTACACTCGGCACACCTTCTCTCGCACTGTATTCCCATCAGCAAAAACACGTGGGTTTGCTATCCTGGCTCCAAAATGGTGGAATGAGCTCCCCATTGACATCAGGACAGCAGAAAGCTTACACATCTTTCGGCGCAGTCTAAAAACTCATCTCTTTCAACTCCACTTCGAGCAATACAATTGCTAACAAAGCACTTATATACTAACAAAGGACTGGCTTATCTAAAGCCAGTTGAGTAGCACTTGAAATGTTTTGGCTCTATGAAACCTGATGTACTTATATGATTCTGTTTTCTTCTAGTTTGTATCTTCTTGGTCGAATGCACTTATTGTAAGTCGCTTTGGATAAAAGCGTCAGCTAAATGCAATGTAATGTATTTCGGGGTCGAGTGGGAGCTCACGGCACTCGGACGGCTGTCTGTTGCCATGGCGATGGATCACTAAAAGCTGTCTATCTGTCCACTGAGGAGAGAAAATGTGACCTGATGCCGTGTCCTGATTCTCCCTCCTCTAACTGTCTGTAGACGTCTGGTCAAACGTAGTGCAGGCTGCCACACTGATACACCACTGCATATCAGTCACGCAGTCCAATGAAGAGTAGATTATCCCTTCAATCTTTAACCAGTCATTTACACCGTTTTATACAAAGGATTGAAATCAAATCCATCAAGCAGTTTACCTTTATTTTTTGCTAGTTTGTGTAAAATCTTTCTTAGAAGAGCCCCTCTGGCACACAGGAAGTGAAGTATTTTACATTTCTGCATTAGAAAAAGGATTCATATGTAAATAGAAGGAGAGATATACAGTTAAAATGAACAGTCATTTAAATAAAGGCATAAGTGTCACAGTTCAAATTAACCTGCTGAAAAGACACCAACAAAAATAAGCTAATTTTGTTGATTTAGAATCTATATTTTTCCTGGTAGATTGTCTTTCAGTTCATTTCGGAATAAAATAAAATACAAATATAAAATACAAATATATTTATATAGATATAAGAAGTTCAAGTAAAAAGGTGCAAAAAGAAGATACAATTCAATATATATATATATATATCTATATATATATATAGAATATACATTTGTTAAATATATATATAATATTATATAACATAATTGTTCAAGAAGTTAAGTACAAATGTGCACAATGTACTACAATAAATTACAACAATAAAAATGTCAAAATATGAAGCTATCTAACAATGGATAACACTCACCAAAAGGTACCAACACACTCTTATCAAATTGTTTTTTAAATAGAGGATGTCTTTGTAATTGTAATTTTCTATGATTAATTTATTTCTCGGTATTGGTTAGTATTTATTTAGATAAAGTCCTTTCCGACTACAATTTGCCCAGACCTTAACGGGGTAATGGATGGACTAATAAAATGCCAGACAGCTCTTGTTATATATTTTAGCATCTTCAGTGTTAAACAGATTTAAAGTCAGTTGTTAGACCACCGGTAAAAAAGGGTTTCGAATCGAAGGGATGCATTCAATTCTGGTGCAGTCTGTTTAAGAGCAGGCTTATGAATGAGTTAGTTAAGAGGTGTCGTTTGTGTTTTATCACTGGACTTTTGGGTGTTATCCTGCAGGGAGACTCACAAGCTGACATGTTAAAAGACATAAGACTGGAGCACCAGACGGAGGGTCAGAACCGAGTCAAGCTTTTCAAATCCCACTTGATATAGCACTTGTAATTGTGTGAACAAACCTTTAGCCTTCAGACACAGAGACACCCTGCATGTATGAGTAAATACACACATCAAGGGAATATTCAGGGTGGTTTTTTTCTGCTTAAAACGCCACTGCTAATACTTTTGGGGGGAACTGGAATACAAATGATAACAGTTTGGGAATGTCTGAACAGGAGGCCATAGTAAAAGAGGCTTTAAACATTCTTCATGAGAATTTAGAAAAAATTGGGTTTTGAGTTGCTCCATTTAATATCAAATCAAATCAAAAATATTTATATAAAAAAATATACAGCTAAAGATTCAACTGGCAATAAAAAAGATCAAATAAAAATAAAATATTCATCTTAACATATGTAAAGTAAAAAAGATAAAATACAAACATAAAATATTTAAAAATGTGAAGAAATCCCCTAGGGTACAATAGTTATAAAAACATTATTTCTATTAAAAAGTTTAAAATGTTTATTATATAGTGGGGAGAAGCTTTTAACCAGCAGTTTGACCTTTTACTTTACTCACCCATGTTATCTTGAATTCTTAAATTCTTTTCTTGCATGCCTCCACAGTGACCCGAGAATTGAATGAGGAATAAAGTCTTTATATAGGGGTGTGTAAATAGGGGCTGCTTTAAACAACAGCAAAAGTATATCAAAACATCTGATTACAAATCTTCAGACTTTTCTCAGTTTTTTGATGTATTTCTCACCTTGAAGACATGCGAGAGAAACAAAGCTTCTTAAAGAATTCAAGGTAACACAGGGTGAGATGTACTAATGTGAATATATGCAAACAAATGAACTATGAGTGTTGGACTCAATGACCTCAGTATTTTTTTAAATCCTGTCCTTGTCCTCTCAGTTATAGCAGCAGGAGTAGAAGTAGTAGTAGTAGTATTATGTAGTGATGGTATTAGTAGTAGCTGTAGGAGGACTGCGGTAAAGACGAAAAAGTGTCCTACGCTGCCCTCTAGTGGACAAATAAAAGTCCACAGTAACAGGGTTCATCAAGCTTTCTGTCCGTTGACATGATAGATTTCAATATAGACAAATATTTCACAATATGTATGCTACTTTAAAGTCTAGAACATTATTTTACTTATATTAGTTCTTACTGACACATAATACTCATTGTATAAATAAATTAAAGATTCTCCATCTCTGCTCTCTGTCCTATTTCAGTAACAGACAGCCCCGCCCCGCCTCCTCCGCCTCCCCCAGAGGATATTGTGGGTGTGTTTGAAGAGCGCTCTCCCCCTCCTCCTCCCCCACCTGCGGACTATGAGGACGAGGATGCAGCGGTGGCTAATTACAGCGACCCCTACGCTGACGGAGACCCTCACTGGGCCCCCAAGATTTATTTAGAGAAAGGTAAATGACTTTTAAAAGAGACTTTTATTTTTCCTCCTCTTCATTAAAAACACTTCAAATCTTAAAGTTTAATTTGGTGACAGTGATCATTTGTTTTTATCCTATTTTTATCATATCATATTTGCTAAAATGGTCACCTAATGAAACTAAAAGTAAATGTCTGTTAGTCTTCCTGTTGATAGTGCTTTTAATGTCAAAGTTTACTATATCCGCCACTGCATCAAACCACTTCTGTTTGTTTGGATTTGTTCCCAGTTGTGGCCATCTATGACTACAGCAAGGACAAGGAGGATGAGCTGTCCTTCATGGAAGGGGCCATCATCTACATAATCAAGAAAAACGATGACGGCTGGTACGAAGGCGTCGCTAACGGCGTCACCGGACTCTTCCCAGGAAACTACGTTGAGGCGATCATGCACTATGCTGACTAAAAAAAATACAACACAGTTTTGAAAGGAGGTTAAAATGAACTTTAGATGTACTGCACTTCATACAGCCCCCATTTTGAATGAAGTGCCATTGTGGATTTTCAAATGGTTTTCTTTTTGGGGGGTTTGTGCTTGCACGGTTTTGTTATACTCCCAAAAAAAAAGAAGTGTCGCACAATGAAGGAGCTAAAGCTTCGGACCAGGGTCTGTTAGTTTACACTGTTCATGAAAGGGAGGAGATTAAGGCCTTTCAGATACCACTGTTATATCTGGTGGTCTGTAGCAGTTTAAAGGGGACATATCATGCTCGTTTTCAAGTTCATTCATGTACTTTGGGTTTCTAGTAGAACATGTTTACATGCTTTAATGTTCGAGAAACACATTTTTTTCTTCGTACAGCCTGTGTAAAGATACCTGAATTCACCATCTGTCCGGAACACCCCGTTTTGGCGCCTGTTTCTTTAAGCTTCCTTCCCGAAAAAGCCCAGTCTGCTCTGATTGGCTTGCGGGAAAATATTGTAATGGTAGTTCTCAAGCCAGTGTGGATGGGGGTTGGTGTTTTCTAATGAGCATGAATGTGAAAGTTAGTTGATTGGCACTGATAAAGCTTTACATGATATGTCCCCTTTAGAAGTCACATTTTGCCTCAAAAGAAATTACATGATTTAAAAAAATGGCAAGTTAATTTAGATTAAGTCTTAATTTTCCGCCAACATTTTCAGTATTTAGAGTATGCAGTCGATCCAGACAGTGAAGTGTTGCTAGGATTTCATGAATAGATGAGGCAGTATCGCATTTTTAGGATAAAATGCCGCGCATACTGTATGCTCCTACCCCTTTATTTGCACTGTAGACCAGCAGACCAACCCTTCCCTTCCTTAAAAAAACATCCATCTTACCTTAAAAAAAACACCCGAAAAAGGACAAACAGACATCAACAAGTGCATTAGGACACCACTGAATGTTCAATGCCGTCGATGTCCGAATCACAAGATTTTTAAGGTGGAACAAAAGCAACCTCGTGTTGTGTACTTACTATGCTCTGTGTCAATGGGGATGCTGTTAAAAACTGAGTGTATAGAATGCATTACAAAAAAAAAGACAACAGTTTCTTGTTTCTGTTCTCTAACTTGTATATAAACTGTAACGTGAGAAGCTGCCAATAACAGTACATTTGTCACTTAGTGTGTTTTCACCTGTTTCCATCCGTGCAGGTGATGCCAAGATTGGATGCCATTTACATTTTTTATTTAACTTGAATATAAATTCTATTCATCACTCACAGTGCCATTTTTTACTTTATCGTGGCAAAGTGGCCGTGTATAAACAGTTATTTTTCTATGTTCCGTCACACCTATATCCTTTTGGTCACTTATTCTGTGATGCTGTCCAGCTACTGTAGCAGAGCTTCTAAACACGAAGCAAAGGAAGGACTAAACTGTTTGTTTTCAAGTTTTTTCCCCATTGCGTTTGAATATCAGGTTAACCGTGATGACTTCATGATTTTCGGCATTGCAAGAGTTGCTTACAGAAGTATCGGCTAACCTTTACATGAGTGGTTTCTGGTGAGGGGCTTTACATTGGTGCTCAAAAACCATTATCACCAACACAAACAACCTCAAACCGAGACTTCTCTACACACTGTAAAAACGTAACAAGTGATGTTAGCGTAATTTCTTCACTCGAAAAGGTAAACATCCATCAGATTTGATTGTAATCGTCTTCAATCACCTCTTGTGAATGTAGGCAACCCAGCAGTAATGTAAAACTAAAGTTTGTTTTTGTCAATGTACACCCAGAAATAGATACAAGTCTGCGCTACAAATGAATGACACTTGCTAAACGCAGTGAATTGCAATCCAGAGGTCTTACAAACAGTGCCGATATGAAGACTTCTGTGCTGGTTTCTACTACTTTTTCAAAGTAAACTGCCTGCTCTTACAAAGTGATTGTTGTTGCAAGTAAAACCCACCGTCATATATCATCAAAGCTAATTGTTATTTTTTAATACATGTTTGTAACAAGCCACATAAACAAACATAATCATGTACTATGGGAATAACGGGCATTGAACACACTTTTATTTTGAAATGGATACAGACAAACCAAAATACTTCAGTATTCATTGGGCCTTTGTGCATGAAAGTATCTAAACGTCGTAACAGTGAATGATTTGCCACTACATCCCATTATGATTGTATTTATTCCATCATGAGGTCATTTTTTGTGAACACTTTTCTACCTAATGTATTTCTAGCTTTGCATTCAACTTGTTTTTGTGTCTGAGACTGCTGAGGAAGGTTTGGATATAGCAGTTTGTATGTAAAGGATTAATTTATACTTTTTTCATAGAGAAATCATGAGACAACCACTGACGTGCAGAACTTTGTAATGTTTACCACTTAAAGTTTTGCATTTCAGGGCATCACAGGTCAAGGCGCATTTCTTTGATGTGTGTTTTCTTAATGATGAAACGTAGGGTGGGGGGGGGGGAATCTGTAACTTAAATGTTCATGGGAACAGAATCCAATATTTGTCTTCTCCTCTCAGTTTGTACATAGGATGTGGTCATTGAAATTTATGTACAGTCTTTTTGTAATAAACAGCTCATTGAAACAATGAACAAAGCTATGTTTGGAGTGTGTCGTAAATGTGAGAAAAAGGTATTAATTGCAAAACCATACACAAATAAATATCCTCATACATATGGTAATACATTAAATCTGTTCTTTTGCATTATGACATGTAAGGTTACTCCTATGTACATTACAGAAAAGTGATATTATTGGCACCAAGTTAACAATTTTTCCAGATTTGTGTTTTCCAATCAATTAATCCAGGCTAACTGAAGGACACCTTAAACTTGTGTGTGTCCAGGAGGTGCAGGAGGGATGAAGTCAGGCGGTGCCTCGTGTGGGTAGTCTTCAACATTTGTAGTTTGGGGTGGAGCCTGTTGCGTGTTGACCTGTGAGTTATATCTGTCTGTAGAGACAATCGAGTGAGAAATTGAGTGAGTGTTATTCTATATTTAAAAAATACTGCTTTCCTACAGTTTTCTCCCTAGCTGATCAAAAGCACCAGTAACATTTTAGTCTTAAAGGGATAGTGTGTATAATTCGGCAAGCAAAGAAAGCAATGAAATTGAGTCAGATGCCAGCCTAACGGCAGTTTCTAGAGCTTGTTTGATAAATACGGTGGCTTTGAGGTAACGTTAAAATGTTAAGTGCCTTATCTAGTGCCGGAAATTGGTTTGTCCATTCTGGGCTGCTGTTGAATCGGTTTAAACATGGTGGTGCAACATTGTGGACCCACTCTCTATGTACATATAAATAGCTTACTCTAATTTAACAAAAAACAAAGATTCTTAGTTTTAAGAGATTTGGTCACGGTACAACTGGAGCAAAGGGGACCCAAATGCAGGAGACAGACACTTAACCTTTATTCCTTTACTTTTATGCAAGACAAGGCAAGGGACACATCATTTTACAAGCTTTGACATACGAGGATCCAACAAGACTAACAGAAGACGAGGACCAAAATACAAGTAGAACTAATCACATAGACAAGACACAGGTGGAGAGGGCAGGCAGAAAAAGGGCAGCATGGTGATTACACACAGGTGGAAAGAATCAGGGCAGACAATCACAAAAAGGCGGGAAACACAAAGACAGGAAGCAAAACCAGAAATGACAAGGGGAGAAAACGTTTTTTTTTTTTAAACATAATGATATATATTACATTTAATTTCTGCTAATACCATACACTGGCCCTTTAAATACTTCAAATTCTCTGAATGTTGGGTTTATTGTTTTTAGATTTAAGAATAAATACCATGCATGCAAATGTTTTATTTTTAGGTTGAGTTCCAAATAGCTTATGTTGTCATACCTACTTCCGAGGCCTGCTATTGGATGACTCAATGCTTGGAGGAGGGCCTTTGTGAAAGGATATAATTGTTTTTAATAGTAAGTTCAAACAACACTGCTGTTTATATATATAAATCAAAACATAAATCAATCAAACATAAATGTTGCTAAATGTAACTTTTATTTTCTTGATGTAAATGCAGTGATAGGCTAGTGAGTTTTGCGGACAAGGGTGCCCAGCAACTATTTTATTATCCCGAGAGAAATTCTAAAATTATTAACAATGGGAATTGGTTTTAATATAAAATGAATATATACATTTAAATATATATATATTTATATATATGTAAATGACAAGCCACAGTGCACACAAAAGTATAAAAATGGGAAAAGCGAGCTAAGTATCGCGGTTCGAAGTCCTAGTTTTTTTGTGTTTATCTAGCGGCCCTGTTGTGACGTGTAGACTCACCTTTGTGTGAAGCAGAGGGGTGAGCTCTCTTCATCGCAACCTGGTAGTTCTTATACAGGGTGGTCCCATACTGAACGCACATAGGACACACACATGTTTAAGTCTTTGACAATGTTGCAATCTCTATATTTGCTATTTCTGTGCATAGAATTTTCAAATTTGAAATTGAATGTCATATAGATTTCTAATCTAACTGCCCACATTAAAGTGATTTTTGTTACAGTGTTGAATCTGACCTTGGCTATCCTGATGGAGTTGACCCAAAGCAGCAGTGTGTGCTGATCGTCACAGCACAGGAACTTGATGTAGTCAGACTCTTTCTGGATGCAGGGATGCTGTGAAAGAGACAGAACCGTGATGTTTAAGGGAAATACCATAATTTAGTATTTTACTTCCACAAAATTGTATGACTTGAGAGGCATATTAAAAGAAGAATAGTCAAAACTGATGCAACACAGGCCGAGATCTCCCAAATGTCACTCCCAAATATGGATCAAACTGTGGTAACGCTGTGTACTACACTTCCGATAATGCAACTCAGTAGTGTCTTTGGTAGATTCTTCCTTGACCTGGACTCCACCCTCTCTTTCCAGGCGCATATCAAATCCATTACCAAATCCGCCGTCTACCATCTCAAAAACATTGCCAGACTCCGCCCCTCACTCTCTGACTCAGTGGCAGAAACACTCATACACGCCTTCATCACATCCCGTCTGGACTACGGCAATGGAGTCCTGTCCGGGGTTCCCAGCAAAACCCTGGCCAGGCTCCAATATGTCCAGAACTCTGCCGCCAGGCTTCTCACCCGCACTAAGCCATGGCAACACATCACCCCCACCCTGACAGGGCGTTCAGTGTTGCGGCCCCCACCCTCTGGAATGCACTTCCTCCTGAGATCCGGAACGCTGCCTCACTGGACATCTTCAAATCCTCACTAAAAACACACCTGTTCACCATGGCCTTCGGACCCTAGTCCTTTCCTGGTCCCCCGGCTTCCTTTATTTTATTTTATTTTGTCTTGTTTTGTTCGCTTATTATCTTCTGTTTTGTTTTGTCTGTCCACCATGGGTCCCGTGAAAGGCGCTTTATAAATTCCATTTATTATTATTATTAGTATTCCTTCTTGGTAAATGCTAACGTCCAGCAAAATCTACTCAGTGGCATAACTATTGACGGTGCAGCCGGTGCAACGCACCGGGGCCCAGAGCCGTCCAGGGGCCCATGCAAAAAAAAAAAAAAAAAGTTTTAAAAATGTTTACATTTCTTTTTTTTGGGGCCCCAATGGCATTGCCCAAATCACAACCTTGTTACGCCACTGACTCTACTGCCCCAGTTTGAAACACAAACTCTTAGTTTTAAACGTGTAGCCTAAAGCTAAGATAAACAGGATGACATCACTATGACATCATTGGGGTCATTTTTGTATTTCAAGGAGTGCTCCTTTAAATACAAATGCCTCATTTCTGTTCCCAGTTTCATGTATTTGTAGTACACATAAAAGTCAGCAGAGGGCAGCTGATACCAAGTTGTTGCTGCACTGAGGGCCTTGGCACATACATTACAGTTTTTGACTGGGATTGTGGCTCTTGATTAACAAAATCAAATCAAAATGAAATAAGACAACAATTGGAAATGTGTATAAGTAAACACAATACTATATTTATTAGTATTGGTGAAAGAGGTACTCAGATATAGCAAATAGCATCAATACATTGTAAAAATACTAAGTTACAAGTAGTCCTGCATACAATATGGTATTTGAGTGAAAGAATAAAAGTATGAGCATCAACACATACTTTAAATACCAAAAAGTAAAAGGTTCTCAATATGTATTTTGGCCGATTTCAGATTCAAATTAATAAAATGTGTGTACTATTTATTGATACATTATGTCTGTTTTCATCCCTTTTAATGTTGCAGATGATAAAAGTGTGGTTTATTTGAATTACTTTATATTATTCTGGGCAGCTTAAACTATGATAATATATAATAATGTACTAGTTGAATTATATTTTGTATAAATAACAAAGTAGCTAGTAACTAAAGCTGTAATATAAATGTTAAATCATTACTAAAGTACAGTACTGAAGTAAATGCACTTAGTAACATTTCACCATTGTTTATAAGGCCCTGGTCACATGGTTGAGAAGCACTTGTTCTACTGTCACACGTTTACTTTACATTAACAATTCAAATGTTTTCTTGAGTCATCTTACTTCCCCTCAACATGACTCAGCTGTCACTGCCAACAATACTTTTCCCCCCCAGACAACATGATCTTAATCTGTTGCATTTACTAAAGCAGCTGTGTCGAGCCCTTCTATGCTAATGTTTTTAAAGTAATAACATATGGTATTAAAATTGAAATACCATATAGTAAGTGGATGTATGATCTTGTAATGTCTATTATATTCATCTATGCAATATTGAACCAGCAGCTACAACTTTGGACTGTATTAAACAAAAAAGTATTTACTGCAGTCCAACTTCTGAATTAACAGAACAGAATTTATCCCTGCTAGCAAACAAGTGTGTGCATTGCATAGACTCTTAATAAAACAATACCACACACACACACTCCACGGTCACCATCACCACAAGCCAACACATTGGCCTAATCCCAAACCACGCCCTACACCCTACCCCTACACACTACCCCTCCGTGACGGAGTGAACTCCGTGGAGTGACACTCGCAGCTCAAATGCCCCTTTCACACCGGCGCTTTTCCAGCTCCTGCTGGGAGCTAGAGCCTGAAAAGCGCCGGTTTTTCCTGTTCACACCGCAGCGGCGGCGCGTCATAGCTCCGGAATGCGGTTCACTTCCAGCTCCAAAAAGTTGTCGGTCCAGAGGCAAGAGCTTTGGAGCTATGACGCGGCGTCGCTTACGTCTCTTACGTCGAGGCGTGCAGGAAACCTTACTTTGACCATCCGTTCGCTGTTATTGATCATTGTGGAGAGCAGGCAGACGTTTGGTTTGTTATTATAGCAGCTATCGGATGGAATTAATACATGGGCTGTACAGGTTGTCATGTCCGACTATCACAAGTAGAATCATAATGAAAAATACGCCGGTAAAAAGTGCCTGGAGAAAACGGCTTAGCAAGTAGTCCGTTTAGCTTCGGTTGCTATGCTAACATCACCCATGTTATACCAGAGAAACTTTCATAACAGCGTTGTGATGCCAAACAGTGTCAATTCAGACTGACACACATTCACTTAAGGGGAACTGGGGATATGTATCAGCTGCTTGTGTGACAGTCAGACAGTGAATACTTTAGAGCCGTGTGAGCTAACCCGGAGCTAACGGGAGAATACACTCCCGTTGAAGAGCAGCCAGCACTGCAGCGGTCGGTAAATGCTGAAACACATTAATAAACAATGAACCACGGCACTTTGGAGAAAAGTATAAGGTTGGAGAAGTCGTTATTTAATTTAATCTGGCTTCGTATGATTAAAAGCAACACGATCGTCGACCCGACGCAGTCCCCCCCCCGTTGTTGTGGGAGAAAATCTCTCGGCAGCTCTGGGCAGTGTGAACAGAGCGGGAGCTGAAAAGGGAAACGGGAGCTGAACCAGAAAAGCTCTCGCTGGGAGCTAGAAAGGGAAAAGCGCTGGTGTGAAAGCCGCAAAAGAGGCTCCCTCCTGTCAGATGGAGGGAGTAAATACAGCGGCAAGCTTTGGGACAAACTCCCCTCTCTCCGGCAGAAACAGGAAATGCCGTAACTGTATGTAACAACGGTTTCAAATCAGCATCTCTTGGACAACAAATTTAAATGAATAACTAAAATAATACTCCAAACATCTTTAATTGTGTTGTCTCTTTTAGTTTTAAACCTGATGTTTATAAGCTTCTTAGTTTTTGCAACAGTCTGTAAATATACCCGACTTTATAATAAAATGCACACATTTACCTTTTTCTAGACTAAACACAGTTATACGATCCTAAGTAAAAAAAAAATGATGTTATCATGAGGTTGTTAACATCGCAGTTTATCAGTGGATGTTTGCTGGAACTGTTTGTAAACAGCGTGTTTCCTGACGGACACACACAGCGTTGAGTCCGGTCAGGTAGTGACCGGTTTCAAGTCAGAACTCAGCACCGATGCAGACTCGCTGTTTGAGGGCTTGATAACCCACTCCCCCTCCACACTCGTTGGTTTGGAACAGCACTTATGGCGCGTTTCCACTACAGCTCGCAGCCCGGTTTAAGAGGGCTGTGACGTCAGCGGCCCGTCTTTGGTTGCGTTTCCACTTGGCCTAGTACCGGCCGGCGGGTCCTAATTCACAGTTTTTCTGGCCTCATAAAATCGCGGGTCTAGGGCCAGAGACAACGAGGCTGAGTCGGGCTGAGTATGCTAAACAGAGAGAGCATCGCTGGCAAGAGGGCTACAACTACAACAAGATGGACATATTTGACCGTGATTTAATTGTAATACACGTTTCAAAATGATGCCGAAGTAACAACATACTGATACCGGTTAGTAAAAACCATGAATTAATGCTTTGTCAAGTCTGCAGACAGACGGCAGGCGAAAAACCTTTTAAAATGCGTGTGTTCTAAATGGAGATTGGCTAAGCTAACGCAGTATATGCTCCGACCGTCCACACTCACAACAACGGCCTATACAGACATAAATAAAGCAGCGACTGTATTCACCATGACACAGGCAGTCTGTGGTTTGTACTTGTTTAACTTTTGTCTAGTTTCTGAACATATATGAGGAGCTGTGAGCTCTGAGTGCTAACAGCTGTGTTGTTTACTGTGGGGTTCTCTGAAGATCACGTCACGGCTCCGCCTACACTGCGTTACTATAGATACTACCCCAGTTCCTAAACTGTAATGGAAATGTGCCATAAAGTGAGCCAGTCCTAACGAGGCCCAGCCATACCGAGCGGGGCCGAGCGAGGCCGTGTAGTGGAAACGCGCCATTTATGTGGCGGACCCTCCGCGCGAACGGAGGGGTAGTGTGTAGGGGTAGGGTTTGGGCCTAGTTTCTGTCTGTCTGTCTGTCTGTCTGTCTGTCTGTCTGTCTGTCTGTCTGTCTGTCTGTCTGTCTGTGTCTGTGTCTGTCTGTGTCTGTGTCTGTGTCTGTGTCTGTGTCTGTCTGTCTGTGTCTGTCTGTGTCTGTGTCTGTGTCTGTGTCTGTGTCTG